>NC_136716.1:22084700-22599700 GCF_936440315.1 Barbus barbus
AATAACAGTGATTATAATACTAATAGCCAATATTCAGTATTCATAATGCATATTATGTTTTTATATAGTAGTCTATATGACTCATAAAAATGCAATATTGGTTGATCTGGGCATGATTTTTAGGGAAAGCCCTTAGTATTAAGTAGCTGCCATGCCGTTTAATATGGTTTATGCGTCTGTGACGTTTGAATGCATGTTTTGTTTAGCAACCGATGCTAATCACATTTGACCCAGAATCATGGCCTTGAATCGGCTCATTGATTGAGGAGCGCCACATGCTCCATCTGTTTGATTGCGTTATGCAAAGTTTTGTTTTCATTAGACCTCCGTCTTAACCCCCTTTCCTTTCTCTCTTTCTTTCTCCATAGGGACCTAATGCCTAAAACCCTGGAGGGCCAGATCACCATGGAGAAAACCCCAAGCTACTTTGTGACCCGCGAGGCTCCGGCCCGGATCCACGCCATGTCCCGCGACACCAAGCTGATCGTGGTGGTCCGGGACCCCGTCACTCGAGCCATCTCTGACTACACGCAGACACTGTCCAAGAAGCCTGACATTCCTACTTTTGAGAGCCTGACGTTCAAAAACAGGACTACAGGGTTGATCGACACCTCGTGGAGCGCCATTCAGATCGGCATCTACGCCAAACACCTGGACAACTGGCTGCAGTACTTCCCCATGAGCCAGATCCTGTTCGTGAGCGGAGAGCGGCTGATCAGCGACCCGGCCGGAGAGCTGGGCCGCGTGCAGGACTTCTTGGGGCTCAAGAGGATCATCACAGACAAACACTTCTACTTCAACCAGACCAAGGGCTTCCCTTGTCTCAAAAAGGCAGAGGGCAGCAGCAAGCCCCATTGCCTGGGTAAAACCAAAGGGCGGACCCATCCAAACATTGACCCTGAGGTTGTGCAGAGACTTAGAGACTTCTACAGGCCTTTCAACATGAAGTTCTACCAGATGACTGGGCATAACTTTGGTTGGGATTAACAGTGAATGGAGGACTCGTTGTTTTCTTTCTTTTTCTGTGTATTTTAAATGGCAAAAAGACATTGAGATGATTGCTATATATATGTAAAATGTACAGAAATCTATTTTATAATAATTTATTTTTAATTTCTAAGCAATTAATTCACTAAGCTGCCTAACCATACTGTACATAATGTCCGGCCCAACTCTAGTCTCACCACCGACATTCCACGATTTTGATTTGCTGTGCAATTTTCCATTCACAATTAATTTAATGGTGCTTCCGAATTCGCAAATGGTTTGACAAACAAAAACAGTTTGTTACGGGTATTGTGCATTTACAAACCAACACCGACTTTATTCAGTTCTGCTTGTCCAGTGACGTGTATCTTTGCGAATGGACTATATTTCATTCTCTGACCGCATTTCGTGTTTCATTACACTCCATATTGGCCTGAGTCCTACTACGTTCGGCTGATAAGCAAGAGAGCTGATCCGATGTGTCCCTTTACTCAATAACATGACGATCAATAGCCCTAATTGCTACTTACAGTGTCACTTATGTTTAGAGTTGACCGCTGGCCTTTCCTGTAATAATGGACCAATCCGTCGATGGCTAAATAGTATCTTGGACAACAGCAAGGCAGCATGACGACATTATGCTAATCGTGTAACATATCTGAACTGATCGATTAGCTTTTCTCCTGCCTCAGAAACGGCCTGCTGTCCTGTCTGAAAGGTTCAAAGGTCACGATAGGATTGAAAGGAACTGGATTTGTTTAAAATACAAGAGCCAAATGATGACATATAAGCCTCATAGATGGCAGGCCCCTATCTTTACGAAGAAGCTTTACTCCTACTAGAATATAAAACCCTTAACGTGAAGAGTAGCGTTTCTCCTTCATCCCATCAAAACACGTTTTCCGCCACATCTCAGTTCTCCTCTTCTTGCCAAATTTTAACAAGCTTGCATTGAGATGCCTCATTGTTCATCTTTTTCTCATGCAAGCCTTCATGTGCTTTTGTTTGTCTTTCTACTTGAAAGCGCGGAGAAACAGTCGGTTGCCCTTTATCTGTGAAATTCATCCCGTGACCGCTGAGATGGCGGCTGTCTCGAAGGCAAGATGAATGACTGGGCTTCGTGCAGCTCTGGTTACTGTTCACTCGGAGCACCTGATTCAGGATCAGCTCACAAGGTGTAGGGTTTGAAGGGTGCATGGAGCCAACATGTCACTTTTTACGCCAACATCAGGCTGAGATGCTCTTCCTGGAGCAGAATTGAAGGGGTGAGGTCACAGGAAGGTTTTAAGGCAGAATATAGCATTACGAATGTACTGAAACTTTGCCTTTTTCACCCCTATTTAATATACTGGAAAATGAAATGCAGAGGGAAATGTTTGTCTAATTGTTTATTTTTGGATGGATGCATTTAACAAAAACAAAACAAAATGAAAGAGTTCTGTATCAGCTCACTGATTTTTGTTTTGTTTTACTACATGCTGTGCCTCGAACCAGTCCTGTGCTATTCTAAGCCAACTTCCTTTCATTTAGAGAGGAGATTGTAATATTTATCAGCTGTGAGGACACAGCCATACGATTCATGTTGGCCTTCGAGTCTGAATTAAGGGAAATTTCCCAGGGCATTTTTCCTACTTTATTCAATTCAGCAAGTAATCAAATGTTCTGAGGAGGCAAAAGAGAAACAATGTGAACTGTAATCAAATCATCAAAGCTTGTTTCTTGCATTCACATTGCATTTTAAAAGCAAATCAGTTGGATGATGGCAGTGAAATCGGGTCAAGCAAATTGTCATCAAATGCTCGCCCATAGGGCCTCCTGTGATTTTTGAGTTCAGTGCAATTGAGTTTTTTTGGTCCAGAAACAACCGTCCCAGGATGTCAAAGTATTGCTCAGGCATTTTCTGGGTAAAGTTTGTCCCTCACAGATTACATGTGAACTGCATATGAATTCTGATCTGTCAAAAGTTGGTACGAGCAAAGTTTCATATCTTTGCTCACGGTCAGTGTGTGCTGATGCATCTGTTTAATGGTTGAGTTTTATTCAACCTCATAGAGATATCCAGATGTTAGAAATGTTTGTCTTACTCTGAGTATAACACAAATACATAGACTAGAAATTATCTTTATGTACAAATGATGAGGAAGACATGTAAACCAAGTATTTTGTGGTATCAAAAATTAATTTTACACCATCAAAGTGAAAAATGGAACAGATGTTTCTAGATAATTAAATACTGAACATTCATACTTTTGCTTTGTATGAAGAATAAAATAAAATATATATTTTACCAAACTACTTGACTCTGTCTCTGATCACAATCAATGTGCCTTCTTGTAGCATAAGACATGATAGATAAACAATTATTGACTATTGAATTCTATATGAAAAGGTGTTTCTGAAATAATAAATTTTTGTATAATTCTAAAGAAATTAATTTAGAATCAGTTTAGTTCTCCCATTAAAGCATTCATTTAGATTGATGTAAAATAAAGAAACTGTAAGACCATCAGTGAGAGAATATAAAGAAATAAAAATCGACATTGTAAGCAAATCACCATGTGTACATTTCAGTAGCCTGTTTGGACTTTTATTATTTATTAAACCTATACAAGTATGCCTATTACATGTAGTTTTCTTGAAGTTAAGGAAGCTCACCATATTTGAACATGACACTTTTGTTCTCCCCTCCAACCATACCATATACAGGATAAGTAAAAAAGTGAAAAAATATGTAAATATAAGCTAGATTCCGATCCAGTCATCACTGAAAATAGTTAGAACATGGTCTGAAAGTGAAAGGAAGGAATTTATGTTCACAACTCTGGTAAGACATGATTTATTTAGCTATAAAGCTGAAGATTCATTTGGCCTGCCATTTGTAGCGTTTTGTGTATATTAACTGTTTAATGGCTTGTTTTGGGATTCATTTTATTGTTTGACTTTATTTTTTCGCTGTTGCTGCCAACAAATCGTACGCATTTATTTAATGGCAGATTTAGGCTATGACAGCTATTGATCATGCTGTCACAAACAGTCAAGCTGTGCTTCAGTGAACTCTACCTTTTTTTTCACAGCAATAACTGGGGTTTTAGAATAGTTGTCTTGTAACCAAGACTTTAGGGGTTTTCTCTAAGGTAGCTATACGGCAATATGTAAATACCCAACTGACATGATACAAACAGTTCAAGAAGCTCAGGAAGTTGCCAGGCTGTAGCACTTGAAATGACCAATGATTCTCTTTGTAGTTTCTTTTCAAATGATTCAGAGAAGGATTTGTGCAGCATCTAGATCGGCACCTAATACACCTTCTTTCTCCATATTGCCTCATATAGAGGAGACAGTCAGTGGATACAGTCCTGCAGCCCACCCACTGACCCTCTAATGAAAGGACATCTCTGTCCATGTACCTGTGGTGAGATCCACCAAACACACTAGTGTGCTTATTGCTGGTCAGAGCCACCAGGCTGGCTATCAAACAAGACTGCAGTTCTTCTTTTTTGGGCAGTGCAATCTCTGGGGACAGGTGATTTGCACCTGGGTTAGAAAGTGTGGTGGAGCAGCATCTGCCATGGACACTAAAACCTTACAAAGCCCTATATGGGTCACCTGAGGATGAATGAGGGAACTTTTGTGTTCTGCTGGTTGTGCAGGTTGCTTCAAACTACTTTATTTCCCAAAAAGGTTTTTTCTGGAAGTTTGTGTGTGCCATATAGGCAGATTGAAAAGTTTTAAAGTAGGAAACTTTGTTGCATTTATATTACTGGCCAGCATTACAGAAAATGTAATTTTTGGTCCCACTTTATATTAGGTAGCCTTAACTACTATGTACTTACATTAAAATTAATAATTTGATACAATGCACTTATTGTGTACATACATGTTTTTACATTGTACTTATATATTTAAAAATACCTATATGTAATTACATCTGTAATTAATTTTTGTAATTACATTTATAATTACACTGTTGACCCATCCCTTACACCTTAACCCACCCTTAAACCTACCCATACCACCAAACCTGTCACTAACCTTAACCATATCCCACCTCAATAGCAGCAAAAGTGTTTTTGAAATACAATATGACCACAATAAGTACATTGAACTTATTTTTTGATGTAAGTACATAGTAGTTAAGGCCACCTAATATAAAGTGTGACCTAATTTTTTAATTAATCAGCATTTATTTGTTCAAGAACACAACAAAACTATCACATTCAGACAGTTCTGGGAACTTATCACATAGCTGCTTTGATGCATTTATTAAGTACATTTGTTTTCATGCATATTCCTGTGTTTGTAGTGAATGCAATATCCACCTCATGCAAGCTTTTTTTTGATTCCGTGATCTTGATTCCATTTTTTTTTTGGATATCTCAAAAATTGCATAAAAATATGTGGAGAGAAACCTACATTATGACACCTAAATGCTAGTATCAAATTTTTTAATAATTAAAAAAAAAAATTTAATGTTTGATTGTCTTAAGATTGTTTATAGACCTTTTTTGCATTTTATCAAATACTACTCTATTTCTATAGTGACCATTCGCACTGTCGTCAGTGTTTCCAGCTCTTTTTTTCCACTCTAAGGGCCGGCTGACATTCTGTAGGGTTGACATGTACTGAAAACACAGCTGGCCCTGGAGACCCCCTATGGGGCTGAGGTGTTACTCGATCTTAGAGATCCTTGGCTGGAATAGAGCAAAGCTGAGCCTTGGGTGACTCCATCCTCTGGAGAGCAAAGCATCCTAGGGAACCGAGACGAGGGCAAGAGCCATATGCTCTGCTGTAAACAACAGGGAGTCTGTGGCCCACACGGCAACACTTCCATGTTGTTTGTGTGCAACTACCACAATTATAATTTAATCCCAAAACCACCAGTCAACCACATATTGTTTCAGTAATTGCTGGTTGGAAGGATTTAGAAGATTTAACTCAAATCAGTCCTGCTGGAACTTGTCATGTATTTAGCTAATTAACATACTCTGTTAGAGATAGCTGAAAATGACGCCATGAGGGAACTAACTTGGCCTCGTGAAGAGCGAGACTTGTCTCAGTTTTCCATTGTTCTACATCTTGCCATAATTGTTTTCCTTTCATCAAGATAACAGTCAACACCGGCATGTCTGAGACTGGATAATTGCTCACCACAAGCTGAAGTGTAGACTTCATTCCGGTTAGTCTGTTTGCACCATTCCGACTTTACTGGCCTCCATCCAAAAACTCATTCTGTTGGCATGACCCATACTGATAAATGATGAACCTAATTAGGCAGTTTACAGGTGAATGGCATGTCTCTTCCTTAAAGACACGAGGGCTCGGAGCCAGGACACCTTCAGAGGAAGTGTTTATGCTGCTGCTGTTAAGCTGTGGTCACTGAATGATATCCAGTAATTGCTTTTTCCGAGTGAAAATTCCACTACTATACAAGTTTGTGTTTGCATTCAGGGAGCAAAGGATCTATCCATTCTGTGTGACATACAACACCCTCACAGGTGTTTCCTTCAGTTTGGCTTTCTCAGAGTGTGTGTTACTCCATTTAATATGCTTGCGTGCTTCCTTTCAGTTGATAAAATCTACACTAGGCCCTTTTGCCAACCAGATTAAATATATTCCATCACTTATTTGTATAAAAATATAAAATGTCGATCGTAATCCATGTATATGTGGCTATTGAGGACCATTTGGCCAACAGACTGACATGAAAAACCTCTGCAGGATCTCACTGAGGTTTAAGATGGGGTAACTATTGCAGGCAGCAGCATGCTGGATCATGCAGCTGTCTTTTATATGGTGGTGTTGGTTTTAGTGTAGACATAGAAGAGGAAATGTAAATAAATTGTACAATCAGGCCAGGAACAAGAACAAGAGAAGGAAGGCACCAGGCCCAGATGGTGTGAGACCAGCCTGCTTGAAAACCTGTTCTGACCAGCTGGCCCCCATCTTCACACTGATTATCAACAGATCACTGGAGTTGTGTGAAATCCCTTCCTGCTTCAAACACTCCACCATCATCCCTGTTCCAAAGAAACCCAAGATAACAGGACTTACTGACTACAGACCTGTGGCTCTAACGTCTGTCGTCATGAAGTCATTTGAAAAACTGGTTCTGGCTTATTTAAAAAAAGAGCATCAATGGACCCTTACTGGACCCCCTGCAGTTTGCTTACCGAGCAAACAGGTCCGTGGATGATGCAGTCAACATGGGACTGCATTACATCCTGCAACACCTGGACAAATCAGGGACTTATGTGAGGATCCTGTTTGTGGTCTTTAGTTTGGCCTTCAACACCATCATCCCTACACTCCTCCAGACCAAACTAATCCAGCTCTCTGTCCCTAGCTCTATCTGTCAGTGGATCACCAACTTTCTGACAGATAGGCAACTAGTGAGACTGGGGAAATTCATGTTAAATAGCTGCTCCATCAACACTGGTGCTCCTCAGGGCTGTGTTCTCTCCCCACTGCTCTTCTCTCTGTACACCAACGACTGCACCTCTAAAGACCCCTCTGTCAAGCTCCTTAAGTTTGCAAACGACAGCACACTCATTGGCCTCATCCAGGACAGTGACGAGTCTGCCTACAGACAGGAGGTTAAAGAGCTGGCTGTCTGGTGCAGTCTAAACAACCTAGAGCTCAACACGCTAAAAACAGTGGAGATGATCGTGGACTTCAGGAGAAACCCCCCTGCACTCCCCCCCACTCATCAACAGCACTGTGACTGCAGTGGAGACATTCAAGTTCCTGGGATCCATAATTTCTAAGGACCTGACTAGGGACACTCACATCAACTCCATTATTAAAAAAAAAGCCCAACAAAGGTTGTACTTCTTTCGCCAGCTGAGGAAGTTTAACCTGCCACAGGAGCTGCTGAAACAGTTCTACTCAGCCGTCATTGAGTCTGTCCTGTGCACATCAATAACTGTCTGGTTTGGCTCAGGTAGAAAATCAGGGATCAAAAGAGTACAGAGAACGGTTTGGACTGCTGAACGGATTATCAGTGCCCCCCTACCCACCCTCCAAGAACTGTATACATCCAGAGTAAGGAAAAGGGCTCAGAAAATCACTCTGGATCTCTCACATCCAAGTCATCCCCTTTTTGAACTTTTGCCATCTGGCCAGCGCTACAGAGCCACATTTACCAGGACAGCCAGGCACAAGAACAGTTTCTTCCCCCAGGCAATTCAACTTATAAACAGTTAAACACCCCCCCCCCCCCCCACCCCATTATGCAATAACAATGTGCAATAACCTTATATTTATTTGCTACCACCTCCTTCCTTGTACATCCCTGCTTCTCCTTCTATTCTACACCATTCTATCATCTATTGCACAGCTGTATATACAATCATTTATGCTTCAATTTTTTAAAATTATTATTTTTTTTTGTTTATTTATATTTATATATGTGTATTTTTTATTCTCATCTTATTCTTATTGTCTGTGTGTCGTTGTTGTCTGTGTGAACTGGAAGCTTATGACACTAAAACAAATTCCTTGTATGCGCAAGCATACTTGGCAATAAAAGCTCTTTCTGATTCTGATTCTACAAAGAAAAAAGAGTATTTGGAAAAAAGAGGGGTTGGATGGAGGTGAGTGGTTTTTAATAGAGACGTGTTGAATTTTATGGGCGCTGTAGATACACCTGTCCTTGTCTGCAGCTTTGTAGCTTAGAACTTTGTACTAATATACTAGTAATGTTTACATTATATTTGAACTGTGGACAGTATGTGAATCTTCTATGTCCATTGAATACCTAGAAGACCTACTAAATTTTCCAAAATATGCAGCATTCTAGATAGCATTCAGGATAGAAAACTGTCCTACTATGCAATGTGCTTAACTAGCATACTTCAACTCCAACCACAGTTTTCTTTAAGTTTTCAAAATTATTGTTACAAATGTTGTCAGCTGAACCTGTACTAAACCTAGAGCATTCCTGTAAGACTTTCTGCCGCAAAAAAGTAAAACATTTAATTTCAAAGATGATAATTTGACGCCACTAACATAAGCTCATATGACAACAATCAAATATACTACAGAAGCATTTATCATAATGTAGTAGTGCTTAACTACCGTTAAAAACACAGAAGTAAACAGTATACGGTGTTAACTGTGCTGTATTCAGTTAGTAATAATACAGTATTTCATAGCTGGAGAGATTCTGTTTGTGTGCATGCATGTATGATTATATAATTATCTTATTAGATTGTGATAGCAAAAATAAGTACGTCAAATGCAAGTTTAAATTTGTGTCCTACTAGCGAACATCAATAGCAACGAGTGGCGTGGCGTCATAACAAAAGACAACTGATGAAGATACGAAACGACCAGCTGTGCTCGTGCTCATGCTCGTGTGTGTTTTGATTGCTTTTGGACCCCCCGTGGAAACACTTAAATGTGGTCAGACACACTGACTGACGTCCATCAATAATTCAGAGAGCAGGAACATTTTGGTTGTGTGTGCGCATGGCAGTGGTACAATTGACTCATGTCCCTGCAGGAAGTCTCTCTCGCACAGACCAATGGAGTCTAATTTGCTCTCTGATGAGACTCTAGTCATTCTCAAAGGCCGGAGGCTCAGCAAAGCCCTAATGAGCGGATCGAGCGGACTGTGTGCTTCACATTTGTGTGAGTGTGTGGTTGTGCGTTTAATGGTAAAAACATTCATAGGTATTAGACAGTCTATCGAGCATGTTATCGGCTGCTGATGCATTTCCGTCTGTGCATGTGTGATAGGCAAGGAAACCCTCCGGTTCCATTAGTTCATTGTCCATTATTGGTTTCTGTTTTCAATAGTTCTCATTCTTGGTGATGGTATCACACTATCAACATTAAGATGTGATTGACCTTAACAGTTTTTGAAGAAAATGTAATTGGCCTTTACCATTGCAAAATCCATCCATCCATCCATCCATCCATTTTTCTTTGTCCTGTTCAAATTATATGGTTTTAAAAAATAGCTAAGGAAATGCTACAAAAATAGTGATAAAACGATTCACCTGTATTAATATAGTAGAAAATCTAATCATGAAATCTGAATAACAGTGTTTAGCATGCATGTTTGGTTTACATTCATAGCATAAATGCTAAAGAAATAATGGTTGTGAACTATCATTCATCTCTCTCCTTTATGTTCACTCTCATATGACTCTTTTTGCATTTTAATGCAGAACATCCCCCAATCCTTTGTAGGATAGAAACAAATGTGGTGTACAGTTTCACCATGTGATTTTTACTGCAATGATTTTCAGTTCACTTTATTTTTCTTCCTCTTATATCTATAACATCAATAGATGGTTGAGAGTGTGAATGCCTCTCACAGTTTTAAGGTCATTGCATTAGTGTAATAAATTTATTCATATATTCTTGTGCCCACAGCGCCGGTCACCCCCTTTTAACAAGCTACCGACATCGGACTTCAGGGATTGCCAGATGAGAAGTTTCACTGCTGCAAATGGGGTCCAAAAACCAGTGTGTCCGTATGTGTTATTGGGTATGTCTGGATGTGTGTGTGTGTGTGTGTCTCCAAACGCCCCTCATCCAGGGACCATGGCATAGCTGTGTGCCATTTCAGGACAGAATGAAGTCGATGTATTACCTCCAGCCATTTAACATCTGCATCTCCCACCTGGCCTTTATTGACCGAATCACCTAAAGCAATAAGGGTACAGTTGCTGATGTTTACAGGCCGGGTGAGATTGTGTATTCAGTCATGTGTAGGTGTGTGAATATTACAGAAATGACATGTCATCACTCAACCAAAACCAGTTCAGGCATGCATCATTACATATATGCCATAACTATAGCACACGGCCAAAGTCACTTTAGATATGCATGGACATTTATGATAAGAGTCTATGCGGGCAGGCTTCCATTCATGCAAAAAATTGTACATTTTTTAATCCTCCTAGCATAAATACCGTGGCTAGAATACAAAAAGATTGCATGCTATTTAGAACGGAAATGTATTGAATTTATTAACTGACAAAATAAAATTTTGTTCTGGCTGTGTCAAGCAGTTCTGGTGCAGTATTGGGATTTTTATTTGGGCTAATGGGATATTTCTATATATTTTCTATATTCATGTCATAAATTAATTAATTAATTAATTAATTTTCAATTATAATCATGATCAAAAGTTTGGAATAATTATGATTAATATATACACTCACCTAAAGGATAATTAGGAACACCTGTTCAATTTCTCATTAATGAAATTATCTAATCAACCAATCGCATGGCAGTTGCTTCAATGCATTTAGGGGTGTGGTCCTGGTCAAGACAATCTCCTGAACTCCAAACTGAATGTCAGAATGGGAAAGAAAGGTGATTTAAGCAATTTTGAGCGTGGCATGGTTGTTGGTGCCAGACGGGCCGGTCTGAGTATTTCACAATCTGCTCAGTTACTAGGATTTTCACGCACAACCATTTCTAGGGTTTACAAAGAATGGTGTGAAAAGGGAAAAACATCCAGTATGCGGCAGTCCTGTGGGCGAAAATGCCTTGTTGATGCTAGAGGTCAGAGGAGAATGGGCCGACTGATTCAAGCTGATAGAAGAGCAACTTTGACTGAAATAACCACTCGTTACAACCGAGGTATGCAGCAAAGCATTTGTGAAGCCACAACACGCACAACCTTGAGGCGGATGGGCTACAACAGCAGAAGACCCCACCGGGTACCACTCATCTCCACTACAAATAGGAAAAAGAGGCTACAATTTGCACGAGCTCACCAAAATTGGACGGTTGAAGACTGGAAAAATGTTGCCTGGTCTGATGAGTCTCGATTTTTGTTGAGACATTCAGATGGTAGAGTCAGAATTTGGCGTAAACAGAATGAGAACATGGATCCATCATGCCTTGTTACCACTGTGCAGGCTGGTGGTGGTGGTGTAATGGTGTGGGGGATGTTTTCTTGGCACACTTCAGGCCCCTTAGTGCCAATTGGGCATCGTTTAAATGCCACGGCCTACCTGAGCATTGTTTCTGACCATGTCCATCCCTTTATGACCACCATGTACCCATCCTCTGATGGCTACTTCCAGCAGGATAATGCACCATGTCACAAAGCTCGAATCATTTCAAATGGGTTTCTTGAACATGACAATGAGTTGAACCAGATGAACCAGACAGTTATTGAAGTGCAGAGGATGGATTCAATAATGGCGGAGTAGAACTGTTTCAGCAGCTCCTGTGGCAGGCTGAACTTCCTCAACTGGCAAAGAAAGTACAGCCTCTGCTGGGCCTTTTTGTCAATAGAGTCAATGTGAATGTCCCACTTCAGGTCCTGAGAGATGGTGCTGCCCAGGAATCTGAATGACTCCACTGCAGTCACAGTGCTGTTCATGATGGTGAGTGGGGGGAGAGGCAAACTGCAGGGGGTCCAGTAAGGGTTCAGAGATGTCCTTCAGATAAGCCAAAACCAGTTTTTCAAACGACTTCATGACCACAGAGGTTAGAGCCACAGGTCTGTAGTCGTTAAGTCCTGTAATCTTGGTTTCGTTGGGACTGGGATGATGGTGGAGCGTTTGAAGCATGAGGGGACTTAGTTTATCGGAATAATTCCTCTTTGGCACTCTGATCTCCTTTTCCAGTGTGTATTTGGCCTGTTTATACAAGAATCTGTCCCCATTCCTGTAAGCATCTTTTTTGGCCTGACGGAGATATATATATACGTACATGCATATATACACATACACACACACACACACACACACACACACACACACACACACACACACACACATATACATACATTTACTTGATAAGTAGTAATATTTTGAGGTATTATTACAATTTAAAATAACTGGTTTCTGTTTAAATATATGGCTTTACATTCACATTTGATTAATTTAATGTCCTTGCTGAATAAATGTATTATTTTATTATTATATTATTTCATTGACCACAATTTTTTGAATGCTAGTATAGCCTATCATGGTTTGCACAAAAATATGAAGCTATACAACTGTTTTTAACATTGGTAATAGTAAGAAATGTTTCTTGAGCATCAAATCTGCATATTAGAATAATTTCTGAAGGTTTTTCTTTCGAAAACATTAAAAACGTTTTATTTTATTTTGTAATTTCACAGAAATGGATAGTGGGAAATGAGATGGAGTGCATCTCTGAGACAGGAACTGACTGCCCCATGAGAACAGTGTTTCTCAAAGCAAGTAAGTGTTGATATTTGCTAAATAGTGATAGAATATTTTTAATTAATCAAACAAATGTGAAGAATACAAACTGGCAGTAATTTTTGACCTTTTTGAATCAAAGATGCCAGAACACCATTCTGGACAATTCAAGCTCAGTTTAACAGTTTAACTTGCTGTCCTTGCTACAGTTCAGAATATGAGTGACTTGCAATGATCTGGAAAGTTATTTACTGCTTGACAAGCCATCAACATGAAAAGATTCTTTTGTGAAAAAGTGTTAAAGTGGCTCTTAAAGAGTTCATGAGGCTTTGAGATGGCAAGATGTAGAGAAAGACCTGATGGGTGATTTGTAGAAGAGTGTGGAGAGGCTCTGGGTGGCCTCATCCCTCATGTTGTGTGACTCACTGAGGGATTAGTCTCTCCAGGAACCATGCTCTTTGTGTATGTGCACCGACAGCTGGAATCATACTGCAAACCACCATCAGACACTAACGCAGGGAGTTAGTAAACACTATGCATCATTTAGCATAGATGCTGCTTAGTTCCTGTTAGTGACTGTGTTTACATACACAGATTTCATATGCACCACACAAAATATAAGACCATGCCTGTGCTCCCCTTAAAGTCAGCATGACACAAATTTTGTAATGAGGTGCACATATAAATCATTTATAATAAACATTGCTGTATTAAAAATATGAATCGTCAATTTTTGATTTTATACTGACTATATCACTGTAATTTAAAGGGATAGCTCACCCAAAAATGTCACTCTTCAGTTACAAACTTGTAAGAGCTTCATCAAAAATGGAAGTTTATTTATTGTGAACTGTTAAAGTGATAGTTCAACCTAAAAATGAAAAATCTGTCATCATTTACTCACCTCAATTTGTTCCAAACCTGTATGAGCTTCTTTCTTCTGTTGAGCATAAAAGAAGATATTTTGAAGAATGTAACATTTTTTTTTAGCATGAAAATAGTCAGATTTAGAGGTTTACATGGCAGTTATTCTTCTAAATTGTTTAAGATCACCTTTTCGATCACATAGACATTTCAGTCGAATCAAGCTAAATCAGATCACTTTTTTTTTTAACTGGATGCTATTCCTTTTTCATGGAAGTCTGTATTTTAACAGATTTGTGACTAGTGTGTAGACTAGCATTTCTCACGTAGAGTGTGTAAAATTGCTTACTTAGTTTTTTTGGGGCTCACATTCTCATCATAACCCGAGGTGGTTTCCTAAACAGGTGAAGTGACGAGGCTGTGACAGTAGATGCACTAAATCAAGGCTCATAAAGGACATCTTAGGTGTAGACCTGACATGCTTTTACACCTTCCATTTTAAATACGAAAACAGATGATCAATGGATTCTCTCAAAAGAGGAGGCCACAGAGAGAGAGGTTAGTTTTCTTCTGTGTTGCGGAGTGCAATATAAACCTGCATAAAATGTGGCCTATAAAACCAGCCATAAGAAAAAATGCTTGACCATGCATACTTATAAATCTGTCGGTAGGGTTCAGCAAAATGGACTCACAGGCTTCAGGGCTTCAGGGAAACGGTACGGGGGTAACAAACTGCTCAAAAACACCCTCAAAAACTTGTTCTTTACCCAACTGGGTTCAAAGGAGAGAAATATGACTTTATAAACTTGTTTTAGCTTAAAAGCCCTCACATTTTAAATTGCATATAAATGAAATATGAAATTGTTCATGAAAATAACCTTGTACAGAAGTTAAAAAGGGCTCTGTTCCAAACAAACACTTTGTATGACTTTTCCAGTTGTTATAATTAAGGCATAAAGAGTTATTTATATAAATTTAAGAGATTTACTCACAAAAAAATAAAAAAAATAAATCTTATTGATTCATTATTTTAGTGTTTAGCATAACTTTAACATTTCTCAGGATTTTTCCATAACTCTTTAAGATTTCATTAATTTCCATGACGTTAAAGTCTTAAATTCTCCTTTTAAATTCCCTGATATTTCCAGAATTTCCTGGATACTCACTAGTATTTGAGCTATCCACTCAGATTTTCTCGATTCTCTAGTGTCTGCAGTAATCATGTCTTGGTTTTTCCAATTAAGTTGCAGTGGAGTGGGTGGGCTAATGATGGACAGAACTGATGATGAGGAAGGTAGATGAGGGTTTGTGATGTAATTAGAAATTCTCGTTGTAAGTTATCTATTGGTTGATCTCCATTGCTCCTCTGTGCCATGATTCAGGAGCTTGAAGAGTGAAATTACAAAAGCGGCAAATTGTAGGCCTTGTCTTTCTCCCACACAATCTTTTCCACTGAGATAACGGGAGAAACATTAATGTTGCTACGCTAATATTGGCATCACTCCAGAGAATAATGTCAGATGATTAGCACTGAAAACTTAGTGGCCTGTCTCTAAGAATGCTGGAGTAGCTAGCCACTTTTAACGTTTATTTAATTTTATTTTAAAATGTGTTTTATTGATCAAATTTATTTATTGTTTTTGAACCAAAAAGCTAATTCACCAAAATTAATTTAAAAATAGTTTTCTGTTTGCTTGGTTTTGAGCTGTTGCAACATGGCCAAAGTTGGAATCATTTCTACAAAAATGGCATAAGAATTTATAGCTACGTGCGGTACTGAAAAATCACATTATTGTAATTTTGGTCCCACTTTATATTAGGTGGCTATTATGTACTTACATTTAAATTAATCATTTGATACAATGCACTTATTGTGTACATACATGTTTTTACATTGTACTTATATTTTTAAAAAATATAAGTACATAAATATAAATAGTAATTAATTTATGTAATTACATTTATAATTACATTGTTGACTCATCCCTTACACCTTAACCCACCCTTAAACCTACCCATACCACCAAACCTGTCCCTAACCTTACCTGTTTCCTACCTCAATAGCAGCAGAAGTGTTTTGCAATACAATATGACCACAATAAGTATATTGTACTTATTTTTTGATGTAAGTACATAGTAGTTAAGGCCACCTAAAATAAAGTGTGACCCTACTTTTAGTTAGTTGCTTCATAGCACTGGTCTCCATAAGTACATTTTCTCTTGTAATCAATGTCTTTTGAAGAAAGGGAATGTATAAAGAGTGAAAATTGAGATTTGGTTTTCAGAAAGACACTGAAAATGAGTTTAATGAAAAAGCAGTGGGGTTTGTCTGGGTTTGATTTAGAGCTTCATATTAAAAGCAAAAATGAGCTGCACTTCTATCATAAAACTGATCTCCATGTAAGTGCTCAGTTGGAGCCATTTTCAGTATGATAAATTATGTATTTATTATTTGTCAAGAGACAGTGGCAAGGGGGGAGATCTCTCTGCTCTTGGGTTTAGGGAAATTAACAATGAACATGTTCTGTCTTTCCGTGAAAAAAGAAAAGATTAAGACAAAGAAGATATATGGCTGTTACAGGTACGATCCCTTCCAGTAAACCTGAAGAATCAACTCTTTGATCCATTGGAAATTTATAGAGCCTAAACCTACCATGTTTTTTTCCTCTCTCTCTCTCTCTCTCTCTCTCTCTTATTTGGTGAGCTGGAGAACAGGAAGCAGATGTCTTCATGACAGAAAAAAGCAAAACCGAATGATTCTGGTTAGCACAGCAGACTGGTGCCACATAACAATTTGGCTAGATCTTGATGATCTGATATGTTGCTCTGATAGACTAACACATGCTAAAGCTGCTCAGAGATAAACACACTTCTACGCCTGAGGAAATCAGAGACAGCAGCAGAAATAAAAACATCCTACAGTGCAGTTACATAAACACATGAACAGTGACTGATAGGGTAGTACTTTTTATGACTAGTGGAAAGCTTCCATTCAGTTATCTTAATTGAGAAATTAAACATTTGAATATTCAGTATATATTTTGGGTATTGTGTATAATTGTTTGTGTTAAAGGGATAGTTCAACCCAAAATTTTAATTCTGTCATCAATTATTCACCCCCATGTTGTTCCAAACCTGTATGAGTTTATTTTTTGTGTTTTATAGAATACAGCTAACCAAACAGCTGCTGGTCCCTATTGACTTACATATATAAGAAAGTAGCAGAATGCAGCGTGCCTGATCAAGAGAAACTGAACAAACCCAGATGTGTTTCAGTGACCTGGTTGATTCGCCTCAGGGCTCAAGGCCTTGTCCATCATCAGCACAGAGAGAAGTGTAAGGTGTGCAAGTGGGTGTGTGTGTTTCTGACAGAGAGAGTGAGAGGAGAATATTAAACCGTAAAGCAGACTGTTGTGTGTGGAGTGAGAGAAAAGTGTACAGTGGAGATGTGAAAAGATGGAGAAAGAGCCTCTCTCTTAACCATGAAAATTTCATGATGCTAAATCTAGACAGACTTTTAGTGTCGGCCAGGATTACAGCACAGCGCTGAGCACACATGAATAATTGAGCCTGGAGTCTCTGAATCTCTAAATATGTGGATGCAAAAGACATGCAGAAGATCAACACAAAGGAACAAAGACATGAAAATCAAGCATGAAATACAGTAATTAAACACACAATACTTATTTATTCTTTTACAACCCGAATTCCAGAAATGTTGGGAAGTTTTTTTAAATTTGAATAAAACTAAAACTATAAGACTTTCAAATCACATGCGTCGATATTTTATTCACAATAGAACATAGAGAACACAACAAATGTTTAAACAGATAAATTTTACACTTGTATCCACTAAATGAGCTCATTTCAAATTTGATGCCTGCTACAGGTCTCAAAATAGTTGGTATATACACCATGGTATATTTACCATGGTGTAGCATCTCCTCTTCTGGACATCTGGGCATCGAGGTTATGAGTTTCTGGAGTTTTGGTGTTGGATGTTGGTCCCATTCTTGCCTGATATAGGTTTCCAGCTGCTGAAGAGTTCCTGGTCATCTTTGACGTATTTTTCGTTTAATGATGCACCAAATGTTCTCTATAGGTGAAAGATCTGGACTGCAGGCAGGCGAATTCAGCACCTGGACTCTTCTACTACGAAGACATGCTGTTGTAATAGCTGCAGTATGTGGTTTTGCATTGTCCTTCTGAAATACACGTCATCTGGAGGGGAGCATATGTTGCTCTAAAACTTTTATATACCTTTCAGCATTCATAGTGCCTTCCAAAACATGCAAGCTGCCCATACCGTATGCACTTATGCACCCCCATACCATCAGCGATGCTGGCTTTTGAACTGAACACTGATGACACACTGGAAGGTTTGCCTCCTCTTTAGATCGGAGGACATGGCGTCCGTGATTTCCAACAAGAATGTAAAATTTGGATTTGTCTGACCATAGAATACTTTTCCACTTAGAAACAGTCCATTTTAAATGAGCCTTGGCCCACAGGACACGACGGCGCTTCTGGAACATGTTCACATATGGCTTCCTTTTTGCATGATAGAGAGTTTTAGCTGGCATCTGCAGATGGCACGCATATTGTGTTTACCAACAGTGGTTTCTGGAAGTATTCCTGGGCCCATTTAGTAATGTCAATGACAGAATCTTGCCGATGAGTGATGCAGTATCATCTGAGGGCCCGAACAAAGGTCTTTGGCCTTGTCCCTTACGCAAGATTTCTCTGAAACTCTTGATGATGCTATGCACTGTTGATGATGAGATTTGCAAAGCCTTTGCAATTTGGCGTTGAGGAACATTGTTTTTAAAGTACTCCACAAATTTCTTTCACAGATTGGAGAGCCTCTGCCCATCTTTACTTCTGAGAGACTCTGCCTCTCTAAGACATCCCTTTTATAGCTAATCATGTTACAGACCTGATGTCAATTAGTTGCAAGATGTTCTCCCAGCTGAATCTTTTCAACATTTCTTGCTTTTTCAGCCCTTTGTTACCCCCGTGCCAACTTTTTTGAGACCTGTAGTAGGCATCCAATTTGAAATGAGCTCATTTAGTGGATAAAAGTGTAAAATGTATCTGTTTAAACATTTGTTATGTTCTATTGTGAATAAAATAGTGGCTCATGTAATTTGAAAGTCTTTTAGTTTTCATTTTATTCAAATTTAAAAAACGTTCCAACATTTCCGAAATTCGGGTTGTAAAAGGATAGTTCATAAAAAGGAATATTGTCATAATGTCTTTTGAAATTTGTATGACATTTTGTTGTTTAGGAGTTATTTATAGCAGCTATTAAGCCACTCTTTTCCATGCAGGGAAAGTGAATGGTGACCATGGCTGTCAAGTGAGATTTTCAAGGCAAAATGTAAATTTTCATTTCTCAAAGGAAAAAAAGGTTTAGAAGATGAGAGCTGTATGGACAACTTTCCTGATGGTGCTTTGCTTTAATGGTGTTAATGTTAATGGTGGTCTTTAATTTCAGTCTTGACCATCCAATTTCATTGCAATCTAAAAGAGCAAAAACCAATCTTTTTTAGTTTTATTTGTAGTTTCTGTTTTGAAAAGAAGGGCACTGGGTTACATTCTCTCCATGCTGGCAGACTGAAGGACCCTCTAACAGTGTAACAACATAACAGGTGGCTGAATTAAATCACTGCTAATGACTTTAACAGCTAAGCTAATATTTAACATACCACAAACATTACCTCAACCCTGGGCCACCTCGATGAACAAGGTGAAACTCTCTCTCTCACACACACACACACTCCTGCTTTCAGAAACGTGAGGGGTGTTGACCCAGCCATAGCTGTCATTTAAGGTTTAGAATTCCACTGGCCTTCCCAGCCCCCCTCAGCTATTGGCCAGCGCTGTCCAGCGATCGGTCTGGACCCCAGCAGTGTGTGACAACAGGTGCAGAGACGCCAACTTTCTCTCTCCTCTCACACAGTCCTCTCTTCCATGTTTTTCAAAGACATTCTTGTCATGTTTCAACTCCCACTGGCCTTGGAGATAATTTTGTCTTCTCTGGATTCACGAGAAGAAGTCAGGGAGGATGGGATAGCAACAAACTGGGCAGTTTGTTTTGTTAAAATGTTAGAATTTTCCACATTCATTATCTGAAGACCTTGGTATAAAAAAATTATGTGAGTCAAGCATGCAGGGTTGTGGTACTCCTGTACACTATGTAAGATAATAGGTCATTTCAGATTTGAGTTCATTTCTTGGTCATTTCTGGTCCTATATCTGCTATCCTTGAAAAGCCCCCCAAAAGTATTTATATTCATTGATTGAAAAAAAAAGTGAGTGGTGCAAATGCAAGTCATAGCCACAATTTTACAATTATACTCTTTATTTGTTTATTTATTTATTTTTAAATTGATCTTTGCTATATAAATTACTGAATAAAAATATATAAAATATTTTACTAAAAAATTAAAATATATAAATATATTAATACAAATATATATTTTTTCATTTTCCAGTCCACATCTCTAAATACATGTAAAACAAGATATATATCTATTTTAAGATGCAACATTATATATATGATATTACTTCATCAAAATTTGTATTTTTAATATAATTGTATTTTGTCTTATTGTACTTGCAGCTTTTCATGTTTTTTTTTTTAACACATTAAAATATTCCAGAACAATAATACAAAATACACTCATTATAAAGAGGCATCCTCTGAAAACAGGTGTTGATGTTGTATGCAGTGTAAAATATACTAAAATGATAATAATGCTTTTTTAATTTTTTTTTATTTGTGGGTGATTTATATGCAGTCACAGAGGGTTAATGGGTTAATAATGATTTTTTTTTACATGTTTCTATGTGGTGGCTAGAGAATTCTTAGAGCTGAAGGGCGTTCTGCAAGGCTGCATATTGGTTGAGCCAAAGTTGCCAATATGTTGGGCAGATTGCAACAGTAAAAGTGATGGTTGTCTTAATAAGCACCACTAAAATTAATTCTTAAGAGTTAGTTTTTGTTCATTTTAAGACTCCTTACAAAAGTTCATATAGTTTAGAATTATAATGCAGACCCAGTCACAGCATGAGCACACATGTCTGTGGTCCTCACCATCTGTTCATGTGATTTTACTCATTTCCAACTGATTGTGAAGGGAGCTAGTTGTCTTATTGTGTCTTCTTTTCATCTCCTTTTGATTTCCATGAGACTTAATTTCACAGCCGTATGAAACTCATTTGAGACCTTTTGTTTTCCAGAGCCCCTTAAGACGGAGGAGGCATTTATGACAAAACTCGGGCCTTCTCCCCAGCGATGGGGCCATCTGAGGTCAGATGGTTTTCATTTGTGATATGTGCTCGTGTGAGCAGGAGGGCGTGTTTTCCGCTGTGCTTATTTGCATGTAATTGCCTTTTTTCCATTTGTTGTAAAACGCATGAAATTTGCTCTGTGAATTCTCAGATTGTTATATGTTATAGCGTGACACTATGACAGGGGAAATCATGTTCTCTGTCTCATAAATGACCCGCTCACATGGAAATCAATTATTCCATTAATGCAAACCGAATCACCATTCTAATCTAGTGTGATATGCTTGATGTCCACAGTTACAAAGTACTGCACATCTAGGGACTTTAGTCTGCAGCCTTCATAGCTAGCAACCTTCTAAGGCAGGATCTTACCGAAAATATATTCCAATACAGTTCACAGTTAGAATGTTTGTTTCCAATCTACAAATGTATTAAAAATAATTAAAATACATTAGTAGACAAAATATATTGGATAAAATAATAATTTTAGCCAAACTAGTAAACATGTCTTCATTGTGAGGCAGCTCACTAGATTTGGGAAGAGATCTTCTTCATCTAATAACACATGCCATTCATTTACTTCAGTAATTCAATGAAAAATGGAATGTTCAGAATTGAAAATAAATTCTAATGCAATTTAGGAACTGAGAGTACTTAGATAAAGTTTAAATTTAAAATTATAAAACGTATTCGATTCTAAGAGGATTCTTGTTTGGTCCCATTAGAACTGGTTCCAAAAAAACTCCAATAACATTTCCTTAGGGTCACATTCAGTCTTATATTTGGACATACAGTATTTTTTATTTTATTTTTTTCAGTTTAAAAATACATTTTCCAATTGAGTTGAGACAGGTGAGGCAGGTTGAATAAACATTGCGGAGAAGTTTTCAGTCTGTCTTGGGTCTGTCTAGTTGCTCACTATCTCTGGAGTCCTGCCGGGTTTATTGGTGTTAACTGATCAATTCCCAACAGGAGCCCTGCTGTTTGTGAGACGCAGTCTGTTCTCTGCATGGTCTAACGCAAAGACACTCTCACTCTCTTTACAGGCTCGCTGACACTCTTATGCTCAATCACCCACTTGCAAACACGTGCGGACTCGTTACACATGTTGTTGCTGCACGGCTTACCCAATAGCTGATATGACTGCCCATCCTGACCTCAAGGGGCAGTGAAACTCATGCCCTGCGTGCCCCATCAGGCCCCGAACAGCTTGAAGGGTAAATGACTGATCAATAGATTATTTATAATTTGCATATAAGACAAAAACAATGCCAAAAGAAGGGGCGTGTGTGGAGAATGCCTGCATTTACATAATCATTCTTCAGGAGCTCAAGGGGTCCGAACGGCCTGTCATCATCACACATGACAGCTTCTGTTTGGATGTATAGCGCTATTGTATAGGAATCACCTTGACACGTTTGGGTCACATGATACAAACCATCCATCTGCAGAACATGCATTGTTCATGTGGAGAACTGGTTTAATAATCCATATCCTCTTTCTCCAATTTGGCATCCCTCCAGAATGTGTTTTCCCACTGGAAGTTAATTCTTTGACTGGAAGGCAGGTTTTGAGATCTTTTCTGTTGAGATTCGTTGGGATTGTTTACTGAAGTCATATTAACCACATGCAGTTGGACAGAAGAAGTTTGTAGCGGAACTGATTAGACAACCAACTGTTGATCTTTGGCCAGAAACCGCTGCAGTCAATAATTCATTAAAATCCCAAACCTCTGATCAGAAACAGTGATTGAATATGATGCATATGATGTCCATTTGTGTATACACAGTGTGTGTGTGTGTGAGAGAGTATATATATAGAAAAGATACATCATGAGAGACAAGTGTCAGATTAAAAGAGCTACCAACCACAATATTTTAAATACTTATGTTTGTTGTAAGTTTTTTTGAGCTGGTTCTATATGTTTTCTAGTTTTAGGACTTAAAAGAGAAAAATTGCACTGTTAATCAGATAAATTTTGTGTGTTTTTAGGCATGACACATTAAATGCATTAATAATATTCACAATAACCTGTAGGGATGTTGTGAAGCAAGATAATGATGATAATTTACTCTTAAGCTCAATTATTTCTGTGTCGTGGTACTCTTGTGAATGTGTAGTGGAGATTGACACAGAAGAGAAGAATAGTTGAATGAAGTCAGTTTTGTTTTCTTTGCGCACAAAAAGTATCCTTGTAGCTTTATAAAATTAACTATGGACTACACATGGACTATTTTAACAATGTCCTTACTATGTTTCTGGGCCCGGGAACGTTTCAGTTGCATTGCTTTCTATGGAGGGTCAGAAAGCTCTCAGATTTCATCTAAAATATCTTAATTTGTGTTCCAAAGATTAACGAAGGATTTACAGGTTTGGAACGACACCAAGGAGAGTAATTAATGACAGAATAAAAATGTTTGAGTGAACTATCCCTTTTACTTTTATATTGTGTTTTATAGCAGCTCTTCCAAACAGATTTATTTGCAGTGTATTGCTTACATTTTCTAAAAACATTAAAAGTACAGCAAAATAAATAAGCACAAGCCTAAAATTGAGCAAAATATGACAGAATAAGTGTTCATGCCCTGAGGTAACTCATTACAGTGGCTGTGATGACTGTGTTTCATCTAAAACACCATATGCTGAATATGTTTCCCACTTCAGCAGCTCACAGCCCTGCCTGGGTGGCGTGAACTCCGTGAAGAGCTCTCCAGAGAGAAACCGAGAGGACGGCTTGATGCCACTCTTCTGACACTCTGGGAAAACTGCCTACTGGATAGATGAGGAGAAGAAAGATGGACCCGGCTTATGAAAGTTAGTGTTGATTCTGATGATTTATTTTTATTTTATTATTACTTTTTTAATTGACTAGTTTATTGGACCAATTTTTACAATAAAAAGGGGAGGGGGGGGGGGGATCTTAACTTGTTTGAAGGAGATTTCACATTGATGCATTATTTTACAATAGCATTAATTGTGGTTATGATGGCTTACTGGGCTCAGTAAAATGAACACAATTGACCATTTTTATTCCTTCTTCCTGTGCATACCCTTACACCCAGATTCAACATAACAAGTGTAAATCATGAAGCCCAGCCCCTGCAGTTCTGCTATGAGAGCATGATGCTGTTCGGAGCGTGGGAGGGCCGTGACTTTGGGCTGTCAGGGGACTAAACCCGGCTAATTACAGAAGCTGCCCTGGCATCAGGGTATAGTAGTCAACCACTGCAGGGGTCACGCAGCATCAGTCATGTCCCAGTCACACAAAGCTCTGCCTCCTCCAGAGGACCGAACAATGGGCTCTCAACGGCCTCTCAACAGCCTCAAAACTGACCACCAGAGCAGACAGAAGTCAGAGGTCAGCATCTCCTGGCGGACACTGGTCAGCAAAGAGCAAGCGGAAGGGGGTTGTGGGATGTATAAGCATAAAAGAAGGTATAAGAAGGTATAAGAATTTTTTTTTTTTAATATGTAAGATAGAAGTCATTGTCCAAAAGAAGAATAAAGATATTAGCTAACCTTTGTGCTGTGCTGAAAATTTCACAAACCTAATGTGGTGTACCCGGTCCAAAATCACTGGCCTTTAAAAATTGCTTGTAAATCTGTTATTATGCTATATCTTTTTGTTAACTTATTTTCTTTCAGTTAGTGCAGTTTTTGTAATTTTTTTGTCTGTCTCATTGATCCGAGCTTATGCACCATAAGAATTATTTGTGGATAACTTTGGCAATGCTTACTCAAAAATACAAAACGTGCTAATTTGAATAAAAAAAAAGTTGATAAAAAGATTGAATCCAATATTTGGTAATAATACAGAGTAGCAATACATTTATGAGCCATTTGTGGAGGCCAGGTATTTTTTATTGGAAAGACCACAAGTGTAACAATGTGGGTGTCCCAAAAAAGTACACAAACAATCACATTTTTGGGGAGGAGTTGATATTCCATGTGTGAGAAAAGTCAGTAAATTTTGGTCCAATATAATAATATAAACTTGCATTTTGCGGGGAAAAATTGTCTCTGGGGTCAAATTAACCAGAACACAACATGAAGGTTAAATAATGTCTTCGAATGTCTTAAATGTTTGGTATTTTTCTTGAGCTGGCATTTCAGATTCTCAGCAGAAGTGATAGAAAGGCATGAACTCTGGGAAAGGCCAGAATATTTTGGCTGAGAAATTATGTAATCCGCTTAATCGCAGAGCTAACATTTGGTTCTCAGCACTTGTCATTATTTAATACGCCTGCAGGAACCAACAGACCATGTACTGAAAGCATCAGCTGAATTTGAGACATGCATCCTTTAAATTAATGTTTATTTGGATTTTAATGGCTGAAAGTCTTTTTTTGAATACACAAAGGTTCATTTTTCTCTCCTAGTGCTAAAGATGATGGAAAAAACAAGTCTCATGAAGTGTCATGCTTTAATTCAAGTTCATCCCTCCATTCTTAGTGCCTTCCTCGGTAATGTCTTAAACAACTGCCCGGTTTCTGTCTCATGGGTTAAATTTTCCCCCTTCGTCATTCTGGTCTCGGTTCGAAACAGCAGCACCAGCTGGCTGGGCTCTACGGTTTTTACTGAACCTCTACTGTACATCTTCCTCACTACTAAACGGTGTCCCAGAATCACTTCCTCAATCGAATCCACACATTGCTATTGGCATACTTCTGCTCTCACCGTAGTTCCTCTTTCAGTTGTTTGCCATGTTTCATTCATTCCCTGTGCTCCAGTGATGGATGGTTCACTGATGCCCATGAATGTACGCATCCCATGAAAACGGCATGGAGACCTTTTCTGGAATGCCGGATGTATGGACGTTCTGTTCTAATAGTTATCCATGATTAATACTGCCATAAATGTCTGTATAATATGATATATTGAAATTTGCAGTGATATAGCCAAAGCTTCCAAGCCCAAGGCTTCTTTCCACTGTTCTTTATGTTTCAATTCTGGAATATTTCACATAACGAGGTTAGTTTTCATTGCAAACCTATGCATATAGTTTCAAACTGCCTGGAATTATCAGCATGGCAGGAGGTTTTCCCTTTGTGTCGATTATTAAATCTAGACCTAAGATTAAATAATTTACATGAAATCAATAAATAATTATTATTAACACAATTTAGGGATATTGAGTTAATCTATACCAGTGGTTCTTAAGTAGTGAGTTGTGACATCAAAATTGTTGACGTCAAAATCCTTTGTGGAAATTCAAGATACTTTTTTATAAAATTATTTTGCATATAATTTGGCCTTAACTGGCTTTATTGTTTGGCCAGCAGTTCATTGCAATGACATGAAAGGGACTCCAGGGTTTCCACTCCATATCAATATATTTTTTTTTTCTGTTTTTTTTTTTTTCAATTATCACAGATTCCTTAAAAAATATTAAGCAGCACAACTGTTGTCAGTATTAAGAAATATTACAGGTCAGCATATTATAATGATTTCTAAAGGATTGTGTGACGCTAAGACTGCTTTAGTCTTTGGTATCAGATAAAAAAACATTTGAAAATATATTAAAATAGAACATTTTATATTAAATTGTAATTTTATTAATTATAGTTATTTTAATGTGTAAGTTATTTTAAATTGCAATAATAGTGTATGTTAGATTTTTAGGACGTTTATAGCTTTTTACACAATAAACATTTGAGAACCACTTATCTGGACGTTTGGGCTATTGGATGTGTAATTCGATCAGTGAAGCTGTCACCCCTTTGTATATTTACTATAATATCCGATTCTGTGCATTATGCTTTAAATTCAGATTGTTTGATAAATCTCTGACATTTTACACAAACGCTTTAAATCTAATGTTGCTTTCATTACCTCCACATCGACTCTGCATTAAGGCAATTCTTCGCTGTGCCGATACGCACTTGCAAGTGCACTCCATCCTTCATGTTAAATAAGTCTTGTCAACACAAAGATTTTTTTCTGTGGTTTCATGCTCGCAGATGCTCAATATTGCTGAATCTGGAGTGGAATCCCTGGAGTCCCTTTCATGTCTGAAAGAGCAGCACACAAAATGTACACTCATCCTACTAGGATTTTCCATTCCTCCACATGGGACGTCTAAACACCGCCGTGCAAGCCTCAGATTCACTATAAATATCATAGATCTTTAATTCTAGTATTGTTTGGTTTATGATCACATTACTGTCAGTAGACTCACAGGCCACTTCATTTAGATGTTTTGACATCACTTAAGCTTTTCCATTTTGTACGCGTTTTTTCCATTTGGTTCGGAAGAGAGGGCTGTAGTGAATTATGTTTGTTTTATTCAATCTCCATTTTTCTCCCAGTATGAAGATTGTGCTAAAATAACTTCCTTTAGTTATGTTTTACAATGCTTTGTATTTACTTTACGCCAGATTGTGGCGCTAAACTGAACATGTGTTCACAAATATATGCACGTTTAATACACAGAGCATGTCTTCCCTGGATTTGTCAAAACCATAGCCTACACCCCGTCCGTGAATCCCATTTCTTTCTTTTTCTCTAATCTCCCGTACATTTGTTTGGAGCGTTTGGTAAATCGGTTTCAGTTGGCTAATACAATCCATACTGTTGCTCTCGATGCTTCAGGCCTTTTGAAATAAGATTAGTGGACTTCACATATGGTTGTTGATCCTCCGGATTTAAAGAGCAGTTAAAATATTTCCCTTTAATGTGTCTCCATATCCGGCTTGATAAGAGCTTAATACCCGAAGACATTAAATACATGCCTTGTATTTAACGTCTTTGGGGCTTATAAGCTTCAGTGAACAGCAAAACACATGAGTGTAGACAATAATGATACAAAAGCCTTAACAGCATGGAGAATGGCCACACAATCACTTACCCTCCCTTTTTTCATTTACAGAAGGACAAATAAGCAAGTTGTTGCCTGGCTGTAGCCATGTCTTCATGTCTATTGGAATCTTCTACCAAAGTCCCTTTAAGGCAAGTCAGCTCACTCAGCAACCATCTTTGCAACAATCTCGGGCAGCTATTTTATGTAAGCAGGAGTCAAGTATAGCTCTTATCTATTAGCGCAGGGACAAATTGAAATGTCCAAAATTGTTTGCAAAATTATGTTTCAATTGTATATTCCAAATCAGCATTAAAATATTGAATAACATCAAGAATTTGGTCCAGCTTGTGCATTTTCTAGAGTAAAAAATGGTAATGTTTGTTCCAAAAAGCTGAATGGCTTCTTAATGAGACTTCACTTACATTTCTACAGCAGCCATATTGAGCATTATTTCTCATTTTTGAGAGTGCATGTGATATTAACTCCTGTTCTGACTGGCCAAACATTTCTTAAGAATCTGTCATTTAATGTAGAAATTAAACATATGTTTTTGGCATTGTTAATGCAAAGCCCATCAGAGGGCTCTTTCTTTTCAGTGCCGGCAGTTTATGAAACTGGACTCTTATGCCTTGCTTTTAAGGGATAGCTCACCAAAAAATTTAAATACTGTCATTAATTACTCACCCTCATGTCATTCCAAACCCATAAGACCTTCATTCAGCTTTGCATATTAAGATATATTTGATGAGATCTGAGAGCTTTCTGACCCTGCATAGACAGCAACGCAACTTCCACGTTCAAGGCCCAGAAAGGTGATAAGGGCATTGATAAAATAGTCCACATGACATCAGTGGTTCAACTGTAATGTTATGAAGTTATTAAAATACATTTTGTGCGCAAAGAAAATGAAAATGATGACTTTATTCAACAATTTCTTCTCATACATGCCAGTCTTCGATGCACGTTCACAACAGTACCACAATGAATGAGTGTGTATTCGTCTTGTAAACAAGTATCCGGGTTCTACATCAGAGCTCCAATAATAAAGTTGTTCACAAAATGTATTCTCGTAGCTTAATAACATTAAGTTTGAACCACTGATACCACATGGACTATTTTAACCATGTCCTTACTACCTGTCTGGGCCTTGAATGTGGTTGTTGCATTTGCTGTCTATGGAAGATCAGAAAGCTCTCGTATTTCATCAACAATATCTTAATTTGTGTTCCGAAGATGAACAAAGGCCTTATTGTTTGGAACGACATGAGAGTGAGTAATTCATGACAGAATTTTCTTTTTTGGGGGGTGAACTATCCCTTTATCACTGTAAAACTCATTTTTAAACCATTATTTGTGCAAATAATTCACAATGTACATATTACACTTTTAATGTGACTTTCAAAAGTGTAACTTTAAAGTGCATTAAAATGTAAACACTACAAAGTCCAATACAAATAACACACAAATCAATAAAAAAATGAGTCAAGTAGATGTTTCTCCACAAAGAAAATGCCACTCTGCTCTTTGGGATGTAGGACATGAGCAGGACAGAGCCCATCACTTGTCTCATAACTTCTCCCAAAAATCCAAAGCAATTGGCACAGTTTGTAAATGTTCAGAAAATCTTGCCTGAGTAAGTATATACTTGTGTGGCCAGTATGTGCCAGTGATCCATATACACGGAAAGTGGGACAAGCTTTTAGTTTCTATTTTTTTTGTTTGGAAATATTGGTTTCTTATTTTTTCCTCTTTTTAATTTCCCACAGCGAGGGTCAACTTTCAACAAGTGGTTTCTTGTCAAGAGCAACCATGACACAAACAAGGCATGAGACATTTCAGGCAAGAGAGTCACATCTGAGCTGAAAATCTGGGAGGCTGTTGACAAGAGAGCTGGTGATGACAAGGAGAACTTCCTGGCCACAGGCGATCACTTCCCCTATCATAGGCGTTCTACAGACAGAATAGGTTAGACCAATATTACATCAAAAACATATACAAAGACAAAAACATATTCATGAAAACACTAAAAAAGGCATATACTAAAATAAAAACTCAAAATAAACTGGCAATCATGCATTAAAAAGCCTGGCGAATTGATTTGGGTACAGAACCCAAACCCGCAGATTTAGACACATAGTAGCCATATGAACATTCACATTGAGAGTGAAGGGAAAGAGAGACTGGTTACAGTCTAAAAGAATGAACAGACACTGATGGACAAAACAGATGGAACCATACTTCCCCTCCTTTAGTCTCTAACACATGCACACCCAACCATCCACATCACACAACATCCACACATGGTTGTATTTTCACATGAGCATTGCCAAAAGAGCTGGTTCCTTCGGAAGGAAGTAAACCATCTTCTTTTGCTCGAGGCATGACTTTGATAGTTCCGAAATCCAGCCACTTATGTTGTCTTGATATCTTTCAGCAAATACCAATTCACTCATCTGTTTTTCTACATGTGGCTGTGATGGTTTGGTTTAGAAAACTGGCTCTTCAGATTTCAACGTGTGCCCCCGATGTTTCAACACGTTTGTTGAACTGACCGAAATAAAATGGTGTAAATTGCATGCTGATATGCACTGAAAAGGTTCTCTGATTACGCACATACATAAATTTGTTCTTAGCTTGAAATGTTAATGAATCCACATTGGAGAGTGCATGCCTGCAGATAGTAATTAGCATAATACACACCCAAACCATCTCCATATGAGGAGTTTCTACTCAAGCTCACTTGTACAGGTGCACTTTTTTTATTCCTGTGTTTTTATGCACAACATTTTCAAATACGTGTAGTTACAATATACATAAAATTATAATTAATAACATGAATAAATAATAATGTATAAGAAAGTTCATTATTAGAAATGTGCAATATGTATCTATATATAATGTATAATTATGTAATGTATAATATAATGTATAAATGTAATTAGTAAACAAAAAAATAAAATAAAAAAAAATATATATATATACGTGGGTAGCCAACCTCAAAAAATCATCATGCTTTGCTTTTTCCTTGTAGAAAATCACATAAGAACGTCCAAACTCATTTTCAATCCGCAACCTCTCAAGCGTTGAGCTGATGTGTATATATATATACTTTTTTAAAATTAAATTGAGTCAGTTTTTTTGCACATGCTTTCATGATCTTTTTAAAATATGCATTATGTATCTATATATAATGTATAATATATATAAAATAGTAATACATGACATATATTATAATATTGTCTATATGTATTTATTATAATTAAATATAGAAAAACATCATACATATTCTTTTTTTTAAAATTTAGAAATAAATAGAAAATGTACTGAATCATGATTGTAATATAATATATAATATTTGACAACTTTTTAAAATAAATTGTGTGTTTTAATTTTTAAATCAAGAAAATAAAAATTTACAAGCTTCAAACTTATTAATGAATCATGAGTCAAATACGTGTGTACGCATGGATAGTGAATGACACCCATTGTTGCTAATTACCCTTCGGAACCTCTTTCCTGTCCCCCTTAGAGCAATTTCCCAGCTTGCCTCTGAAGTTCATGGCCTCTTGTCATCTGTGCTCAGTGTTATCTAATATCAAGCAGTAGGGCTTTAAAATCCTTCTGAGTGGGCCAATGTACTTCAGATTAAATTCTGTCCTGTCTGTTGTCTGGAGTTTTTTCCAAACATTGCTTGGGCACGTAAGTAGCATTAGCCTCTCCACTGTCACCCCTCAATAAGACAGATAAGACTCACTGGGAGGGTGACAGCAATGGATGCACAAGGATGGGCTCCACATGTGTCAGTTTCCACCCTTATCCTTCCTGAGACATACTGGCTCTTGCTTGGCTATATTTACCCTCTGTCCTCCAGTAACAGCCTAAACTAAGGGTCCGCTGTCGGTTTCTTGGCATCCACACAAGAGCAACTACAGCAATGGCCTCCTTTAAGCTACAAGGTGCGACTGAGCTTAATGCACAGGCTGTCACCGAGTCCTATCTAAAGAGCTTTTAACAGTTCATAAAAAAGAAAGAAATCTGTTTAGAACACAAAGTTATTTTCCAGTAGCCATAGTTATCTCCATGTGAAGTCCATAATATACAGTATGTTTATTTTTTTTCTCAAAATGTGACACACTTGCTCAACCCTTGTGTATTTGGGGTCTGAATTACCCAAAAGGCTATACTCCAAAAGGATTCATAACATTAAAGAGTATACGGTTGATAATTCCAAATCTTGGAAGAACTAATTATAAACAAAAATGATCTTTGATACCAAATACCATATAACAGGAACAGTCTATTTTGTGATATTGATGTTGTCCATGCTAAATGTACATTTTGTGTGATTTCACAGTGAAAGGAAACACAAGTGCCGGACAGCCAGGGGATATGGGTGGGACCTGTCAATCATCATCAAAAGTGAGGGGCGGTACTAGGAATGTGGGGAAATTCCACACTTCCTCGCAAATGAATGTAATGTGAGTTTTTAAATGACATCAAACTAAATTGCAGTTTAAATTCATTTAAAATCTCTCTCATTCTCTTTTGCTGTAACTGAGATCATGACAGCATTGAAGTACATAAAGTGACCCAAATGTTCATCAGCTCAACGCTTGAGAGGTTGCGGATTGGAAATGAGTTTGGACGTTCTTATGTGATTTTCTACACAAGGAAAAAGCAAAGCATGATGAATGTTTGACGTTGGCTATCCACATTTTCAATTCATTTCATTTGGAACTCCAGAAACCCAAATCTGGCACATTAGGAACGCACTGAACAAGACAAATGTCCTGGTAACGAAACATCTGTTAAATTTTCAATAACCAGTGAATCACACCAATAGTGCATCACCAGTTATTGGCTCATCCGCTGGGAATTTCCTACCTTCCAATGAAAATGGCACACTGATTTAAATGAATGGAAAAGTACTCATCTGTACCTTCCTCTCTCTCTCGCTCTCTCTCTCTCTCTCTTTACCAGCATGCCTTTTATTTGTGAAGAAGCCAAAAAGTGTAGTTCACTTGCCAAGAGGAAGTTTAGGGCTGATTGCGACCATGATTAAAGTGTTTGTTTCTTACTGTGCTGAATAAATCCATTTTGCATGCTTTGCGAGTAAATACATAAATAAAGATCCGTTCACAGGTTCCAAACTGAATAAAAAATGTAGTAAATGTAAATATAAAGCGTGCCTGGAATCCATGTGTTTCTTTGTTTTGTGTTAATTGCTCATTACTGCAGGATTGTTATTCGAGGCATAATTAAGACCTGCTTAATAATGCAGTCAATTGATTGATGAACTCATTCATGTTCTGTCGATAGAGCCAGCACACTGGTGTGAGAGAGAGAACGAGAACAAGAGAAAGTCAAATATCCTTTAACCAACTGCATCCCATCAATGTCCATCAGTCGGTCCAGTCTTTTGAAATGTACTTTTCTCTTGATTATAAACTCATTCTTCTCGGTTTTCAGTGATGAAACATGAAAGTCCTGACTAAATGTGGTTTCAAATATTTAGTATGTTTTTAAAGAAATATTTAATCCAGAAATGAATATTCCGTCATTATTCACTTCCAAATGTAACTCATATGACTTTCTATCTTCAGTAGAACACAAAAGGTGAATTTTTGAAGAATGTTCCTTACCAGTAATGAAAGTAAATGAGACTGTATAAAAATCATACAAAAGCACTATAAAAGTGGTTCACTCTTTTATAAATAATAGGGAATAACATAAATGTAAGATGTTAAATCTCCTTGCTGTAAGTTTCTTTTGTGAACAATTCATTCAGTCAGATCTTTTCATTGAATTGTCTTATGTGATGCATTTGGCAAAACCAGTCTGAATAATTCAAACTCATGATCTGATTCGTGAGTTCTCAAGTAAATTTCAGTCCTTTCATCACATAAAGCTTTCTTATGGTATCAGAAGACATAAATATAGCACACAAGTCTACTTTGATGTTTTTGCATCCTTTTTGAAGCTTGAAAGCTCCAGCCCCCATTCATTGTAATTGCATGGAGAGCAACCAATATATTATTCAAAAGTATCTGTTTTTATTACACATGCACAAAAAAGCAAGAAAGTCATACGGGTTTGGAATGACATGAGGGTAAATGAGCAAATGATGACTATTTTCACTCTCGGGTGAACTATTTCTTTAACTGGTCAGGGAGGTAAATCTAAGAGATTTTTTTTTTCTGTGGAAGGACTACGCAGTGGGACTCTGAGAGTATCAATCAAGGCTGTCACTGACTCCTGCTGCCTCTCGCTTCAGTTACCGCAGTCACATCTGCACAAAATTCAGCGTGAAATTGTATGGCTCCTACCCCACCAGGGCCATCTGCCTCCTTACAGTCCTGATCTACCTCTACCCCCTTCAGAGTCCTCAGCCATGAGCTCCGGTCATACCGTTCCTAGAGGTGTTCCACTTGATGTGTTAAACCATTTGTCCTTTCTATCCTCTGAATGTGTCTTCTAGAAAGCTCATACTATCACCTACAGTATGGTATATGTCATCTGTAACTTCAAAACAAATATATGTAGATTCTCAGAGGAGAATGTTATTGCTCAGAGGTTTCTCTTTTATGAGCATGAGACTTAATGGACTTCTCAAGTTTTATTTACGTATACACTTTTAGATATTTTCCTTAAAATTTCCTTAGATATATTTGAGGTCATAAGGTCAAATTTCTTTACAAAGTGAATCCATTTGATCTCTCCATTTAATGTCTAGGAGAAACAATTGAAATTTTAAGGGAATCTGATTTATGATTTTCTTTTCTATTGATATTCCTCTTTTCTGCCCTGCATTCTTCTTTAGCTTGCGGAGACATCTTCTTTTTCATATCTTCAATTCAGTATTTTTGTGCTTATGATATTTTCATGTATTTTTGGCTAGACTTTCTACTTTTTCATTGTACTTTCCATTCTCCGAGTGTCAGCGTTATAGCGATACCCTCTGGGACTCGAAGAAGGTAGTCTAATTACCCCACCTAAGCAAAGCTTAAGAACACAAAATGGACCTGATTACTTTGCCGTGCAAGTCTCTAAAGTCATCGAATTGTATTATGCTGCCAGTTAATTTACAAATGCTAGTCACCCAAACTCAATTCACAGTCTGTGAGAATGTAGCCTTAACTTGTGGCCATTTCAAAAAGATCAATACATCTAACATTAGCTCGGAAACCCGTTAGGTGGTCGAATGGATAGCAGCTGACTGTGCAGTTTTAAAGCTCCTGATAGACTGAAGTAATGAAATGATGGATTGAAATGCACTCAAATTACAGTATCACCTTTAAGAAGCTCACCAATATGGCCTGGACTCACTAGCGGTTAGTTAGGGGGTAATCAGACTTATCAGATTAAAATTCAAATCTATCTATCTGTCATTTAATGTAATTGATTTAAGGCTTATGCAGCCAGTTTGCTCTCAAAATGGCCAGAAATGCTATATACTCAACACATGAGATATAACAGTTAAGAAGGAAAAGAAGCTAAAAGAAAGTAAATAGATTCACTTTAGGTTGACTTTAAAAGTCAAAAAGTTACATTTAAGTTTACGACCTTTTCACCATGTCAACAAATCAGCTCAAATTCTTGCAGTTGCAAAAAATACACAAAGCAACGACAGAGTCCAAGAAAGAGAGAGAGTCTTTATTAAACAATCTTCTTTTCATGTCAAATCTGATTGTAGCGTTCTTGACATTTCACACCACCTATATGCCCCGTGGGACTCAGGAAAGGTAATCTAGTGTAGTTGAAGGCAGATTGAGAGACAGGCTAGCCTGCTACACTGGCATTCCCCATGGCTATGTGGATATCAGATTCCCTCCTTTATGCTTCCAGAGTGTTATGAGGATTTTCACTCAGTTTCCTTAACGGGTTTAGATGTTTTTATTAATCATTTCTTAAATTGTTTGAGTTTGAGCAGGAAAGGGGGGTTCTCTAAGGCGCTCGTTCTCAATCTCAGTTAGCGAGAGAACAGGTTATTTTGACTGCCAGAGCCGGAGGCTAACACACTGGACATATTTTGATGTTTTGGACATTGAAAAGACCTCCACCTTCCGTTCTACTGTAATATTATGCCTTCCTAAGTGTTTATATAGCATTAAAACTCTAAAGGTTGTTAGATTGTTAGAGACGATTAGCTTGAAATGCTGTCGTGGAGGGTGAAGCATATCAAACAAAAGACCTTTGTAGATTGTAAAAATTCTCAATTTGAGATATATCAGCCTATTTTTTTGTAGATATATGTTAACAGTGCAAAAAGTAAAGCCCTTCAGGTTTCTTTGAAGATTTTCTGAACCTTAGACCCAAAATATTCTTTCATGGCATCAAGTTTGACTTCATTTAAGAGACTATTTTCCTGTGTGAATGAACAGGCTTTATTATTTCATTTTTCTCAGGACTGCATTTGACTGTCATTCTCATTACATTTTGACACTTTTAAAAGTGTAGTTCACGCTGTGCTTATCTGCTTAAAAACTTCTAAAACTCTGTGATTTGATTTTTCAGGCAATACTCACAGTCCAAGTGCATCTCATTCCTTTCAAATGAGGGGAGACAACATAAACACAGCAGGCAAAGAAGAATGAAATTATCCTGCTGAAATGTCACTGGATAAATTCACATCTAAACTGAAAGTTCCTCACTGAAAGGGCGCCATGGCCTTCATCACACAATGGCATCTTCTCCAGTTTTCCAGTGGCTGCACTGAACAAATGTGTGCTGCCTTTGGTGAGCACATCATAAAAATGCAGAGGAATGCCAATGGAAGAGCTTGGGTTTCCCCAATTTCTTTGACTTGAAAACACCAAACCATAAAAATATCCCAGTACCTCCGGTGCTTTGAAATTCAATACGAGAACTTCAGTTTAAATAGCCTGACATGCCTTAAGCTGTAGCAAATAAACAACAACAAAATTGTAATTGCAACCAAGCCAGAAAATGGCATGAATTTGTCTTGGCGTCCAATTTTTGATGTATGTGCAGTGGACTGGTAGTTTGTCACTCTAAACCCAGCTCTGGGAATTGACATGCTAAAAGCAACTGTTTGTGGCCCAGAGAAGTGGAAATAATTTCCTATAAAACAAACTATTTAGCAGTGGCATGTAATTGACCAAACCAGATATTTCTGTAGCAGTACAATACTTACTCAAACCAGCCTGCCCTAGTGAAAAAGTAGTACACTTAAGTCCAATTTATTTGTACGTACTTTAGTATAACTAAATATATTTGTGGCAGACTATAAATTGGTATACTTAAAGTCTGCTAAATTGGAACAACTAATTTTGTACTAAATGCATTTTAGTTGTGCAAAAGCAGTGCTGAAGTTCAACTAAATTTGTAATAAATATACTTGTTTTTGCTAAAGTGGAACTAAATATCCACTCTTTTATTTAATTTTTGAAATGCAGGATTCATCCAGCATAAACTTCAAATGTATTTTGGTGACATTACAATTGCAATTCAAACACACTGTAAGAGTTCTGAACATACATTAATATTATCCTAATAACAAACTGAGGTCATACTACCAATTATGGTTGCATTTACAGTCAAGTAGTGACTTAAGAGATTAGTTCCATCAAAAATTTAAATTTAATTTACTCACTCGCATACTGTTCCAAATTCATGGTTTTCCTTCTGTGGAAAACGGAAAGATACATTTTGAATAATTTACTGGTCAAATGGGGACTGGAGCTTTGAATTAGTGAGTCGAACATGAGAACAGAATGGTTCTGTTTTGTAAATGAATCAATCTGGGTTTGTGAACTGAATGGACTGATTCATCAAAAAATACTCTGTTCTTTTGTGAATCAGCTAAATAGAGTTAATATATGTGTACATTAATAGAACTTCAATATCAGTCTGTTCCTCGCACAAAATATCAGATGGCTTCATAAAATTGTGTGCAATTCCTTGTCTACTTTTATAACACTTTGATGGTGCTCTTATGCATTTTGAAGTCCCATATTTGGGTATATTTCCACATTCACTTCTGTAATATTGAAAAGAGTGGCCAGTATATGCTTAAAAAATTCATGTTTTAGCACAGTTCATTTTGTTTTTTTAAATTAGTGTCATTCTATAAAAGTGTTGACAGATACATTTATCATTAATATAAGCAGACAGCCTCAAAACCATTAGAGAATTCTCCAGATGATAAACAGTGGATGTGGGTCATGTGTGTGTTTGTGTGTGTGTTTATGAATGCAATTAAGCACGTTTCTGTGAATGTGCTATCTTATAAAGTGCATTAATGTGAATTGTGCATGCTTACAGTGGCCACACACACTCACATACACTGCTAAGGGAATAGTAGAGCCTATTAAAATGCATTCATAATGCAGATCCTAAGGAAACTCTCAGCGATGATTAGCTGACTAAGTGTTTTGTGAAACTCACACTGTGGCCATGCCCTGAGGTGAGCTATCATTTAGAAGAGTTAATGAAGCTTTTCATACCTAATTAGCCTTTGGCAATATGGGAATTATACAAGAAGAAGTTTATTAGCACATGAAGCTGAAGGATTAGAGAAACTAAAAAGCAGATCTGTTAACACAGATGTTTGAGTTTGATTTGATTTGTTTTGCTGTTCAATATTGATTATTTATATTTATCTGGCTGTCATTATAGGGTTTCTTTGAGAGCTTTAAATGTGTTTAAGTGTAAGTGCCAGTGTTGGGGAAAGTTACTTTGAAAAGTAATACATTACAGGATTGCATTACTTAGCTACTTTTTATGGAAAGTAATGCATTGCGTTACTTTTGTGTTATTTTTTGTCTCTAGCGGTGGGCTTGCTTATTTGTTTTTTTTTAATAACAAGCCAACAAGTTTATTTTTTGGCAACTGTAAAGGACCTTTCACAACAAAAGTGTAATGAAAAAGCCTCAAGCTGGAGGAAGTGCTTCTGCACCTCAACATGTGAACAGGAGAGGTGTCAGTGAATAAATGGGAAAACAAAGTAACTTGCATTACTTAACTTAATTTACTTGTCATAAATGTAAAAGTAATGCATTACTTTATTAGTTACTTGAAAAAAAAATATCTGATTACTTTGCAATATATAACCTCAAACACTGGTAAACTCAAGTATGCAGTCCAGCAGATTGAGCCATGGTGCTCATGTGAGTTACAAAAGTTTGAGCCAAGTGCATGTCACTTCCTGTCACATTATTTTTCTGTTCCCTGTTTGTACTTTTATCTAATTATTTGTGTGATACTTGCGCCTCCAGGTTTCTGTGATATTGTAATCCCCGTATCACACATTACCCACCAGGTGAAACTGTAAGGTAACTGAAGAAATTTTGTGCCATTCGTGTCCATAGCAAAACATTTAGGATAAGGGATTTCGAAATTATATTTCCAGTGTCTAACTAAATTAATGTTTTTGATATTTTAACCCATGTTTGCTATTACATAGTGAAAAATGACCTTGAGTGAGACTCACACTGTAATCTGGAGAAGGTTCCAGACTCCTAGAGGCCTCCGGAGAAACTCCCACCCAATGCAAAGCCACCTGCCTGGCCTTGTGTCAGCCAGAGAACCAGTAGAAGTCAGATAAGGCTGTCTCACTCTCTTTCTCTCTCCTCATGCCAGATTTCCAGCAGCAACGAGGCTTATCGGGAAGATAAGGCCAGCAGGAAATAGTGGCCTCAGGATGGAGAGTGTGGATGGAGTACATAATTTGTTCAGAGAGAACGAGAGGTAGAAATCAAGTTATTTTCTTCAGAATTAACATTGTAGAGCTAGATTTGGAGAGAGAGAAGGGAGGGGAGTGAAACTTTATGTGAGTGGTTCTGTTTATGAGAGTCCTAAACATTGATTAATCACTCCTCGTCTCTAAAAAGCACTTCATATCCGTTCCCTTGAAATTGCTTTCTGTCTAAAAGTGTCAGCCAACATGCATAAAGTAATAATCTTGCTGTCTGGTAACATAAATCTGTATGATTTACAGTGATGTCTCACCAAAAGTCATGGTGTGGTACTATTTTAGGTGTAAAGCAAGAAGTTCTGTTCCCAAGAGATGTCTGATTGACATTTCTTCATATTAGTCACTATCAAAAGGTCAACATCACTTTAACAAGCATTGCTTTCCTCCAGTCAGAGAAAAAGACAAGTGCAGAGGATGAGGAGTGAGGAAGAAAAAGACAAAGGCACAGAAAAAGAAAAAACACATCTGTATCATATTTTTAAATTTAATTTGTATGACATTTTTCAAGCTTTGCGGTCTTCACAGGGACATTTGTGCCTCACAATAGAGACAAAATCGTTCAGACAGCCTTAAAGTCTTCTTTATCACGACCACTCTCTTTTATAACAAGAAAAAGAGCGTTTTATACTATAAAACGGGCACAAACCAAAAATATTCCTGCTTTCAGCAGTCTAACACTGTGGTCTCAAGACTTCAGATCCAAACCACAATTTAATCTCTACATCTCAGTGGAATGATGTAATCTCAACCGGCAGAGCTTTTCCTTCTTCTCTCCTCACCCGTTCACTTTACATTCATCTCTCTCTTGTTTGGGTTAGAGAGCTCTGAGTCGGTGCTCCCTATGTAGTTTTTCCTCAGATTAGTGTGAGTGCTTCGCTTCAAAAAGATATAGATTGTAGATGTAATGACGTTTGGCTTTTTCCCCCGGAGCTCTCTGAGGGCTTGATAATGTTTGTGTTTGTGCTATGAGGGCAATGTGGGTTTTAACAGGGCTCAGAATGGCGATAGAAAATGAGATGCTTGGTTTGAAAACACTCATGTGTTTGTGTGAGGAGCGTCTAGTGGAAATTCCTGCTCCTTGCACGTTTTCCTGAGGCAGTGTGGCCTGCTACCTATCAGCTTAATAAAGAAAATGCAAGGACAATTTCCCTATTCTTTGCCTCATTTGCACCAGGCTGTGCACATCTGCACAACCTCCGTCATATTCTTATCTTAATATTGTCAATTTTTTCTCCCAAGGCCCATTAAATTCTGAAAACGGTTGTAAATAAAGTTCTAGATGTTGAAAAATGTTACTGATCACTGGACCACAGCACTAAGTCATGTCATCACGCACTATATTTTTATGTCATATTCCAAATGTACCATGATAAAAAACACTGGGTTTTATTCATGCAAATCGACTATCGTAACTGTCCAGTTGCTGCAACTTGACACCGGTAATAACTCGCAACAAACGACACAGTATAACATTACTCTTCTTTAAACCGATTTATTCTGCTATCCCGTTCATCCATCTCCGATCTGTGACCAATGAGGGAGGATGTGGACAGACCCGCCGTCTGTCTTGCTGTCTGTCTTTGATATTAGGCTGCTTTTATGAATGCCTGTTTGTGAGCGGGAAGAATCATAAATGGAATGATAGGAAAAGGAATGGATGACCAGACAATGTCAAGGGCATGAGTATCTTTTGAGTTATGCTTCCTCATGCGCATGAGACTAGGTGCTCGTACACAATGGTTCATTTCAGAATCTCATACTCTTTACACTAACATTAAATTCTTGCCATTCCAGATTCTCCCGAGGGCCACGTTCGTCTGGGATGCTCGCTGATGGGATCTTCACACCTGCTGGACTGCTGTATCTTCTCCGGTAAGGAATTCTGTGCTGATTTTGATTCATTTTAGCCAGCTGATGGATATTGATAGGGGCGTCATCGCTCTTCTCTGTGTGTTGTCAATCTAAATGAGATGGAAAATGAGAGTTAAAAGTGATCCAGAATTCTTAGGCATGATAAATATAAATGACAATATCCTTCAGGGATTTTTTGAATAGGACTTTAATCTGTTGAAGAATCCAGCCAAAAATGATACGATATTCAATTTCAGAGGACTAGTTACTCGTTTGTCATTTAGATGATCCTTTTATCTAAAGTAATTTATAATACACTTCATCTAGGTTCAGTTTCTTTGAAACATTCCATTTGGTTTCCCAGAAAGATTGTTAATGGCCTGTGAAATCAAAACGGAGGTTTTATTGATGAGAAATTTAGGCCATGAACTTTACCTTTGAGAACTTCTACATGTTAGCACTCTCCTAAAAGTTGATTAACTTTTAGCAAATAGACTTTTATATATCAATTTGCACTGCATGAAATAATGCAATTTATTCTTAATGATTTTTTAGTCTAATTTTCCAGTTAAAATCCTTACAACAAGACAAATTTAATGTGAGTGCATTTTCAGTTGTTTTAAGTCAAAACAAGTTAAAAACAAATGAGACAAAAACACACAGTGAAAAAAAAAAACTCTATATGCAGTATTGCTTTTCAAGTAAATGTATCTTTCTTTCACTGAAAAACTCATTAGAAACTTATTGAGAAGTTATTTTTTTCAATGTATGTCATATGCATATTCGACTGCGGTCTATCATGAATATCTGCTTTTCTGCATTTTGCATGCTGTGTAGCAGAGATATTCGCAAAGCCACTGTCTGTGGTGCATTATTAGCTGTTGTGAATGCTCTCTACCTGTTTCTGAGCAAAACATTCAGGTCCTCAAAACACCTACTGCGACCCTTTAATGACAAACAGGTCATTGCAATTTGTGTGAAATAGACCATTACATTTTGAGCTCCTTCCGGTCAGTTGGTACAATGTCAAATAAATGAATTAGTAGCAGACTGCATTTCCTGTTAAGTAACTTTGATGTTATTTGACGTGAAGCCGACATACGTGATCACACGCACACATACGCTCTCTCCTCACCATAGTACTTCAAAGCGTGTTGGGAGAGAGTTTAATAGAGACAGATTATGGGGAGTCAACACTCATGGCCATTTGCAGTGCTGATGGTTCACAGACTTCATATTTTAAACCATCTCAGCTAATTTACAGAGCAGAGCACATCAGACGGCTCTCTTTGGTGTGGGGTGCACTCATTTGGGCCGAGTGTGTGCGTTCACATGCGTTTAGGATGGGCTTGTTGAGCAAAGCCAAAGATGGATGCTCTCAAAGACAGCATCTTAATCTTCAAAGTAATTCCAAAATGTTCTTTTCTCCGTTTCTTTCTAATGGAGGAAAATTGGGTGGAAATCAAGAAAAGAATCGGTTGTCATGTCTTTCTGGTAGGTTCATTTGAGTGAAGTTCAACATGAAGATGGATGCAACCAATATGTATAGTCTTTTAATTCAGCAACGATACGGTAAATTGATCGGAAAATACTTTTAAAGTGGTGACGATTTTTACACTGTTAAAATAAATTCTATTGCAAACTATTCTTTTGAATTTTCTATTCATCAAAAAATCCAGATTTTTTTCTTACCAGATCAGCATATTAAAATGATTTCTGAAGGACTGTGTGAGACTGAAGTATTTAATGGCCATCATAGGAATAAATGACATTTTAATGTATATTTAAAGGGGTTTTATATCACCATATTACTCTTTTTACTGTAATTTTTATCAAACAAATATTAATAGTCACACAAGAAACTAAAACATTTCTATTTGACTTTGTGTCTTGTTGTTTAAAGCTTATACTATGTTTTAAGAATAAAACAACTTGCTGGTTGGATGGATATGTTTGTATGACATTTTAAGAAAATATAAGCATGAATAGATTTCAAATAAGACTTTGATTATCATCCTATAATTTATTTCAGCACTCAGTTTCTTACACTCTGTCCACAGATCAAGGCGGTTAGTGCTTTGACAGTGCAATTACTTTGTGTCTTTGAGGGCCAGATGTAATCTGAATATTTCATTAAATCGGCCACCACTGTGAGAGAATGATAAGAAAATAAAACAAATCTTTGGACTTCTTGGGGTTCTTATAAAGGTAATGAACATTAACGATAACAGACTCATTAGAACGGACCACCTCAGAACCATTAAGTACTGCTATGATCATCTGAATGTTGAAAAAAAGGGTTTTGATGTATGATTTTGTACAGATTGTACTCTATTATCACTTAGATTATCAGAAGAACGAAGGAGGCGGCAGACTAACCCACAATGGTCCATTTCATGGACCAAGACTTCATGTCTGCATCAACACACAAAAGTCATTAAAACGAGTCAGTGACTATTCTTCTTGTTTTAGTTTTCATACTCCACCCTCCAAATTTAATGGCGAGAGAACACAAAGTTTGGAAACAGAATCACCAGTCAATTCCAAAAGTGGAATGTGGAACTCTTTCCCGTGTTTCGTGGAATTGTCAGGCTGGCATGAACCGCACTGCTCTCAGCGGGTTATATCTGCCCCATCGTAACTCTTGTCGTGAGCTTGACATGAAGCAGCTCACTGTTTCTTTTTGTGGTTTGTAAATAGATGAAGTAGTTTTTCCTAATGAATTTTAGTTTGGGGAAAATATGAGATTTAAAGCATGATATGCAAGTGCATTTCAGAGTATATTTAAGACTTTGCTTAAGCATGGCTGTGTTGTATGACCATGTTAAACTATGCAGAACGACTGATATGAATATTTTATTTTATAAGTTCACATATATAGTCTATAAAAGCAATGGAAAAGAATAAACATATCTGGCTTTCCGTCCCCAAGGTCTCAAATACGAGACGCCACATAAGCTTCATCTCCGGAACAAACTATGGAAATTAAAGTTGGAGATGCCAGAAGAACTGCTGAAAGGAGTGAGTTATGCATTTTATTTATATACCCTCAGAAATTTGATTGGTTGGATTTTAAGAACGTGCTACTACTGAACTTTCCTTTAGAGCTCTAATATATGACACGTATGCACATATTGTAATTAAGAAAATAAAACCCCTTCGGCATGATGTTTACAATATTCCGATGCATGTCAAGATAGGTCAATAATTCCAGTGAGTCACCGCACTTATAGTAGTACCAGAGTGATGGCTGGGTTTGAGTAATAGCGATCGGAGGAAATAGGCTGTGAAACATATGTTTGTGGGCGATTATGGGGGCTGGGGTGGGCCTGACTGATGTGGTGTGACTTCATCAACGCTTGATGGACCCTTCTGACCCCACCCATCACTCTTGAAGTCTTCCGGTCTCCTCCCTCTTCCTACTTTACGAATCCGAAGAACATTAATCTGCTCGTATTTATGTTCAGCAAAGTAGCGCTGGGCTGTCTGTAAGACTTTTTTTGTGTGCAATGAGTAGGTTTGCCCTACCATTGAGATCAATTTTAATTCTGAAGACTAGATCCAAAAAAGGAGCAAAATTGAAAAATGATTAATGTTTTATAGCTTTAGGAGAATGAAGAAGAGTTAGCTGACAGAAGAAGCATTTCTTGGTTGTTTGTCATCTTTGATGAATAAGATGACGTTGCCCAATTTTAGGTCTGAGTATGCTGTGTATGAAAGTACAGATTTGGGTTGCTGTCGCTGTATACTCACTACCATAAAAAATAAATATAAATATATATATATACACACAAAGCCTTTCTATTCTTCAAATAAACTCTGTTCTTTTGAAATTTCTGTTCATCAAAGAATACTGAAAAAAACTGAAGGTTGGAGCAATGGCTGCTAAATATTCAGCTTTTCCATCACATAAATATATTCCATCAAATAGAAAAACATTACTTTGAATTGTAAAAATATTTCACAAAATGACAGTTTTTACTCTATTTTTTTTTTCAAATAAAGGCAGCATTGATTAGTATAAGAGACTTCTTTCCCAAACTCCCCAACAGTTGTGTACATGCAGATATTTTCATCAGTCAAAACCAATTGACCTATTTGAGTTGGATTATTTGGGACGTTTAATATCAGATTGTCAAATAGCTGAAAAGCATTGTGCTATAACACTGTTACACTGTTTAATAGCAGGCATAAATAAAATAATTCTTATTGGGATTGAGAGTTGTTACAAACTCCATTATTGTAAAGTTTAATTTACATGAGAATTGGGATAACGTTTACATCCAAATGATAGAGTAGAATATAAATCCCGAAGCATAGCTGCAAACTGTGTAAATCCTCTCGATTTAGTTACATTTACTGAAAAAGATGTTGTGTGTCATTTTGCATAGAAAGTATGTTATTTTGCTTCAAAGAAGCCTATATTGTATAAAAAAATATTGATGAATAGGTTACAGTGAATTTCCACTGAATTTAAACATATAAAATGAACAGCAAAGCACATGCAATGTGAAACACACCTTAGGCTGAATATAAACAGTGTTTTGTTTTTGATCCTTAGCCAAATTCATAATATCTTCTGCATATTGAACTTTTAAATACTCTATATGATCATCATTCAAACATGACAAACACCTCTGTCATGCTGGCAGAAGCAGACTTGCATACGCCAGAGGCTCTGGTATGAGAAATGTTCCCTCTGTTATTCTGCGTGTGAGATTGATTGGGGTTTCCGATGAATCCGTTGATTGGTTGGAAGAGTTCAGAGCTCAGCTGGTGGAGTCCACGGGTACTCTCGCAGTCTGTTCTTTCCACCGACTCTGTTCTTTTATTTATAGCGATGCTTTGATGATAAAGATAAATGTTAATCCAAACAAGAAGTAAAAATAGAAATGTTGATTTTCCTAGGAAAAAGATTGAATCCTCTGGCATTATGACAAATGGTTGCATCTGAGTCAAATTAGAGGGTTTTGCATATATCAAAATGGTGACATGTAAATGCTATATCACTATTTAAATGATCTATTTTTGTGATATAATCTATTTCTGGAAAACCTGCCCCAATGTGGCACATAAAACCAAAATGTACTGTGGTTGGTTGGTTTACATGTCAATCAGACTGTCTCTTCCTTTCCAGTCGTACAGTTTTTGACCAGAATAAGCTGTTTTGATTAATCAAACCTTACAGTATGTGATTTAGTTAAAAGTACAGCTACCAGAGACTGGTAAGTGTGTGTGTGTCCAACTAGGGCATGGAGGCACTAGAGCATCAGAAGGCCACTCACACCCCAGCGTTCAGCCTCTCTCCTTTAGGAGAGCTTTGATTAATGAGCTCTCATGCTTTAATGAAAGCATGTGAAGAGGGGGAAGGATTTCATCGTGACGCAAAGCTGGCAGGAGTCAGACTTGGGGGTCGGGCCTCCCTTCAGGATCAAACATTATTGTCTCTTTTTCGCTCTAGCAGTCGTTCTGCTCATATTTCTCCAAGTCTGACCTGCAGTTACTCATTACCTCTTTTTGAAGTGCCTTTTTTAATGGCTGCTGTTGTCCTTGGATCTCCTCGTTCCCATCAACGTCTCTGGATTTAGGCAAATACATCTATCTTCTGTATTGCGGCCTGCTGAAATACAAACACCAATGAGAGCCAAGTGGAAAAGTTGAGCTTTGAGCATCGGAGGTCAATTTGGGGGGTCTTCTGTTCCTTCTTTTATGTATTTTTAGACATGTTTCTATGCAAGTAGCACTGTAAACCCTTCAGCACATCATGCATTTGATTGTGAAGGATGTAATGCCACTTTGTACTCCATGGCACCTGTTTGTGTGTGTGTGTGTGTGTGTGTGCGTGTGCGTTGATAGGAGGCCCATCATGAGAGAAATGGAAAAATGAGAAAGAGAGAGTGCATGGTTTGGCTCCATTCTCTTTATCTGAATGTTCTGCTGAAATTTTACTAATGGTCCAGCAGCATCAGCTCTGTAAATACTAGTCAGTCGCACATTGTGCAAAGAGTGTAATCTGTATATATAGCATTGAACTGTACCGCATTGAAATGCCACCCAGAATGTTTTAGCGACACTCTGACAACTGATTTCAACACCATAGCATTGGAGAGTTTTGCACTTGCAAGCACCATTCACTTTTTCTTCAGAAAATATGTAGAAATGTTAATGAAAATAAACCCTTCCAATGGCTGCACCACTTTAAAACAAATTTATTACAAGGCATCAGGGTTGTAAGTTCAATTTGAATAAGTTACTAAATTGCAAAGAAATATAGCATTTCCCGTCCATCCATACGTCTGTCCGTCCAATTTTCTAGCTATCCATCTGTCTGTCATTCTCTCTTTCAATCTGTTGTTCAGTCTGTTATTCTGTCTATCCATTGTTCTATTTATTGTTCTATTGCTCTCTCCACTGTTCTATATATCCATCATTCTATCTATCATTGTCCTTCTCTCTGTCCAATAGGCCTATAAAACTTAGTGTTTTTTGATTTTTTCTTCTTCTTTTTTTTTTTTTTTTACTTTCATACCTTTCTCGAGCCAAAACTCCAGGTTTGTCTTTAAAAACTTTGTTTTTCTAGTTAAAAAATCAAAATGAAACAAATTTAATTAATTTAACATCTGCTTCATTGCATTCAAATTTGAATTGCAGTTCTGCATCCTATTTGCTACCTCAATTCATATTCATGAATTGAATATGCAAGTCATTCTGAGCCCTTTCACAGATTGTACTGCACTGGAAAGCAAACTGAAATCTTTTATATATATATATTTGTTTTGGGCAAATGCTTCAATGATGTCTAGAAAACCTAAAGTAGAGCTCTCTAGTGGATGTACAGATAATAGATTGATGGGGAAAAGAGAACAAGCTGTAACTGTGGTTAGAGATGTATTTTCAAGGAGAGCAAGAGAGAACGCGAGGAAAATAGTTGGAGAAAGATGAACGTTTTGATGGGCACTGTATCAGAGATGAGGTGGGTGGTGTAATTGGTACAGCTTGTGAGTTTTGGCACGCATTGACCCATCGCTGGGCATGAGAGGGGCAGCATATGGCCCGCTTAGCAAGGGCTTGGCCCACCTTTACGCAACCGACTCCCTCTGTCGCATCCCCAAAGACATGCAGGCGTGTGCTGGATGCCAAAAACCACAGGCTTAGTACTGATGCCAAATCCTTTACAGCAAACCAAGCCAATGGTTAAGTTAAGAGACGGTCCAAGACTAAGTGTCTTTCATCTTCAAAGTTAGCCCTTAAGGATAGATTGATACTGTAACAGTCTTGTGGTAGCCAGACTTCACACAAAATGGGAAAGTGGCCTCGATTTTTAGGTAAAGTAAAAGTGATACTCTTCACTTGCACATTTAAATAAGTGTATATGATGTAAAATTTGTTTGGTATAATACTTTTTCTTCAGAACAGTAATATCACAGGCGTTCTGTTTTTTGTTTTTTTTCTCATGATCTTCTTGCAAAAACCTCTTGTGATACCTCATTTTAGTCCAGACCACCAGAATAGTTTTCTAGTCAATGTGAAACCAGTTGTTTTCTTGAGTCATCTTTCTAGCTTAATTAATTTATATTATTATTATTAAGTTATTTTATTTTTGCATATTATTTTTATTATTATTATTATTACTAAATTAATTTTATATTGCTCTTCTTAATATTGTAGTTTATTACTTTTTTGTTATTGTTAATGAAATGGGAACGCCCAAATTCAAAGAGCCCAAACCATTGGGGAATATTTGGTTCTGGTGTGCCATCACGTCTGGTCCTTACGTCACTATTTTGGCTCAAATAGTTTCTGTCTGGGCAAACCATGGCTGCTTCCTGTTCAAATGCACTAGTTAGAAAAGGCATGTAATTTACATAGTGAGTAACAAAGGCCCTTTATAATTCTTTAAAGTTTTAACACTTTTTGCTTCTTGTCTTTTACATTCACCATATGTTTTTATACATTATTAAGATGTATCAGAACATACATGAGTTAATTACGCTACTCTTTAATTTTCTCTCATTTTTTTCTTTGCATCCAAATCACTGTTAACACTCCACTCTCTTGTGTAGCAGCCAGTTGTTATCTACAGAACTGTAATTAAACTGAGGCTCCTCAGAGCTTCATTTGAAGAGGAGATGCTTCACGTTAATTACGCATTCTCTCCTGCCTCAGTCACGGCAGCTGAGGAGCATCTACAAGCGTTCCGCTCGCTTGATCCGGGTTCTGTCTCAGCGGAACCACAACAAGGAGAACGCTGCTCTGTAGAAGCGGATGGCTTCTAATCCATGTTCAGTAAAGCTGAAGGTGTTATCAGATATCAAATGGCACGCAGGATTAGCCATAAACGTGCATTAACAAAAATGTTATTGTTGGATCCCAGCTGGGTCCAAGCCAGTGCAGCAACCTGGGAGGCCAGTCTGTGTGAATGCAGATGTTACGGGACTTATAAAGCAGAGTGGATGAGAATGAATGAATGAATGATGTAACACTAACTACGAAGCTGCCACTACCTATGCTGCCATTTCTTTCTTTCTTTCTTTCTTTCTTTCTTTCTTTCTTTCTTTCTTTCTTTCTTTCTTTCTTTCTTTCTTTCTTTCTTTCTTTCTTTCTTTCTTTCTTTTCTTGGACCTCTCAAAGGTGGGAAAATATGTATTTATGAATGTACAGTAAATATTTATATTACAAAGTATATATATATTTTATTACAAGGTATCATTAGTATATTTATTTATTTATTTTGTTTTTTTAGACTACTATTTACTATTTTTAATATAATTTTGTTTTTAAATATTTTTGCTAAATATTATATTATTATATTTAGTATATCAGTAAATCTGGTAAGCTAGAATGCACAATAAGTATATTATTGTTACTATTTAATATATTTATTTTTATTATATAATATTTGCTATTTTTATATATATATTTGTTTACTTTTTAAATATTTATTTTTTGTTTACTGTTTTAATATTATATTATTTATGTTTATATACAGCACAATATTTATAATTGTTTTAATTATTATTGCTTTTAATATTTACTACTTTTGTTTACGTTTTAAAATATAGTATGCATTTACTTTTTTAATATATATATATTTTTTTACTGTTTAAAATAGTTTGTTTAATTTTTAATATTATATTACTTATTTTATTTAGTATATCAGTAAACCTGGTACAATAGAATGCACAAGGTTTTAAATACATCACAATATTTGTTATTTTTTAAGTATTATTACTTTTATTTACTTTTTTATATTTATTTATTTACATATACTTTTTTACATCTATTTACTATTTACAATATTGTTTGTTGATTTACTATTTTTAATATGTTTTTTTTTTTTTTCATTTTTCGGTAGCACTTTGTTTTGATTTTCCACTTTAGACATTCTACTAACAGTAAGTAACTTTGCAACTACAAGTCAACTAGCAGTCATTAGAGTAGTAGTAGACTGTCTGCTCAATATCTTCTAACACTTTATTTTGATGGGTCCACAACATACAACATAGGTCTACTGACTATGAGAAACTTTGCAAGTATATGTCAATGTATTATACTAACCCTAAACCTACCCTAACAGTCTACTCTGAGAAGTAGTTGACATGTAGTTAAACAGTTACTTGATGTTACTAAAAAGTTACTAAATGTCCAAAGTGGACAATCAAATGTAACCCATTTTTAAATATTTATTTTGTTATTTTATTTAGTGTATGAGCAAATCTGCTACAATGGAATGCACAAGGTTTTACTGCACAATTTACTCATTAGTATCAAGATTTACAATATAATATGACCTAAACAAAGACCTTTTCTGTTCAACAGAACTATCATATGGATGCTTTTTTGAACTTTTGACAAGGAGTGTATTAAATCATGCATGTTGTATTGATTGACTTCACTGTGATCCTATCAGGACATTCCCTCAGAAAATGTTTAAAGTCTCACACTGAAGCAGCATGGACTCAAGTACTGAAACTTAGGCAAAACATTTAATACACACAGGCACAAATAGGATACGCAATCATCCATTAAAGCCATCTGTTTTGGGTTCGGAGTAAGTCCTTTCTTTCCGTCACTGCCGTGTTTTTGACCGAGGGCAGGTTAGACGGGGGCTACTGCTCACGGACACTAACAAGACTGATTACAGAAGTGCTATCGGGTTTCCCCCTCACACACACACACACTCTTCCCCTCATCTGTGAGTGTTTACCGACTACATCTCTGGCCCTAATGACAGATCAGCCCCAGGACAGAGCATATAGTCGGGTCTCAGTAACCAGATGTTGAGTGTGTGGATGCATCACTGTCGGCGTGTATCAGATCGTCCCAGATCGGTGTACACCTGGGGCAGTTTTCTGTTTGTATATATTTGTTCCCCTTAGTTTAATGCATCCAAAATGTGTGACTTTAAACAAAGATTTTGGAATTCACTACCATGCCTTTCCCAGAGTATCACGAGTCTTAATGCCTGCATGTTTATTTGGGCCTGGATTTCCGCACACTGTGCGTATACCTGGATTACTTGGAAACCATTTTAATGACAAAATGAACAAACTACAAATCCTTAGACTTTTTTTGTGTGTGTGTCAAATCAGATCTTTCCAATTCCACTTAGTGTACACATGCGGCAGTTACGGTCTGAAAGTGTTTGTTTGAGTGTGTGTTCTGTTCATTGAAAAAGTCTTTGTAAACACTGATTTAGGAAATGAGTACGGTGATTTTTTTTTTGGCCCCATTGTTTTGTCTTAAACAGTAATGGGATTAAAACATTTTTCTTCAGAGAAAAATATACCCTATAGTTATCTCATAGGTATCTCAGTCTTAAATTATTTTTAAGCTTTATTTTTTGTTTATTTAATATGACTTATTTTAGTATAGAAGTAAAGGTTTTACAGCACAAGGTTCATTCATTTTCTTTCTTATAAAAAGTACAGAAATTGGCATCTTAAATGAGATTAATAAAAAAATTACTGAACTAAAATATAATTGTTAAGTGAATTATGCACACATGCACACACATTATATTATATTATATATTATTATTTTTTATCTTATTATATATTAAATAAATATTTTCAATATTGAAAAATATTTGAAGAACTTTGAGGTTCTTTCTTTTGAAAAATAAGTACAGATATTAATTTAGCCTCTTATTCAGAAAAAAACATTATGTATTAGTATGTTAGTATATTATTTGATTATTAACATTAAAATATATTTGAATACATTTGGCATCCAAACAACATTGACTGTCATTGTATGGGGAAAAAAAGATCTTAATATCGTTTTAATATATCTCTTTAATATATTTTGTATTCCACAGAATAAAAAAAAGGTCAGAGGTTTCAAATGGCCTGAGTATTTTTAAGTATTTTTTTATTATTATTATTTTTTAACATTCAAGTGTAATATAAATACAATTGTTTGTTATTTAAGGTGGTGGTTGAGGACAGAATTATTGCTTATTCATACCTGATTTGTCCCTGGTGAGTGTGTTATTTAGCGCTCTCAGCTGCAGCACATACAGTAGATTACACACTGTCTGTCTCTATCTGTCTTGTTCTCGCAGCCTCTTTCCTCCATTCACTATGTTTGCTTTGAAATACGAAAGTCCTGCCAAACCTTGTACAGTAACACAGTCCAAGTTCATACCTCACATGTTCAGTGTGGTCCGTCGAGAGCTTCCTGTGTGGTATGGAGCCCGTGCTCGTGTATACTGCTGCAGGAAGCTTTCACCAGCCTTCTCCTTACCCCGGCAGGGAATACAGTATCTGATTAATGTCTTCTGTTCGGCCACAGTCCTCAATCCATTCTCACAGTGGTGTCTGTGTGCAGTGCCCCTCTCCCAGCTCTTTAGCTCTGATAGATGGCTCGGTGTGGACCGCAGACACAAACACTTGGATAGGGTTTACTCTGAAAATACAAATAACGAGAAGTAAACGGGGTCTGTACGGTTTGTCCTCTCAAACTGGATTGAGTTAGTGCAGGAAAGAGCGTGGCAAATAGTGCAAACAGTATGCAGAGAAAACTTCAGGGCAGCTTGTGTTGTCTTGTCAGGTTTTCTAACGTTCAGTTGTGTTTGATCGGACATTTGGAAATGAGATGAAATGTATTTGAACTACAGTATGAATGAGATTTTTTTTGTCTCAAGTTCAAAAAGTAAAGTGGCATTTCTGCTTTAGGATCAAATCAAATTGCAAAAGGTTCTTATAAGAATCAAGATATTATTGCTGATTTATTGCTTGTTACCATGATGGCTGCCTTCAAGGCAAGTCACTTCAAGAAATGTACCTTTAAATCATAATAATTTCCTTTTAATCATTAACAATACATTTGTATTTTTAAATATTCAGACATCCACAACATTATTCAATGTTCTAATTCTTCAAAGACGTCTAATGGAGGAACATTTTTTCAGATGTTCTAAGCTGTTGTATTTTTATGACAGCAAGAAAGTGAAGGATGTTCTGGTCTGGCTGTCTCTGCTTGTGCCTGATTAAATATATGGCTGTGGTTTGGGTTCTGCCTGTGTTTGAGGGCCCAGAACAAGGAGGAGGGGAATCCACATGAAGGGCAGCACAGATCTCATATTAGAAGAAACAAATAGAACAAAACCCCAACATCTCTATCTATCTATCTATCTATCCATCTATCTGTCTGTCTGTCTGTCTGTCTGTCTGTCTGTCTGTCTGTCTGTCTATCATTCTGTCTGTCTGTCTGTCTGTCTGTCTATCATTCTGTCTATTGTTCTTTCTATGGTTGTATCTAACATTTTACCTCTGGTTCCAACATTTTATCCATCCATCTATCCAATATTGTTCTATCTAGGATTGTATATCATTCTATTATATTACCTACATTATCAGGTGCTAATATCATGTTGCTCAAAATGTATTATATAGATCTCTGTGCAATAGTCTTACCCCTCAAAACATCTAGTCATTAGTTAAAAAGTCTATAAGTCATTAAATGCAAAATGATTGATCTAGTTGTCATAAACTGTCAAGCATATTTTCTACAAATTTCTATTATACTTTTTGTAAATTTGCCATGAATTGTGCCGGTGAATCTTGACTTCCACTAATGAAGAGAATATAGATCAACCAATTATAAACCAATTCTCTGAAATAGCTCAAATGTGCATCTCATGAATCTTCTGTTGGAAAGCATATATAGACAGAGGACAACACAAGAGTTACAAATTCTGACAGTGGATGGACATCAAGAAAACGATCAGGGTCAACAGCCGAGAGGAAGACGAGGAGTAAGGATGCATGGTGGAAGGGCACACAGGCAAAACAGAGGAATAAACAGAAGAGGCCAAGTACAGAGGTGCATATCAGATGAAATTAGGGCCACTATTGTGGACCATGTTGTCAGTCATGGCCTCACAATAGCTGAAGTGTGCAGCTAAATATTGGGAGATCAACCATGTCCTCAATAATTCAAACATTTCGAAACAGTCTCTTTCAGTCAATATCCCATATACAGTAATGTGTAAATTTGTACTTTTGAAATTGATATATGTGCGGCCTTCTGCATTTCAGTAGGCCTACAGTAACTGCCATCTAAACTATTGCCATAGTTTACCTCAGGTAATACTACAGTTTTCTACAGTCATGGTGAAAAAACAACTAAACATTTTGACCAATGTGACTCACACGATGACAACAATATTTTATATTTTGGTGGCCTTGCCCAAGTTACTGACACGATAATTAGGTTTTGAAGCATGAATGAAATGTTTTGGGTTAGTAACTACATTTTGCAGACATGCAATAAAGTTCTGAAGTTCCAGCAAACAGTTGTGACATTTGCACTCACAGTTTAGAGAATGTTAAGACTGTTTCGGAAAATGTGCCAAAACAATTGAGAAAAACTATATTCTATCTATTCTATCATTCTATCTATTCTGTCTGTCTATCTATTGTTCTATCAAATGTTCTATCATGTTATCTATTGTTCTGTCATTCCATTTATCATCCATCCATCCATCCATCGTTCTGTATTTCTATCCTTCTGACTTTCTTTAACCTTCTTTAGCATATAATGAATCCTCTAAAATAAAGTGATAAAGCTGACCTAGTTTAACAGCTAACTTCAATTAATTTTTGTAAAGTTTCATGCGGCACTGAAATTAATATGTGCTTAAAATTTCTCCGATCCGGTCTGATGTGGCTGTTTTGGATTGTGTGACGCAGTTGCCCTTACCCCCACTACAGCTGTCAGTCTAATTCTGCCTAAAAGGTCTTCGCTCTTTCCACTCCCTGCAATTAGCCAATTACCACTAATTAATACCGCATTAAACAACACATCCTCTGGCATTTTTCCCCTTTTCCTCTCAACCCACCCCGTCTATAGGGCTGTGCCTGACAGTTTTATAGTTCTACATGTGGTTTCCTACACGAGTACAAGTCAGGGCGTCCTGGAGCCACGCTTTGTGATTTGCTTATTCTTAAACAGATTGTCAGGGCAGAGTGGTTATATGTTTGGACCATGTGCATGGACCAAGATCATGGCAGAAATGTATGACTCCATGCACTAGGCTGGAAAGAGGTTTATTGAATCAGTGTCAGTGTTTACCTGTCATGCAGTTTACATGTCCCACCATCACCTCAGTCAACACCGACCCTTGAGAAGTCTGAATGTACGTGACTGGTGCTGGGGTTTTGTGTGACATCATTTTTAGCTATTGTTTCACCTAAGGTGATGCAGGTGCTGTTTTAACCACTTTTTGTAGAAAAAAATTAAATAATAAATATATCTTATTTTAAATCTTTGATATAGACAGCCTGAGGGCTGTATCCAGCCCAATTATTTGTATTTTTGTTCCCCTGAAGTTTGTCAATTAAATTATAACTTAATTATATTTACCTATAAATTAGCCTACATGATATGCTGATTAACTAATGGATTTTTTCCTAACAAATGGAGTACTACTTAATGTTATCCCATTGGACTAAAACTAACTGACTTTCTCAGACAGAATATAACAACCCCCAAATTGGATCCCCCCAAATTTTGGATAATTTTTGTGATTTTTTGGGGGGGATTTTTTCCTCACCTGGTTAAAATATTTATTTATTTACTTATTGTTTTGCAATTAGCACATTTTGTACTTCTTTTTTGCAACTGAATGATGATAGGTCTCATTGATCAGTGCTTATGCACATTAGTTTACAGTGAACATTGCCAGAATTATCCAATATCAATATTATCAAATAATGTGGGGTTTTTTTTAGTCAAAGACTTGTAAATTACCTTTTATAATTAGCTAAAGTCTGTGAACCAGTGTAGTTGTTGAGTACTGAATAGGTGTTGATGTGAAAATGTAGGCTGTCATATGTTTATGTACTCATGATTATGACATTTATACCATGATGATTTCAGAATGATCCTTTCACGATGATTCGTTTTCATAAAAGGTTGCGGTGAACTGCTGGCGCTAAGAGAGCTTTGAAAATGCCAACATAGCACGTCAAACTCTTCAAAAAGGCAAAGAAAATCCTGTTTTCCATGATATGTCTTTTATTGTAACTCTTTAATGATGTTTTCTTAGTCATGCAAGCATAATGCTGTAAGTGGCCCTTCTAAGTGCGGACCATCACTTGGCCATACTCTAATGTGCTTCATGGGAAATTCATAAAATTGTTCCAGTGCTTGCTGATTGGAGTACATTGCTCAGCCTTTCAGATCCAGCAGGCAACTGATGAGGCTTCCATCTTTGTGACTGAACAGAATGGTGATTAGTGGTGTTTCCTCAGGCACTGAGGCTCCGCTAAATGGAGACATACTACAAGCATGGCACCACTAATGTTAACCAAGTCTTGAACTGATGCTCCAGTGATGAGCCGCATTTCAAACCGGCGGGAGATGAGAGGGCAGATTCTCAGAAATGCGTCTGATGTGGATGAGGATTGCATGCTGCATCCTCCGGAACATCAGAGCCTCTGCAATCCAGATGAACAATTAGACAAATTAGAGAGCAAGAGAAAGAGAAGTGTGCATTATATGAGTTTGTGGCACAAATGTGCATGTGTTTGTAACTAATTAGTAAATCACGTACTGTGTGCAATATGATAAACAAGTGTCAACTCAAAATGCAAATAGCTCCATGCAGATTAACTAATGAGCATATATTTTGTTAGGTATTGAAATTTATAGTGATGGAAATGTATATTTTGGAAACAGTTCTTAACGTTTTTATGGAAACCGTGAAACACTACCATTAAAAAGTGGTTTTGGGGTAAGTGAGATTAAAGAAAGAAAGAAAGAAAGAAATTAACACTTTTATTCAGCAGGAACACATTACATTGATCAAAAGTTGCAATAAAGACATTTACGTAATTATTTTTCAAATAAATGCTGTTATTTTGAAGAATCCTGAGAAAATGTGATAGTTTCCACAAAATTATTTTTACTTATGTTAAATTATATTAAATTAGAAAACTATGTTAAAGGGGTCCTATTATGCTTTTTCACTTTTTAAATTTTTAGTCAGGCTGCAGTGTGTATGTTTGGGCATAAAAAGATCTACAAAGTTACAAATCTCAAAGTCCACTCCAAAGGGAGATCAAATCCCTTTTCAAGAACTACAACGAATAGCTCGTGTGGACTACAGCATTGATTTCCGGTGTTTGTGATGTGACAAAGCGGCCCATTGGAATATCATTAAAATAAATCCAGCCTACGGAAATTCGAATGGTTGGCAGGTGGGGAGAATGCTTAGTTGAGCACTGCACGTTCGAAAAATCGAAACCCGGTGCAGGTGTTTTTATATCACCGTATTTCTGAAGGAAACCGACTGTCTTCAGAAAATTTTGGATGTCATTTTCATTTCATCTTGCATGTAATGTCTGATAAAGCAGCGTTTGTGAGCGGAGCTCTGCTTAGTGTACAGCGTTACTGGGGAAACCTCGATCTCTCCCGCTCCAACATCGCCTCCTGCTGGCAGAGAATTCATTTGCTTATACATGCCGCCACAAATAGTGTAGTCTCGCATAGCCAGACCCTCAGACTGACGGCTGAAGGTCTGGGAACTTTGGCTGCTTTGAATGGCCAAGGCCCAACCAAGAGGCCATATGACTGACAGGTAAAGCAACCATGTTTCGCTTTGTGCCACGTCACGTTTCGGGGCGTGGCAATGTCCCCAGAATAACAGACCGGTGTGTAAAACTCTCGGACATATTTTAAAGATACTATGCCGCGAACTTTACATTTTTCCCATACTTTTGAAAATTCACTGTTTAGTTGATCCTGACAAGCGCTCATCGTCAGATGTAAACATGACGGCTTTCTTCCGTGAGGGAAATCCTGTATAATCTAACCAATCTGACAACGACGTGTTTCCAGATAAGTGTGCCATATGCATCAGACGTTTAGCTAACATTCCGTGGGCGTGACTACAATAGTGTAACTCTGTGGGACTATGGCAGAGGTGTAAAGTACTTGAGTAAATGTAATTTATTACTGTACTTAAGTATCTTTTCGGGTACTTTGCAGTTTTACTGAATATCAACTTTTACTCTACTTCATTACATTTTTGAATGAGTATCTGTACTCTTTACTCCACTACATTTGAAATGAGTGTTGCAGTTACACATTACAGTTTGCATGGAACCTAGCTTTTCTGCAGCAGTTTAGTTATGCTACAAAAGATGTGATATCGTCAACTACAGGGCACTGAAAGTACTATATCTTTTGCATTTTGCCCTTACTCAGCCAAACTTGTCTGAGGCTACTTTAAGTCTCGAGCAAGAGACTTTATGGCATTCACGTTACATGATTTGACTGATTTTTATGTAGAAAGGGCGACAGCGCACCGCATTAAAATAAATGATCATTCGTGTTTTCATAACCGCTGGCCAATTTCAAAAACAAAACTAAAATGAAATCATCTTTGAGAGCAAGGGGGCCCTACGCAGCTTGCGTATTCTCTGTGTAGGGAGGATCAGCTCTGTGTGAATCATAAGTGTTTTATAAATGACATGAGGACATGACTGCAGCTGGCAATGAGGCCAAAACCAGCACATCCAGTGCAAAAAGACTTTGACTTTTTAATTTTACTTAATATTATTTTATTTATCCATTATACAGGTGCATCTCAGAAAATTAGAATATTGTGAAAAAGTTCATTTTGTCTTGTAACTTTTTTCAAAAAGTGAAAATTTCATATATTCTAGATTTATTACATGTAAAGTAAAACATTTCAGAAGTTTTTTGTTTTAATTTTAATGATTAGTGCTTACAGCTCATGAAAGTCAAACATCAGTATCTCAAAATATTAGAATATTTACATTTGAGTTTCAATAAATGACCATCCCTACAGTATAAATCCGGGGTATCTCTTGTTCTTTGAAACCACAATAATGGGGAAGATAGATGACTTGGCAACGGTCCAAAAGACAATCACTGACACCCTCCACAAAGAGGGCAAGTCACAGAGGGTCATTACTGAAAGGTGTGGCTGTTTACAGAGTGCTGTATCAATGCATATTAAATGCAAAGTTGACTGGAAGGAAGAAATTGGGTAGGAAAAGGTGCACAAGCAACAGGGATGACCGCAAGCTTGAGAATACTGTCAAGCAAAGCCAATTCAAACACTTGGGAGAGCTTCACAAGGAGTGGACTGAAGCTGGAGCTGCATCAAGAGTCACCACGCTCAGACGTCTTCAGGAAAAGGGCTACCAAGCCACTTCTGAAACAGAAACAACGTCAGAAGAATCTTACCTGGGCTATGGAGAAACATATCTGGACTGTTGCTCAGTGGTCCAAAGTCCTCTTTTCAGATAAAAGTAAATTTTGCATTTCATTTGGATATCAAGGTCTGGAGTCTCGAGGAAGAGTGGAGAGGCACAGAATCCATGCTGCTTGAAGTCCAGTTTGGAGTTTCCACAGTTAGTGATGATTTGGGGTGCTGTGACGTCTGCTGGTGTTGGTCCATTGTGTTTTATCAAGTCCAAAGTCAATGCAGCCGTCCACCAGGAGATTTTAGAGCACTTTTTGCTTACATCTGCTGACAAGCTTTATGGAGAAGCTGATTTAATTTTCCAGCAGGACTTTAATACCTGCCCACAGTGCCAAAACCACTTCCAAGTGGTTTGCTGATTATGATATTACTGTGCTTAATTGGCCAGCCAACATGCCTGACCTGAACCCCATATGGAATCTATGGGATATTTTCAAGAGAAAGATGAGAAACAGTCGATCCAACAATGCAGACGAGCTGAAGGCTCAATAGTGCCTCAGAAGTGCCACAGGCTGATCGCTTCCATGCTACACCTCACTGATGCTGGAGATTGTGCTAAAGAAGCCCCGACCAAGTACTGAGTGCATAAATGAACATACTTTTAAACATACCTTTACATAACTTGAACTTTTCTGTTTTGAAAATCCTTTTTTTGATTGATCTTAGTAAACATTCTAATATTTTGATATACAGGATTTTTGACTTTCATGAGTTGTGAGCTCTAATCCTCAAAATGAAAACAAAACAACTTTTGAAATGTTTTACTTTATATGTAATGAATCTAAAATATATGAAAGTTTCACTTTTTGAAATAAGTTACAAGAAAAAATTAAATTTTCACAATATTCTAATTTTTTGAGATGCACCTGTACTGAAGATACCTTTTTTTGAAGGATAATGTTTTTTTTTGTTTGTTTTTTTTTCTCCCATTTTGAGGTGTTCAGTTTTATTTTGGTTTCAGAAATTAAGCGTGATTGCTCTCCTCACAAATCAGCTGTTTCTTGTTTTTGTTGCATTTTCTGTGCCTTGTTTTGGAGGTTTGTGTCACTTCCTGTCTCCCGTGGTGTTTGTAGTCAATTTGTATCTTATCTTGTTTGGTTTGTTAGCCTCCTGTGTACTGTATATACAACCCTAGTGTTTCTTTAGCTCTTTGTGAGTTGTTGAATGTAATGGCTGTCTGTTTACCCCTCATTCTTTTCTTTGTTCCCTGTGATTTTTGGCTTATTGTCTGTTCTAGCTTTTCCATGAAATGCCTGCACATAGATCCTTGCCTCTGCCTGTTTTCCCCAGCTTCTCCACAACGTTACAGTTTTTGACTGGCATGTGTCTTTGACTAGTGCATCTTTCAGCCTATATTTAGTTTAAGTAAAATACTTGGGTACTGTTAAAATCAGATACTCTAATACTTTTTCTCAAGTTGTTTTGGAATTGGTGAACTGTAACTTGTAGTGGAGTAATTTTCACTGTAAGGTATCTGTAATTTTACTCAAGTATGCAGTTATTGTTACGCTGTTGTAGTCATCCCATCTAAAACGTGATTTAGCCAAAAAAAACTACAACATCAATAATGTTACCACTTTAATATGTCTTGCAATATCCCTGCGTGCAGAGGTAAAGGATCCTCTTGTTCAGTATTTTCTGGGTCTGAATTACTATGGCAATATTGACGAACTTGCTGCTTTGGCAAGGGGCGGGACAGTACTTAAACACCGTCTAAGCTGTTCACCAATCACAACGCACCGGCACAGCTAACCAATCACAACACATTTTGTTTTATGGAAGACGGGCCTTCATCAAACCCAGAACTAATCGAGACGTTTGTGCCAGGCTGGGGAGAATGGTATTGTAATAATGTAAATTATGTGAAAAATAATGCGTTTTTCAAACCATCAAGAATGAGAGAATGAGAGTGTTCTAGTACACCCCCAAAACAAAATCAAGACTTTGTAAAAGATCATAATAGGACCCCTTTAAATTGTAACACGTTTTACTCTTTTAAAAGAGGTCTGTTTTGCTCTCCAAGGCTGTACAGTTATCATATTATATAAATTATTATTATTCATTGTAAATATGCACATTGCATCAACTGATTGATTGATTGATTGATTGATTGATTGATTGATTGATTTATTGGTTGGAAGTATGCTAATTACTGTAAATGAGATATAGAAGACCTTAAAGCTAATAGATATTAAGTAAACATAAGAAAACTGAGATCTTCATTAAAATCCAAGTATTTTCACTATGCACAACTGTGTGATGTTTTTCCTTTTGTACAAATATGTTGAAAGCTGAGCAGCTGTTGTGCCTATTGATTTGGCTTTTTCCAAAAGAGCATGTTGCTGTTTTATGAATCAACCTGTGTGTGTCTAAATGGTTCTGCTCATATACAGCATTGCATCCTGCTGGTCGATGGCTCCCGTTCTGCTGCGTAGGTTAAATTCCAGAGGTTGGAATCTTGGCAAAGTTTTCACCACCTTTTCCTGGTGGCCAGCAGTGCTTGACAAAAAATGGCTATAAAACTGGCCCACACCTCTCTCTCTCTTTCTCTCTCTTATACACCCTCAGTAGTATTCTCCGTAGACCATGGGACAGGAAGCATTCGGTAGGTAAACTCCAGAGTCTGTGTGGGCTGGGAGGACCTCACGGAAAGCAGTCAGCCTGTCCCTGTCTCTCTCTGCAGGCAGCCATGTTTAATACTCTCTTCCCTGAAGTCATTACCCAAATTTGATGAGAAGCTGTCTGGCAAATCTCTACTCTGGTAATTAATTAGATGTTTTCATGTGCCCCAGATGACTAAGAAATTCTTAATAAAATAATCTGACATGTATAAGTAATTTAATATTTTTTTAAATGTTCAGAATGTACTGGTTTGTGGTGTAGGCCATTTCATTTTACAGGTTTGCAAACTATAGTAAAGGCTGATATATAATAAATCATTAAAGAAAATAGTTACATATAAGACAGTTGGTGGTGAAATAGTTTTCACTCATAAATTAACATATTAAGGAGTTTTGTATTTTCATTTAATATAATTTTATATTTAATTTATTTATTGTTTTAATTCAGTGAATTATTATTATTATTATATATTTTATAAATGAACAAATAGTTGTTTTTGGTTTTTTCCTTGATTAACAAAAGGGTAATATTCATAAGAAGTCTGCATCAGTGCAAATATAGCATATTATGTAACATTGTTGTAAAGACTTAAATTTTTATAAATAAAGTTGAAAAACGGATAATTCCAGCATTTTAAATGCAATTAGATCAGCCACTTTCAATACCACTAAAGATGCAAATTACATGTTTATTGCAACACTTCTTCTCATTACACCCTTTAATAACCAGCTCTTCCCTGTTTTGACACTGTAGCAAAATCTCTGCCGGTTCACATATCTCTTCAGTGTATACCGTCATACCGACCAACCATTGTTAAGACTTACAAATAAGATTCAGTCTAAATTCACAAAGAGTGATTGCCTCATCCAGTGCATTCCACATGAGAAAACAGAGAAAGAGGGAAAGAGAGGGATGGTTAAGAAACAGACCGCTGAGGATTTACAGATAAAGAGAGTCATTATGTGGACAGCAGAGAATTTAAGTGTTCTCATTAGCTCGGAGCACATGAAGCGAGCCACCAGGTCTGTACTGATTAGTCTTTCCATCTTCCTGCAGGTCAAAAGAATCTGACCAACCACAAAGCTGCATTTCTCTAGCCCACCGCTTATTTCTGAGGACTGTCCATGCCTAGAGGGATTTTTATCCATTTCATTCTTCTTGCTTTTTTCTCTGTTGTTCTACATTTATTTTATCTAATAGTGTATATTCAAATGAATAGCAGTATGTGTATTTCAGAACTCATTAGCATGCGTGCAATAAATGGTACATTAAGAACATCAGTGACATCAATAAAGACAATTATTGCTGTCAAACCTGGTGGAGCACATCTTGATATATCATTTTTAAATGTATGCAAATTAGATTTTTAAGGAAAATTAGTTTCAATAAAATGAATGTATCATATTTTAGTTTGATACAGTTTTTATTTAATATTTTTATTTTTTATTGTTTATTTATTTTTAATGGTACAAAATTATATTTTTTGCAGTAGTTATAATCCGTTCGTTACTGGTTAACCACTTTTTGAGCATAGACCTGAAAATGAAATTTCCATCTTAAACTGTATTAAATCTTGAATGCGCTGGAGCATAGACTTAAGTTTGGCCAGTTTTTTTTAAAGAATACACTTTGCAGATTATTGCTGAACAAACTAACAAAAAAAGTTTTATTCATGTTTTATAACATGCTTTTAATAACATGTTTTATTCTAAAACTGCAGGAAAATCTAAACCATGAATCTGAACAAGTTGTGTTCCAAATTTGAGGTTGATATCTCAAAACAATTCCGTAAGATTTTGTTTTGTGCGCAGTACCATGTGTGTCCACTAGATTCAATTTATTTCCTGTTTGTTTCCAATTCGGTCATTTTTGACCAAGAGTACAAGTGTGACTATTTTTTCAGGACCATTTCACATTTTAGAGTCATGTCCATGATTGTTTTATGTTTTCCACATAGCAAGTACCAGAACTTCACCAAGTTTTGTACCAATCCGATGAAGTAACAAATATTTAAAAAGATCACCAGGGTGTTAAATTGGGATCACACAAAACAACATATACAAGGCTTTAATAATAAATTACAATTTCAAGTTTATTAAGATACGCAGTGAACCATCAGTTTAGTAGTCTAATGATTCTCCAAAGTTCATTTCTGAGCACGCCAATTCACAAACATACAGTCTAGCAGTTCCTAGATGGCCCCATTTCTGTCCAGTTTTCATTTAGTACCTAAAGCTATAAAACGTCTGTAAATCTAACAGAAACAGAAATGTCTATTTGATGTTTTGATGGTGTAGCAATTGTTCCCTTATCACTCATTCCTCTACACACACGCAGACCATTCTTTCTCTGCACATTTATTTTTGACATGAATTGAAATAAAATTTCAGGGAACAATAAGAAATAAAAAAAACGGTAATAATAGAATCCATTCTATGACCACTACCGCCTTTGTACTTAATAATTCTCTGTAAAGAGAGAAGCCACGCTTGGTGAAATAGTGCAGCTTTCTCCTTGATTGTTTTTGTTCTTCTACAGTCAGTAGTACTCTCTGCCCCTGTCAGCCTTTAGTTATGAGCTTCTCTTTTTCTCTCCTCTCAGAAGGTAATCTGACATTGACAACAAACTCTAAAGGTCACACCCGAATTTTTTAGGTACGAGCAGGAGGTTTGCCTTCAGATAAAAGAAAGTCAAGGGATGTTGGTTGCCACAGATCTAATGTCCATGTGCTTAGTTCACATTCATGTTTTTTTCCCAGCTAGAACGAGCAAATGATTTGACCCAGTTTCAAAGAACGCTGAAAAGAAACGGCTCTCTAATGGCAGTGACCTCAGCACCAGACTTACTTTATCTCTAGACATCACTGCTCACTTCCTGCACCAGTCAGCAGTGACACAAGACTAAGAGATGGCGGAGTTAAAGCTGAACTCTTGGTAGAAGTCTGGCAGAAGTGTTGTTGACACTATCTCTCATCACCGGATCTTGACGAATGTAGACAACACTGCACTGGGAGCACAAGATCATTATGCTTGTGTTTGATAGACCATATGCGTGGAAGACTGAATGATTTTTGACAGCCTCTTATTATTGAAATATTCTACTTGTAAAGAAAAGTTTACCAAACAATTTTTTTGGGAGCCTGAAAACACAAACGTTTGAAAATGGGTTCCATAGTGCAAGTTTTTGAAAACATTACTGTTATTGTTTCTGTGTAAACTACGAAAATGCAAATTTGTGAACACAGTGACATCATACGCAAATGTATTACATGTTCAGACTACAGTTCTTCTGTATGTGAAACTTTTCAAAAATGCAAAGGAAAAACTTTTCTGGTTTTAGTTGTTGTGTTAATATTCCCTTATAGAATCACACAATGTATCAGGTTTAATTTAATATATCAACACTTCCACTTTCTGTAAACAACTTTCTGTTGAAAACAAGCAGTGTTGCCATAATTACAGTAGAAACGCCTCACGAAATATCTTAGATAATTTGGGGGGACTTTGAGCTTTAAACTAATATTTAAATCCAAATTTGTATTCAATGAAAGTGAGTTGGGCTAAAAATGATTAAAAAAAAAAAAAAAAGCACAGCCAAAATTACATAAAAGCAGTTTTTAGATTAGATTAGATTAGATTCAACTATATTGTCATTGCACATGTAAGGTACAGGGCAACGAAATGCAGTTAGCATCTAACCAGAAGTGCAATAAGCAGAGGTACAGGATATACAGTGCCTACAATATGTTACATATGTACAGAAATATTGATATTTCTTTTTTTTATCTTTTATTTTATTCTTTTTATTTTTTTCTACTTTTCTTTTTCTTAATATTTGTATTCTATATAATTGCACTGTCCTTGGAGCGGACCTGACTTACATTTCACTGCTGGTTATACTCTGTATAATTGTGTATGTGACGAATAAAAATCTTGAATCTTGAAATATACAGATAAGGCAGTACTATGGACATAATTTACCAATTTTAAATACTATCAGTATGATATACAGATGGGTGATATGAACATACTATACAGATGGATTATGCAGTAAATGTATGTACACTATGAGCAAAAACTATGAACATAATTACAAATGGATATGAATAAGCTATACATTAAGATATATAAACACTAATGCAATGAACATTGAAAGTGCATAGAAAATAAAAAAAATTCCAGTACATAGTACTCAGTGTGTAGATGGATTTTTATTATTTTTTTATTTTTTAACTGATTTAGTGATGGGGAGGGGTGAAGAGTTTGTAGTGGTGTGTGAGGGGGTATCATCGGGCAGAGTTCAGTAGGGAGACAGCTGTAGGGAAAAAGCTGTTCCTGAGTCTGCAGGTCTTTGTTCGGAGGCTCCTGAAGCGCCTCCCAGAGGGCAGTAAGTTAAACAGTCTATGGTCAGGGTGAGAGGAGTCCTTAAGAATGCTGCGAGCTCGACGTAAACAGCGTTTTCTCTGGACGTCCTCAATGGCAGGAAGTGGTGTCCCAGTGATGCGTTGGGTGGTTTTCACCACCCTCTGCAGTGTCTTGCGGTCAGCAACTGAGCAGTTCCCATACCAGACTGTGATACAGTTGGTCAGGATGCTTTCAATCACACACTGGTAGAAGTTCACCAGGATGGCTGGAGACAAGTGGTTCTTCTTCAGTGTCCTAAGGAAGAAGAGGCGTTGGTGAGCCTTCTTGACTAGGCTGGATGTGTTGGTGGTCCAGGTCAGGTCCTACGAGATGTGGGTTCCCAGGAACTTGAAGCTGGAGACACGTTCAACAACCATCCCGTTAATGTGGATGGGGTCATGCGTGCCACTTTTCTTCTCCCAGAAGTCCACAATAAGCTCTTTTGTCTTACTGGTGTTGAGGAGCAGGCTATTGTCAGCGCACCATGCAGCCAGGTGCTGTACCTTCTCCCTGTAGGCAGTCTCATCGTTGTCTCTGATTTTTTTACAACTCATTTCTAATATTCCAAATCTTCAGAAGCATTTTTGTCATTTTTACAACCTGAACACATTTGTCCCTATTTACATTCATTGTGTTTCAATAAACATTTATCTAAATTTCTCCTCACACAACAGAATTTCATTCTGGGGGAACTTAAACTCGAACAGTAGAGCATTGCATTAGCAACACCAAGGTCATACGTTTGGTTCCCAGTGATTTTTTATTTATCCTTTATTTAGCCAAGATAAATAATTTTAAAAAATCCCTGGGAATCAAACCCATGACCTTGATGTTGCTATCACCATGCTCTAAGGTTTAAGCTTCAGTTCCTCCAGGGAATGCATGAACTGGTTAAAAACTGTATACCTTCAATACAATGCAGTCACTTTGGATAAAAGGACCTGCCTAATGCATATATGTAAAGTAAGTCAGCCAGCAAACTTTAGCCTTTAAGACCAGAAAATATTTTACAACAATTCTCACAAATATGATTATTTAGGGACACTCTTTAAAGTGCCTTGAAAATGTCATAGTGGGAATAATGGACCCTCTCTTTGGGCTCTTTGGGTGGGTGGTGATAAAATTGTCCTTGAAGCAGAAAGTACCCATTTACACTCCAAATCTTGTCATAAAGAGTTTAAGGTTGCTGATGTTGTCTCATTTCTGGCACATAGAAATCACATGGACATATTGCAGCTCGGGGAAAAATCCGCCCTGTGGAGAACAGTGACAGCCCAAGGACGTGTTCTGGCGGCCTTCAGACAATTTGGAGAGAAAAGAAAGTGCTAAAACCATTGTAAACTCATCAAACCAGGTGGGTTCCTATATATCATATACGTGCTGCATTTGAATTTAATAGTCCTTTTTTTTTTACATGTCATTGATCCTTTACTGAGGTTTATTTGTGGCTAAAATGAGGCTTAAGTAGCTCATAGTCTAAATTGTCTTTCGTAGAAAAATGACTTCATATTGTACGTCTTGAAGTAAATCCATGATGCGATGACACATATCATCCCTTCAAAAATCTAGGATGAGGAGTGTTATTCTTAGCCTCTTCTGGCATTTGGTTCATGGAACTAAGAAAATGTGTGTCCACCATCTGAAAAATATGGTGGAGGCTTAAACATTAAAGTAATTAGACTCAAAAGCAGCATAGGAGAGAGAGAGAGGAAGACGTGATTGTAAATCTTTAGCACGGCCAAGTTTATGACAGAGGAGGATAAGAGATGTCCAGAGAGAAGATGAAGAGATTAATTTGGCCACTGCATTCATGGAAGCAGTTGTTCCCAAGTGCTTCCCGGCTCTTTAGGTTTCAATGTTCTTGATTGCCGCGGGATGTGAGCTGAACTGGATCAAGCTGCAGGATGACTCATCTTTTGGACCAGGTTTTTAAAGCCCATCCACAATTAGTCAGGGGTATTGCCCTGTTTTCTAAGTACAGGTGGTCGTGTTAATCGGACAGGCAAGCTGATTGGGATGCATCTGTCCTTGTAATCAAGGCCAGCTACCTGGATAACTGCAGTAGATATGCCGGCTATAGGAAAGTGTTTTGTAAAACATTTAAGGGGTCACAAGCAAGCAACAGACCATTGCCCCAACACACCACCTTTTTTCAATCTGCAGAAGAGCCAAAAAACCTTGCACTTTCTGAGTGGATTCTACTTTTTGGAAAATCCAGCCGTCTTCGCTGTCAGCACACACAAACAGCCACATTTATTTAACCTGCTAAATTAATCAGAGTGTTTGGGCTACCAGGAGTAAGCAAAGGCACTAAAAGCCACTGGATTTTTAATTTAGTTTTTATTTGATGTTTTATTTTATTATGTTTGAATAGCTTTATTTGATCTTTATTTTCTGTTTTTGTTCTATATTTATTTTTTGCTCTATTTTTTTTATTTGGCCAATTTAATTAGTTAATTTGTTTTTGGTGTTCTTTCTTTCTTTATAGTGTTTGCAGTACAATGTTTTTTCATTGTGGAGTCACAAAAAATTTATTTTACTTTAATCCAATTGTATTTTATTTATTCTTATTTTAGTTAATGAAACTGGTTCATTTAGCTTAAATTACACTACTGAAGGTTTCTTTGTAATCGCCCACATGTGCTGATTTCAGGGGCCCTGTCTCTGTTTTAATCAGTGATGGGAAGCTGGGTGAGAGGCCTGGATGCTGGTAAGCTTTGAGGGGGCTTCTGGATCCGGTCGTGGGCCTCTATTGATGAAGACTTTGATCCATTGTGCTCAGTTCCCTCTTTAGAGCACATGTGTTAGAGATATTAACACCATCCCAGTTATAATTACATTAACTGAACAGTAGCTGAGGGAAGTCTCAAAGGTAACATTTCTTAAACTCACATTACACATGTTGCTATTACAACATGTTGTATTAACAATAGATGTTTCCTTTGTACATTCACAAGCTCTCGCTCCAGGAGTTTCTTTGACATCTGGGACATTTTTGGCCCTGAGTTTTCCAGGCTAATCATGCTGGCACGATCTGATCTAAGTCATTGATTTCGGTGATGAATTAGGGTAGTGTTTGAAAAACGAGGAAATGATCTGAAGATTACTAGATTAATTTCCAGCATGCTTCCAACTCCGCCTGTCCTGTGATCTGTGCTTCAGTTGGAATGGACACTCATAAATAAGGCTATCAGAAGGAAATATGAAAATGGTGGACGTTCATCTGTTAAATGTTAGTATAGGAAAGCTTTCATTATGAGGGAAAATGAATTCAGAATTGAGGGTCTCGCTAGAAGGCCAAACGATCCCAGGCTCACTATAGATAAGTCATCAAATGTGCTAGTATCGTATTTATAGTTATGGAAGATTTTGGAAAGAAAAAGGTTTCTCTGCTTTTTCTCACTTCGATCTTAATGTGTTCCTGCTTTGTGAACTCACTCTACAGCTATAAGGTTCTGCTGGAACTATTCCATCACTATTACTCACCTGTATTGGTGCAATTTTTTCCTCTTTAATGCAGATCATTTTACTTTCATAAATACACAGTGGCCCCAAAAATGTTTTAGACACTTAAGCCAAATTATAATAATTATATATTGTTGGAATACAACTTCATGCATACACACGAAAAAATCTTTATTTAAAAAGCATCAATTCTTTGCAGATGCCTCTTGGTTTGATATTTACAACCCAAATTCCAGAAATGTTGGGACTTTTTTTTAAATTTTAATAAAATGAAAGCTAAAAGACTTTCAAATCACATGAACCAATATTTTATTCACAATATAACATAGATAACAACAAATGTTTAAACAGATACATTTTACACTTTTATCCACTAAATGAGCTCATTTAATTTGATACCTGCTACAGTTCTCAAAACAGTTGGCACTGGGGCAACAAAGGGCTGAAAAAGCAATACATTTTGAAAAGATGCAGCTGGGAGAACATCTAGCAACTAATTCAGAAAATTGACATCAGGTCTGTAACATAAAAGGGATGTCTTAGAGAGGCAGAGTCTCTCAGAAGTAAAGATGGGCAGAGGCTCTCCATTCTGTGAAAGGGTGCATAAAAAGATTGTGGAATACTTTAAAAACAACGTTCCTCAGCGTCAAATTGCAAAGACTTTGCAAATCGCATCATCTACCGTACATAACATCATCAAAAGATTCAGAGAAACTGGATAAATCTCTGTGTGTAAGCGACAGGGCTGAGGACCTTTGTTGGATGCCCGTGGTCTTCGGGCCCTCAGACAACACTGCATCACTCATCGGCATGATTCTGTCATTGACATTACTAAGTGGGCCCAGGAATACTTACAGGAAACCACTGACGGTAAACAGAATCCGCCGTGCCATCTGCAGATGCCAACTAAAGCTCTATCATGCAAAAATTAAGCCATATGTGAACATGGTCCAGAAGCGCCGTTGTGTCCTGTGGGCCAAGGGTCATTTATAATGGACTGTTTCAAAGTGGAAAAGTGTAATATGGTCAGACGAGTACAAATTTTACATTCTGTTAGTGTCTACGCTTGCTTGGCCATTTGTTGTGGAAAAATAAGGAAAGTGTGTCCAGCTAAATTTAATTAGTATTTTGTTAGACGAGTATAAAAAAGCTTAGTTTACCGCAGCAGCCATCGCGTGAAGGCCTCCTCGTGTGAAGACCAAAGAGGTTAAAGACCATCGACTCTACCGTGCAACTCAACCGGGCAGGGACACCGGCAAAGGATATAAGTATCACTTTTTATTTCTCCTCTTTTCTACTACTTGTTTCACTTCTGTTTCTGTTTTTATAACCATTTCAAGTAAGATTTTGTTTTTTAGCATGTGTGTTTGGCCGTGTTATTTCTTAGGATTACTGATAAACTACTGTCGTTTGATTTGTATTTGTTATTTATTTTAATTTTAGTTAAATTATGTCGGAATTTATTATGTCTGTATAGGTCTTTTATTAAGTTTTAGTTTTATTTAATTTGAGTTATTTTAATACTTCAACAAACTAAATGGAAATGAAATAATATATATATATTGAATTTATAGATGTGTATTTATATGTATATGTATGTATATATATATATATATATACACACACATATATATATATATATATATATATATATATATATATATATATATATATATATATATACATATATATATATATATATATATATATATATATATATATATATGTGTGTGTGTTTGTACAAACACATATGTAGTTGTTTTTTTGGTGTTTGGCTTAGTGTTATGTTAGAATCATTATTATACTCATACCTTTTGTTCTTTAATATTTTGAATTGTTTTTAGCTTTATTTTTTGTTTTTCATTTAATGTTAAGTTTTGAAATTTTGTTATGCATTTGTCATTTTTATTTAATTCTTTATTTTTAAAATGTGTATAGGTCATATTTATAAAGTTTTAGCTTTTAGTTTTGGATCTGTTTTTAGTTGTTTTAATACTACAATTGATTGCTTCTGTTGTCCTCATTTGTAAGTCGCTTTGGATAGCGTCTGCTAAATGACTAAATAATAATAATAAATAATATGCTCCCCTCCAGATGACGTGTATTTCAGAAGGACAATGCAAAACCACATACTGCAGCTATTACAACAGCATGGCTTCGGAGTAGAAGAGTCCATGTGCTGAATTGTCCTGCCTGCAGTCCAGATCTTTCACCTATAGAGAACATTTGGCGCATCATTAAACAAAAAATACGTTAAAGACGACCACAAACTCTTCAGCAGCTGGAAACCTATATCAGGCAAGAATGGGACCAAATTCTAACACCAAAACTCCAGAAACTCATAACCTCAATGCCCAGACGTCTTCAAACTGTTCTGAAAAGAAGAGGAGATGCTTCACCATGGTAAACATGCACCCGTCCCAACTATTTTGATACCTGTAGCAGGCATCAAATTTGGAATGAGCTCATTTTGTGCATTCAATTGTAACATTTATCAGTTTAAACATTTGTTATGTTATCTATGTTTTATTGTGATTTAAAATATTGGCTCATGTGATTTGAAAGTCTTTTAGTTTTCATTTTATTCGGAATTCGGGTTGTTCTATCTAATCCAGTGAAGGTCGAATTTTAAAAACTGAAGTGTCTAAATACTTTTAGGAGTCTCTGGGTTTCAGGGTTGCCAGGTCTGCATAACAAAACCAGTCCAATCATGGCCAATACTAGCCCAATAGCGCTCTAGGGGAATATGGCTATAAAAATTATTCCAAATTGCATTTCAGGGGGTCAAAACCTCCTTCCAGGGGGTTCCACCTCAGTCAAAGTCGCATTCCAGGGGGACGGGGGATTTCGTTTCAACCTGCGGACTGAAAACACAACAGCAGTATAAAAGTAGTCCAATTCCACAGGAAAACCGCAAACTGGCAACTCTGCTACGTGTTGTTTGAATACACTAAGCCCTTGAATGTTTATGTAAATAGAAACCCTTCTCAGGGACAAATAAAGCATTTTGAAATATTCCAGCATTTGCATTTTGTTATATGTGGATAAGGTCATAGAGAAGAAAGGGCAACACAGCAAATAAAGAATATTTGGCACTTTCCTGATCTATAATTGATATTTTGACGTATCTAAAACCCTATGTCTCAGTTTTTGCACAACCTGAAAAAAAAAAATGTGTGGCTTATTAATTATCTCATGCTGTTTTCCCCTTGTTTCTCATATCAGAATCATTCTGATTCTGATTCTGATATATTTATTTTCTCGCCTTCAACGCAATGTGTTTCACTGGGCAAGTATTGTCTTAATGGTTTTCAGATTTTTTCCTTTTCAGTTTTCCGTGTACATTGGTATTGATTTTCAGGAAATGGCCTTACTTCTGTTTGCCAGGCGAGTATCTTACTGTGAGAATAATGTGAACCAAACCAGATGATCTGCTAAAGCATTTACCCAAACAAAGACGATGAGCCGTGGGTAAACCAGTGGCTATTTGGCTTGAGCTCTCTGACCACCAGCCATATCCAGTAGACCCAATTACCAATGTGGAGAAACAAAAATGGTAGCTGGCCTGACAATAAATCAGACCGTGTTGAGTTTCCAGCTAGTCCTTCACTAAATGAGTTTATCAACATCTTAAAATTAGTGAGGGGTCATGCAAAGGATCTTCTGGTATTGTATGAAATGGACCAAATAATGTTTATCAGTCTTTTAGCTAATTCAAATTTTGACAATGTTGATTTGTGAAAAAAAAAAAAAAAAACTCCTGTTAAAAATAGAGAAGGAATACATTTCTGTAGTAGCAATTATGTGGCATGGTCTTTTACGCCTGCATTCCAGCTGTTTCCATTAAAAAAAATGAATATACCATTAGTTTACCACGATTTGTTGCAGCTCTCCAGAGAGGATCCATGAAAAACATCAGTAGAAGAACATCTCAGGGTGACATCCCTGTGGACGCTGGAGTCGGTGTGACCATAAGAGACCCCCGTGTTTCACCCCCATGTCCTGATGGAGAGATGTCAGAGGTCATGAGGAGCATGGATATGTCCATTCCCAAAGGGGCCGAAGGGTAATGGAATGGCTGATTCAGGTCAAACGGAGCAATTTGCACTTGTCCCATCTGAACCTAGAAGAAAATAGAAAGACATGAATTTGTTCAAGGTAAGCACTCTAATAACTGTATGAAAGACTTCTATATGTAACACATTGAACATATTTAATTGTTTGCGATAAATATTACTGTTTTGATTTTTAATAAAATTTTACAAAATTTTAAGTTTCAACTGATGATAAGAATTTTTTTTTGAGCACCAAATCAGTATATTATAATGATTTTTGAATGATCATGTGACACTGAAGACTTTTTGTTTTTTTTTGCTTAAATGCCACATGAAATTAAATCTTTTCCATTTTGTACCAGTGTTTTACACCAGCATGCTGGTTTTGCATCGTGATTTTATAGACCCAACACAGTACCAGCATTGTGTACATGTATTGTATTGATATTTCCATGAACCCAACTTTAGCCTAAATTATAAGCTTAACATTGATTGCAAATTCCTGCTGTCCACAGACTAAACAGACCTGTGACCCATTTTAGTGTTGTGACCCACCAGTTAAGAAGCACTGCAGAGTGTTATTGGCTCTTTGCCATGATCAGTGTGCTGTCTGGTCTGCTTATGGGCTCTTCACCTGTCACCTGTCAATCTGTCATCATGGATGACAAACCCCTCCCACTTACTAGGCCCAGTCTGTCACAGGAACATACGTTTACTAACCCTTACAATTGCTGTTTGAGCATTGTGCCTGATAGAGTTAACATGTTCAAACATGCTAGTTCATCACTTTTGCTTACATTAAATTGGTGTGTGTATGTGTGTCTGAATAAATGCTGAGCATGCAAATAAATGTTATATGTTTGACAGCATGCATGAGGGACAGCAGAGGTCTAGATGTGCTTGCTGTCTGTCTCAGTTGTTAATCAGATGCATTGGTCTCCAAGCTGATTTTTCCTCCCAACCTCCTTCAGGCAGTATAATAATAGAGCCAGGAGCCCTCTTCACCCCTCAGACAGCCCAACATCCAGATAACCTGCTTACAATGCTTCAGCCCACATGGAAACGGCTGTTTTATGGCCATTATGGCCTCTTGTGATTCCTTTGTGTGGCTTTTTATTTGTTTTGTCAACTTTTACAGTATGCAGAGAGTCTGGTATTTGCGTTGTGAGTATCTTCAGAGATTTTCCTTCGTCTCTCCTGCCTCCCATCCGTCTGCACGTCTGTCTTCTCGCTAATGACAACTGTCAGCTACCAGCATCTGTAGGCCCAACAAATACGATGTGATGTTTCTTTCCATTTATTTTATACCACGAATTATATGTAGCGTATTAAATGTGATGTTTGTTTCCATTTTACTCCTTGAGGAGATTTCTGTGGCGCTGGCAGTAATTAACAGTTAGTATTCTGTCTTTTCTTATTAGTTTTCAAGTCTGGAAAATATCCAAACAAAATCTGATTCTTGAGTACTGGAACAAACCAGGCAATACGACTGAAGACATTAAAGTTATGAATCAAGGAATGGGTTTTGCGTGGGAACACCATTTTGGAGCGTCATCTGCTGCTTACGTTTTTATATTCACAAACATTCTAAAAATGTGTATTTTTTGCCAGTAGCTCAAAAAAGAAAAAAATCAATACTTACAAAAAAATACAATAATAATAGCTCATTTGTTACAAACATTGGCTAATATTGCATTCACTTCTATATATATATATATATATATATATATATATATATATATATATATATACACATACATACACATATATATATATATATATATATATATACATATACATACGTATACATATATTAGGGGTGTGCAGCGGAGCCATTATTTGTATCTGTATCTGTATCTGTGACAATCTCAAAATTATTTGTATCTGTATCTGTATTCGGATGGATCCGGAAGTGGGCGTGGCTTAAACAGGAAGTCCGTCAAATTACGTGAAAATACCATTTTAAATGCAAATCTGTTCGATTCGTAGTTTTCATTTAACAGATATGCCTTGTATAACTAAATAAATTATTATTTTTATTATAATTATAACTTTGCAAATATTTTCAGTTTAAAACTACAGAAAATGTTGATCAAAAAAGAAAAATAACTTTATTCTCCTTGTTTTCCAGTGAAACTGTATACAAATTTGTCAAGAGACAAGCATCCACAATCTTAAATAAGAGCACTAGTAGAAAAAAAAGAAATGGAAAGAAAGTGTTCAGTACACATAGCAGAATGACAATAAAGCTCGCTTGATCTTGAAGTAACTTGGAGATCATGTATTGCTGGAGTCTGTGATCATTTACGAGTATTTTATCACCAGAGCACAACAAAATCAATTGGACCCTCCAGAAGCCTTGATCAAACCTCGCTTTTCTTCGTCTTGTATAATTAAATGTGATGCCATTCACAAAAAAGGCTAATGTAATGCGTTTTTACAGTTGGATTTCGAAAAGGTTTGAAGTTAGGACCGTTTTTAGGATATTTTTGTGAGTTAGTTGATATAGCTCCAGACAAAGCTCTGATTTCTGAGAGACGCGCATAGACCCCAACACGGCTATTGATTTGCGCTCATTTTATTCATATAGGCTAGTTTACACTCATTCACTTTACACATCTAGGCCCATAACCAGCTATGACGTCCAGACCTCCGTAAATGTTTCATGTTCAAAAATAAAATTTGAAAACATATGAAAAATTATTTAAAATCATGTCGCTGAATAAATTGATGTGGCTGACTCGCAGCAGTTGAGTGAACGAACTTGGCGCAAATGCCGTCTCCACTCCGCTCCGCCATGTTGCCAGATCTAGTCATTAGCGTCGCTGGACTTGTTTTAATACTAAATGTAACAGAGTTAATAAAGTAATTAGGGCATTAATAAACTGGGAATTTGAAGGTTGAGATTAGAGATTCTGTATCCTATTTGCAAAATACAAGATTTAAACTTATTTTGATGCATTTTTCAGGGGATTGGTTGTGTTTGTTTTTAGTAGCAATAATCAAATAAGCAAATAAGCAAATCAAAAAAGGAGCGTGTGGATAGTTTATTGCTGAGGAGACCACATTCTTTAACGCAATGATCACCATGATATTATCTGTATGAAACTGTGTCAAACGCTATCAAAGCAGTTTTAGCCATTATTATTGCACAAATCTTAACAACCGCAGACCTCACTAATGTACGGAGCCCCTAAAAGCTCATGGTGGTGGAAAGATTTCGGGGTGGGTGAAAAAAATTCGGGGTGGGAGGAAAAAATATTTTTCAAATCTTTTGCGTTCTCTCGCAAAACTTTTGCGTTCTCTCGCAAAGATGTTTGCGTTCCCTCGCAAAACTTGAGAACGCAAAGTTTTGCGAGAGAACGCAAACATCTTTGCGAGAGATGTTTGATTAATATCATAAATTGATGTAAATATATAAATTAATATCACAAATGGTATGGCAACATTTATCTACTGGCAGGTAAAGTTGTGGGCCATGTTTTTTCAGGATTAGAAGATATAACGTGTAATCTTTTTATTATACGTAAAGATTAATTCCCATTTTTGTGTCTCGACTAAACATCTAGATTCAAGATTTTTATTTGTCACATACACAATTATACAGGGTATAACCAGCAGTGAAATGTAGGTAAATTTCTACATTCTGCCTTCCAGCTTTCCCACATCAAGTGCATTCAAATGAGCCACAGTGACATAGGGGCTGCTGGGATGTATTGATGCCCAGGTGATGAAGCTGATCCTGGGGGGATAGAGAGATAGATCCGCTTTATCTGCTCTCCCCTCCAGCGCCACTAACTGCAATCAGAGCCACCGTGAGCTGCTTCAACTCTGGAAGAGCAATGAGACCCTGGAGACCAACCAAGCTATCGCTTTGATCTGAGAAAGAGAGAGAGACAGAGAAAGGGAAGGCCCTCGTATTGCCCTGGCCCTTTAGGAGAGGTCATAAAAACCGTCTCCATTAGGCAGACGCTTCAATCTCGGCACCAATATTTACTTTACAGGCCTTCATCAGTGAGATCATTCTAGACTGAGTGTCTCTGTTTGGCCGTCTGTTGCATTTGAGATACATTTACTAAAGTGTTTGCACGATTTCCATTAACGTTGTGTTAAAACGTGCTTAAAGCTCTGGGATGCAATCAAAGCTGCAAAGAGCAAATTATATCAAAAGCCCAAATATGTTAAACTAAATTACTTTTTTTTTTTTTTTTTTTTTTTTTGTCTCAGAGCCTTTCTAGGTAATAACTAACCTTTTAATTAAAGATAAAAGTTTTAAATTTCTATTTATAAATGGAAGATAAGACATAGGGTGATGACCTCATATATTTTTATCAGATTTTCATTAAATGCGAATGTTAGGGGTTGGATTTAAAGGTGAGATGATCAGATACTTGTGTGTGTGTGTGTGTGCGTGTGTGTGTGTGTAATATTGAAGGTTAAGACTGGTATGTGTGTGTATAAAGTCTGAGATCGGACTGAAAATTTCAGCTTTTTATTTATTTTTATTTATTTATTATACCTTTAAATTATAGAAAAGTTAGGCCATACAATAAATATTTATATTTTGCAATATAATATAATATAGGAACTAGTATCAATACTAATAATAATTCTATACATTTAATATTTTAAATAAATTAATTTGTCTTCTAAATTGTAAACAAAATTGCTATTCTGCTTAAAATGATGCTCAAATGTTTGACCCAGCTTCATATTTATAATATATTGTGTAGATATGTCTGATATTGACATGGTAACATCCATCTGATATAGATATATAATGTGAGTGTCTAACATCTTAACCTAACTCTGTTTTTCACACACATATAATAGTCTTTGTGACAATATATTCAGGTTGAAAGAGTGAACCTGGAGCTCATTAGTGTGTGTTGACATGAGGAAACGAGACTCTGACTTCCATCAGGGCTCCGGTAGATCACATCAGCGCTGGACTGCAAGCAGGTATCGATCAGCCTGGCGGTGTGTGTGTGTGTAGGCGTGTTTGAGTGGCACTATCGGTCTATACCTTGTAATATGGCTCAGTGTGAGACCTGTCTGTATGCTGTGTTCTGCAAGACTCCCCACCATGGTGTTCAACAAGGCATGAGAGTTCATATATTGCTCAAATTGAGAGAATCTCAGAGACTTGCATTGCATGTGTGTTCATGGTTCTTTTTTCTATGTGTATAGCTTTCTGTTTCCTTTCTCATGGGTGTTTATAACAGAAATTACAGCAGTACATGTTAGAGCTTGCATGGTAGTATGTATAAGCTCTGAATTTCTCTAATTGCACTTAAATATGTGTCTTGTATGTTTCTTCTTGTGTTTGAAATGATCGTGAGAGTATTCTGGAATGCATGACTCTGATTGGAGTCAGAGTCAAAGAATCAGTCAAACTGCTCAGATGGTGGGAAAAATGTTGGTTTGGTCAATGTTTATGTGGCTTTTGGTTCTTTTTCTGTTGTATAAGGACTTTGAAATAACTGAAATCATGTGGCAAAATGGCATGGGACTGTAATGTGGTCAAGACCTGTCTGGAGCTACTTTAGCCTTATACTTTTTCCTGAAAAATAACTGCACTTTAGAGCATTCGTCAACCAATCAGATTCAAGCCTTCAACAGTGCAACTTGGTGTAATCACACTAAACTAAATTCCCATTTTAATTAGTAACCTTTGTACATTTTGGGTGAATTGGTGGTTAATTTGTAGCATTGCATTTGTAGGTTTTCCTACAATCTGCTCACGCTTTGTTGATGGTTAGCTTAGGGGTGGACCTTCAATGCTTATTTAAAAAAAAAAAAAACATGTTTCTATATGAATAACATTGTATTCATGCAAAATAGCCACTTTTATAAAATTGTTACATTCTCATGAGATTGGGTTGACTAAATCAATTGAGTAAACTGAATTATTCGCAGCTGACAGCTGATTTCTTAGACTGTTCTGCTAGCGATCAGTTCTAGTAGTCATAAGACTCATATGAAATCAGTATTGCATATGCATTTATTTATTTGGAAAGTAGCTTGTTAATTTTGGGCTCCTGATCACTTTGTCAGGGTTTATTTTGTGATAATGACCATCAAACTGTATATTATATTTGTGTCAAAGTCAGTTATCCAGGACTCAGACTGGTAGGACTGTCTCCAGGAACACCCAAATACACTGTTATCAGGGGTAATAGAGCTCTGTCAGGGGCAAGGAAGGGGGTGGAGGAAGAGCAACCCTCCCCCGACAGCACAGACACATGTGAGAGGAGCAATCTGAGCTTATCACCATCCCGCACAGTCCCTTGAGTCTGATTATTCCCATCTCAACCCCTTAACCGTATTTTTACTCAGGCCTACAGGATAGACACAAGTCAAAACATCAAAACATAGTAAAAAGGGGTTAGAAATGAGAGGAAAAATGACATTTTTACAGTCTGGAGGCAGTTCAGTCTAGATTTATTGATTGAACTTTATATTGCGTCTGTTGTATTGAGTAAATATATTAAAAGATTAATAATGTCCAGGATTGATCCCGAATGAAATTGAGAGGAGAGCCTGGCGGCTAAACTCATAATACACCTCTACACTTGAGGTTTGGGTTATTGGAAATTGTTTTATCACCAATAATTTATCATCCGTTTGTATTAGCGTCTCCAGTTTTTACAGTGCGCCGATGCTTTGATAAACCCCAAGACTTTTCTCAGTGTCTTTATTAGCAAAACATGTGTTGGAACAGCAGGATTTTATCTGGGTTAAGCTCTTGGAAAAAAACGCTGGAATATCAGCATCCCACCTGGCCTCTGAACCTCTTACTTACTGGTGTCATGTCCAATTTCCTTTCTGCTTTCTCTCCTGTCGGCTTCTGAATTGTTCATCTGCTGGAAATATGTCTGTCAGTCACATGGCAAATATACACTTCCATTCAAATGTTTGGGGTCAAAAATAGTTGTTTTGTTTGTTTGTTTGTTTTCCATACTTTTCTCTCAGGAGAAGGATGTGTTGAATTGATCAAAACTGACAATAAATACATTTATAATGTTATAAACAAAATATATTTTATTTCAAATAAACGTTTTTTCTTTTTAACTTTCTTTTCACCAAAGGAAAAAAAATAAAAAGTTTCCATAGCAATATTAAGAACCACAACTTTTTTCAACATTGATAATAATAATTAATGTTTCTTGAGCAGAAAATCAGCATATTAGAATGATTTCTGAAGGATCATGTGATACTGAAGTCTGGAATAATGATACTGACAATTCAGCTTCGCCATCACAAGAATAAATTACATCTTAAAATATCTTAAAATAATAATAAAAATGGTATTTTAAATTGTATTATAATTTCATGTTTACTGTATTTTTTGATAAAATAATACAGCCTTATAAGCATAAGATACTTTTTTTTAAAATAATTAGAACAGTAGCAATATATATATATATATATATATATATATATATATATATATATATATATATATATATATAACCCAATAACCCAAACCTCAATATGTATATGTATATATACACACACAAACACACACACACAGTATATGGATTCATGGCATCTTCTGATGTGACCCGAGATAATCATAGACAATTACCTTAAAACAAATGCACACACTCACACACACTCCATGGTACCCTCTCTCTTGCTGACAGGTCTGTCAATGGCCCACGATCTGAACTGAAGATGACCAGCAGGAATGGCTCCCTGTCCTCGCGGTGACCCGCAGAGTGTGTGTGTGTGAAGATGTCCATCCACAAAAGCTCCATCCATGCACTTAATCATGTTCTAGCTACCAGCTAACACAGACTGTCTGGAGAAGACACAGGCCAACGTGGACTGTCAGTAATCAGCATGGCATTTAGTCATTCCCTGCCAATTAGTGAAGCATTACCTGCCCCAGGTCAATGGCAGAGCCGCACGGCAGCCAGCTGATGAAACCGGAGTGATGTGCACTTCACAGAGGTATCATCTGATTTCACCATGCTGTACCACTACTCCAGTGCACAGAGGGGTCAGGCCGTATATCCTCCATCACCTGTGCAACGCATGTGAGTGGAACATGCCTGTCAGTGGACGTAAAGGGGCAAGTTCTTGGAAATGGATTATGTTATGGAGAACAGAGCAGGTATTCAGGCAAAGGACACCTTGAAAATACTCCATGAGACTTTAACAAAGATGTTTTTGTGTGTTTAGGAGAAAGGGAATAGTGGGGAACTAAGAAACAGAGCATGTAGCAGTGTTTTATCGGTTGTGTTTGTGTCTCAGTGTGACTGCCTGGCTGCCCTGTCAGTGACTTTAAGGTTTGTTGGCTAATCATTCTCATTTTGCCTCATTAGCCGCCTGCGTGGGGCTTCCTTCAAACAAAGATGATGTATGACCGGGCCAAATAGTCTTCTTGCTGACCTCAGGGGTGAGACAGCAATTAAATATATGTGTGTGTTTGAGGAAAGAGGACAGATAGAGCACCGTAGGTGTGCATTAAACTGGTAAAAGGAAATCGCATATTAGACCTCTTTAGTGTGCCAACCGTGTCTTCTAGACTAAAATTATTTATACAAAAAACAAAGATATATATATATACATATATATATATATATATATATATATATATATATATATATATATATATATATATATATATATACATATATTTGACACTAAAATAAAATATTTATTTAATATTTTATATTATTAAAATGTATTTTTGTTCATTTCATGTTACATTCATCTAATACTTCTCAGTTGTTTCTGCTCTCGTAATCTCAAACATCTGCATAAGAAATCTCAATATGACTGATGTTATATATTACATTTATATATGTTTATATTACTTTTATATCTCTGTACTTTTATTGTATGTCAACAATTATAATTTTTTTTCTATTTTCCTTTCCCATTGTGAATTTTAGGGAGAAAGAAAATTAAATAATAATAATAAAAAAAACACATCATAAAGTAAATACTAAAATTATATTTCTTAACATTTTTGTGTCCAATAAATTAAGAATATTATGCAAACACAAAGCACACAGACTGAGTATAGAGAAGTCTTCTTTCTGTTAGTATCAGAAACTAAGACGTCTAGTCCAGCCCAACACCCCCAATCCCAAATTTCATATACCAAATCCCAAGCCATCTGCATTTTGTCTGATTTACCTCAAAATTTTCCCTAAAATCATTAGCGCTAGTATAATCTGTTTAACTTGGCAGAGGGTTACCGAAATGATCCTGCCGATTTACACTATTAACACAGCCCCCCGTAGGGAGAGTTTTGTTTTCCTTTGTCTTGTTTGTGTTTGTAACTTGCATGATTTATTTTAATGGTTTTTATCAGCGTTTTTTTTTTTTCAGCGTGTTTTTTAATCCTGAGAGAGGAAGTTATTGAGAGTGATAAAGGATAATCTGAGCCCCAGATCTCCATTAAACGTCTCTATTTCCTCACTGAGTGAGTCTGGAAATGGAGCTGACTTTAAAGAATGCAGAGTGACCTTAAGGGTACATGTGTGTGTGTGTGTGTGTGTGTGTGTGTGTGTGTGTGTGTGTGTGTGTGAACAGGCAAGAAAGACACGTATAGACACACAAGAGAGTTTATTACTGGGAAAGGTGCAGTCTGTTGAAAAATTAAAAGAGCCATTTGGCATCAGAAATGAGCAGACAAACTTATAGTGACCACAACAAGATGAGCCTTGACACTTTGAACACTTGAATATCCATCCATCCACCCACCCACCCACCCATCCATCCATCCATCCATCCATCTATCTGCACAAGGATAAAGTATTTGTATATTTATATATTAAGTGTCTAGAAACTTAATTTAATGGTTATTATATTTAAAATTCTCTTCTGATTTACTCACTATAATGACAGATCCATAAAGAACAGGAAATCCATGAACATGTTGCACAGTTGCTCTTAGAGTTGTGTATCATGTAAGGAAGGAGAAGGAAATCTGTAACTTTGATGCTCTAATTAAAGTACATTCAACTTGATCCGCTTAGGTTATGATACTAACGTGGAAAAGCTCCGGTTGCAGAACAATTTAGTGGAATCACAGCAGTGACATATATTTACGAGGAAAGTAAACAGGTTAAAATGGCTTAAAAATCTCTTTGAAGTTTAAACATAAACAGATATGGCCAATTTATATGATCTCATGTTTTTTATCTTGGGATAAAAACAAATCCTTTAGACCAGGGGCAGTCACTTTATCAGTGCCACAAAGACATGTGTGTGTGTGTGTGTGTGTGTGTGTGTGAACATGTCTCAACTGTGTTGTTTGTTCTAACAAACATTTACAGTTTTCATTCAGACCAGAGAAACATCTGCTATACTGCATACTCAGTAAAAGCCTTGTTTCATTGAGCTCATACAACGCAATGACTCTTTTGGGAGACCTTATTAAGTATAGTTTTAATCTTGCTTGCATTAATGAACAAAGAATGTTGTTTTTATTTCACCTTTTAATGAGTTGTAACAGTATAACAGTATTGAACTTGAAAGCTTTTTTTCCTGTATAATATATTGCCGTAAGCAGAGAAACACATGAGCTTAAAAACTCATTTTGCAGAGGCAAATCGAACGGCAGGCTCTCCTGTTTGTGCCGTGCAGCGTTTTAGTGAGCCTAGAGAGTAATGAAGTGCTCCTTTACAGGCAACTGGGGTTTAATTTACCCTCAACCCCCCAAAACCCCCTGCAGTGACACGGAGCTGGAAAATACTTGATTCACACTCGCTTTCTCCAACAAAACAGTTCAATAAGTGTACACTGCTAATTTGTATTTTCGTCTTGTTTTCCAGGAAAATATCTAAGTATCCTTGAAATAAGACATATTTAGGTTTACACACAAAACAAGACAAAAACTATTTGCAAAACCAAAAAAAAAAAAATCTCAATATCTTTTATTTATTTATTTTCTTCTCAAGTAAATATTGTTTTGGGCTGTGTTTTTTTTTTTAAACAATAAACCTTTTTTCTTTTTTTGCAGTGCTTCTTGCATGAGCATGAATTATTTGCCTTATTTTTTTTTTTTTTTTTCCTACACTTACGCTCATGCACAAATCTGGCCACATCTGATTTTTTTTTGTCAAAGTGTCTGCATGCATAAATTAATAAATCAGACCATGCATGTTTGTATACTGTGTTTAAACATGATTTAAAGAAGTTTAAAAATTCAGAATATTTCCTTAAACTAAGACAGGGAATACAGGTATAAATGCAAACTTCTGTCAACAAGAAGCTAAATTCAGAATTCCATCAGTCCAGGCCTATTATGATTCATGCAACTGTTTCATTTTACATACATTAGCGTTTAAGGCTAGTCGTAGTTTGTTTATATTATGGCATCATGCATCTCTGCATGTTATATGAATGAGAGAACATGTGTGCATGAGTGTGTGTGATGTGGGACCATGCAGGAGCTCAGACGTGACAGTGATATATCCACATCTGTAGCAGGGCAGCGTGCTCTCTTCGGCAGTGGTCAAAGAAGGCAGCCAGCCAAGCGTTAATTTGCATTAGCAGCACAAAAGATCCAGGGAGGGAACCGCTGTGAGGATGCACCTTCATTTACTGGAGATTTATAGAGGCCCAGAATCAGGAGTCAGGACGCCCAACATTTTCCCTATCATTGGCTCACATCTAAAGAGCCTGTTTTCTTCCTGAAGGGCAATCATTTGGAATCAAGCAACCTCTAATCTTGGGTGTGTGGGGTGGCTGATATTCCAGGGCCTAGAATGGGAAAAATTTAGTTTATGTGGATGAAAGTGTGTGAGCACATGAATAGAGAATCATATAGCAGAAATATTGCAGGTTCCAGGATTGGAACAGCCCCAATGAGCCGTTGACTCCCGGAGCTGGAATATGGAAATGTGGGGAGTCTATTGAAGGCAGAAGGTCATTGTTTGGGAGGCTGTGATGATATATGTTCTTCACTGCGGCCATTGTGTGGGGCCAAGTAAATGCTGTCAACTCGGACAAACACACCCCTCATTCACATGATGAAGCTGTTTCCTGCATGCAGATACACACTGGTTGAGTCAGCCCATTTCTTTTTCCTGTAGGTTACAAATTTAGATCTTTTCCTACTGGAAGAGAGGTTCCTGCGGTTTAAAGTTCAAGATTCAAAATTCAAGACTTTATTTGTCACATACACGATTATACAGAGAATAACCAGCAGTGAAATGCAAGTCAGGTCCGCTCCAAGGACAGTGCAATTATATAGAATACAAAAACACAGAAAGTACATAAATATTAAGAAGTAGAAAAAATAAAAGAATAAGATAAAATAAAAAATAAAAATATAAATGTGCAGATCAGTATGTTTGTTGACTTAAATAGTAATATAAGAAGGAATGTGCAAAATTTTGTACAGGGTATTTACATAGCAGCAATACGAGGTAGACAACAATATGAATAACTTATTGATATAGTGACATTTACATGGAGTCGTGAGATGTTATGACACATAGCTAGAGTTTAGGAGCCTGATGGCCTGGGGGAAGAAGCTCCTCCTAAGTCTCTCAGTCTTTGCCATCAGGCTACGGAAGCGCTTACCAGATGGAAGCAAAGTGAATAGACGGTTAGCAGGGTGATTTGAGTCCTTGATTATTTTGACAGCTCTATTTTTGCAGCGTTTGAGGTAGATGTCCTGCAGAGAGGGGAGAGCAGACCCTGAGATGTGCTCAGCTAAGTGCACAACTCTCTGTAGTGCTTTGCAGTCCTGATTGGAGCTGTTTCCATACCACACTGAGATGCACTGAGTCAATACACTTTCTATGGTCCCTGAATAGAAAGTTTTCAGGATTGCTGGTGAGACCCTGAATTTCCTCAGCTGTCGCAGATGGTACAGTCTTTGCTTGGCTTTCTTAACCTGTGTTTGGATGTGTGTAGTCCAAGTCAGGTTCTCGGAGATGAACCCACAGGAAGTGTGAAGCAGAGGCCCATGGGAATGACAGGCCTTCATTGCAGTTTTGTTTGTTGTTTACATAGAACATAAAATTGTTAAAGCCTGACACATAAATTAATACGAAAAATCTTTTTTGAAATGGAAGAGTTCATTGAACCTCCTAATGCACCTCCTAATCTTCTATAAGAAGTTAAAGACATAATTCAACCAATAATGAAATTCCTCGATCATTCACCTCTTTATTTCATCTGCTGAACATGAAATAAGATATTTAAACATAAATCTGGGTCTGACGTTTTTTTTATCTTCAGAAAATCTTCTGCAGAAGAAATAGTCCTACAGGTTTGGAGGGTGAGTAAAACAGTGTGAATAAATAATGACAGTTTTAACTTTTGGGTGAACTATTCCTTTCATTTTGGGAGTCTATGAAGTGTGTAGAAGCTAGTTTTGTAATCTTGAGTGATCAAGGCTACTGGTTTAACCGTAACCTCTGATCCTTCTAGACATTTACAGAATTCCAACCATCACTGACCTCAGAGATCAAAGGTTAGGTCTTGAAATAACACAGGGCAGTGGGGCACAGGTGTCCACCTGATCCCAGTGAGGAGGAATGCTGCAAGGTGGACAGATACAATGTGTTTCAGATAAACTTAACCAAACCCTGATCTCTGGGCAGAAAGTCCAAACAGTGAAATGATTACAGACATTTGTTCAAAGAGCGTGAGGTCAAGTAGGACTTCAAGATGTTAAAAATGGATTTTGCAACCACGCAATGTGTGGTTTCCAACCTTGACAACATCAAAGGCTTTGAAATCTGTGTAATCTCAGCTATTTATTGTCTAAACTGTTATTTTTAATAGAACATAAATTTAATCTCACAAGCGCACAAGTGTGGAACAAAATAAGATAAAACACAGGCAATGCATTATGCTGCTTTTGCACCATTTACTGTTCTTTCTTTCTTTCTTTCTTTCTTTCTTTCTTTCTTTCTTTCTTTCTTTCTTTCTTTCTTTTTTTTTTGTTGATGTAAGCAGAAGAAACTTCAGAAGATCTCATTTCATGCTTGCCTTTTGCAGTTCAAAGCAAACCACCAATTTAATTTAGCTAATTAACTTACATTGTGGAGTCGCCCTCAGGCTCTGAGGGAAGACCACTCCTGTTTTTCCATAAGGCATCATTGATGTGAAAATTACAGCATATTCAATCAAACTCTACAATATTTTTTATACAGGTTCACATAAATCAGCCAAATTAAGCAGATGCCAAAATTAACAGGTTGTGGGACTATGCCTTTTTCTCCCATGGACAAAACTTTGCGAGGTAAAATTAGGTGTCTCATTTAAATAATAATACTTTTTGTTTATTTTTGTACAGTAAAATATTTGGTACTGTGTTAGATCACGCTCGACCAATGTAAAATCCTGAAGCAAAACCAGTTGAGAACCTTTTGTCAGTCTCAGCCATGGAATAAAAGAGAATCCATCTTTAAAGGTTTCCAAAATCTGTCAGCAAAAAAAGTCTAAATCCATAAGAGAGATCTTTAGCACAGAGGCTTCATTCATTCATTCCTTTCTCTCAATTTATTCAACATTTAATAGGGTTTAGGGCCTGTATAGGATGCATTGGAATGCAAGGACAGATAAAAAGAGGCTTCTTCCTCACGGCAGGGGACTGCGAAAGCATACACATAAACTAAAATACAGGGTATACCCCAACCCCCTCCACATACACACACACACACACACACACACAATTCCCAACAGAAATGGGTCCTGAACACTGGCGTTCTGAGAGAAAATGGGGGTGGAATGAAATCCAAAGGACTGAAAGAGAGAAAAAGTAGAATGAAAGCAGGAATAAACAATGCTGAAAGTGAAAAGGAAGTTGGAATGAAAGAAGGGAACTGTTTAAAAAGAGGAAAATAACAAGGTAACAAGAAAAAGACAAGGACAAAACAGGGACCAAAATAGAAAGTGATTTTGAAAGCCAAAACATTTTGTTTTCACATGAATGTTTTCAGTCCATTAATTCAGCCGTAAACTTCATTACTGTATTATGTGGAGCTTCAAACTTCCTTTTTATTTTGGGTACGTCAATAAGTATGAGGGTGCACTCAATTCTTTTGAATGTGACGATACTTAAAACATGAATGAATGTAATGCTAATCCTCTCTTTTCCTCGTGTTGGTGAGATACAGGTTGCTGAGTAGTACAGCAACGAGCAGAGACTGCCGATGGGCGTTTTGTGCACAGCTCTGAAAAGATCCGCCAGTCTGGGCCGATGAGACATAGTTAAGGGGGTCAGAATGGTCAGCCTGGTATAAATACTTCTCATTGTGCACATTAAGGAGATGCTCCCAGCAGGGAGTCTATAAAGCTCCAGAAGCAACACTAACACCCAGTTAGTCTTCCCCCCGTCCTGGAGAAACACCTCACGTCTAGCTGACAGAAACAAGCTGAGAGTGACGAGATGATGAGTGCATGAAAGAGAAAAAGAGAACTTGCCATAATGTTGTTTTCTAATTTATGAATTATGTAATAAAAGTTGCTCTAACTTTACTTTGTGCTCTACTTTCTTTGCCTTCACAATATTGGGGACAAAAAGAACATAGATAGAAACTTTAGGTGAATCTTACAAAAATAGGTGAATCTTACAAAACCTGTGAATAAAATGTTTATTGGTCATATCTCATTCCAAAGTAAAAAAAATAAATGCATAAAAAACGAAATTAAAATATTTGGGACCTTTAAAAAAAATTATGATAATAAGAATTATGTATACAGTACTTGTGGGAAAAATATTCTCAATTTTCATCACTGTAATATGACAAAAAAAAAAAAAAAGATGCTTTTTTTTAATCAAAAGTTGATTTATTTCAGTAATACCATTCAAAAAGTGAAACTTGTATATTAGATTCATTCATTACAGACAGACTGATATATTTCAAATGTTTATTTCCTTTAATTTTGATGATTATAACTGACAACTAATGAAAGTCCCAAATTCAATATTCCAGAAAATTAGAATATTGTGAAAATGTTCAATATTGAAGACACCTGGTGCCACACTCTAATCAGCTAATGAACTCAAAACACCTGCAAAAGCCTTTAAATGGTCTCTCAGTCTAGTTCTGTAGGCTACACAATCATGGGGAAGACTGCTGACTTGACAGTTGTCCAAAAGACGACCATTGACTCCTTGCACAAGGAGGGCAAGGCACAAAAGGTCATTGCTAAAGAGGCTGGCTGTTCACAGAGCTTTGTGTCCAAGCACATTAATAGAGAGGCGAAGGGAAGGACAAGATGTGGTAGAAAAAAGTGTACAAGCAATAAGGATAACTGCACCCTGGAGAGGATTGTGAAAAAAAACCCATTCAAAAATGTGAGGGAGATTCACAAAGAGTGGACTGCAGCTGGAGTCAGTGCTTCAAGAACCACCACGCACAGACGTATACAAGACATGGGTTTCAGCTGTCGCATTCCTTGTGTCAAGCCACTCTTGAACAAGAGACCGCGTCAGAAGCGTCTTGACTGGACTGCTGCTGAGTGGTCCAAAGTTATGTTCTTTGATGAAAGTAAATTTTGCATTTCCTTTGGAAATCAAGCTCCCAGAGTCTGGAGGAAGAGAGGAGAGGCTCATAATCCACGTTGCTTGAGGTCCAGTGTAAAGTTTCCACAGTCATTGATGGTTTGGGGTGCCATGTCATCTGCTGGTGTTGGTCCATTGTGTTTTCTGAGGTCAAAGGTCAACGCAGCCATCTACCAGGAAGTTTTAACGCACTTCATGCTTCCTGCTGCTGACCAACTTTATGGAGATGCAGATTTAATTTTCCAACAGGACTTGGCACCTGCACACACTGCCAAAGCTACCAGTACCTGGTTTAAGGACCATGGCATCCCTGTTCTTGACTGGCCAGCAAACTCGCCTGACCTTAACCCCATAGAAACCCTATGGGGTATTGTGAAGAGGAAGATGCAATACGCCAGACCCAATGATTCAGAAGAGCGGAAGGCCACTATCAGAGCAACATGGGCTCTCATAACACCTGAGCAGTGCCACAGACTGATCGACTCCATGCCACGCCGCATTGCTGCAGTAATCCAGGCCAAAGGAGCCCCAGCTAAATATTGAGTGCTGTACATGCTCATACTTTTCATGTTCATACTTTTCAGTTGGCCAACATTTCTAAAAATCATTTTTTTTGCATTGGTCTAAATTGATATTCTAATTTTCTGATATACTGAATTTGGGACTTTCATTAGTTGTCAGTTATAATCATCAAAATGAAAGGAAATAAACATTTGAAATATATCAGTCTGTGTGTAATGAATGAATCTAATATACTAGTTTCACTTTTTGAATGGTATTACTGAAATAAATCAACTTTTTCATGATATTCTAATTTTATGACCAGCACCTGTATAATGAAGGCATTTGCACATCATATGTACTGCTTTTATGCTGAATAATTTAAAAACAGTTATAGAAATAGTGCTAGTAAAACATCAGGGCCACAATATGGCATGTAATTCATACCAATATGCTATGTAAAAAAATATTAATGGTCCTAAATCCTTAATTTTGGGTTCATATTGGGTTAAATATAATCAGGATATTTTCTTGAAAGGGTTCAATGAGATTCACCCTCAGTTATTAGTTCATTAACCCTCTGGAGTCTGAGGTGTTTTTGGACCCTGAGATGTAGTTCAAGACATAAAACAAGGACATCATAGACTTTTCTACAACCTGACCCAATCAATTATGTCATAAATTCTTGAAATCATCCAACCCCTTTTAGCCATTGGTGTGCGTTTTGTGTTTAGACAGAGTGTAATGTTAAAAAATTCAAGAAAGAAGAAAGAGGAAAGGGTAGTTGATAGATGTGGGGGCTTTTGTATACAGAGAAATATCTTGGGATACCCCCTCTCAGGAGGATAAGATGGGCAAACATGAAATCAAAGTGAAAAAGCCCCACAAAGGGGTGGCAGTGGAATGATTAGAGGAAGGGGTGGAGGGGACTCTTTTATCCTTGTGGCTCCTTCCCAAAAAGTGCTGGGCCCCACAGTGCCATGAAAAGGTCCCTTATACAGAAACTGGCTGTTCCTCCTGCCTCAGATTAGGCCCCAAACAGCCTGTCAGCCGAGATGGAGCAGGTATATATCTTTTATTTTATTACTCACTCACGCATTAGTTGGCCATGATACCCTGGTGGTATCCTGGGTTATTGTTCACAGCTGAGCCAGAGTCTGCCCGAACATAGCCAGAGCAAAGAAAGTACATGTTTGAACGTAGTCATGTGCATACCACATACATGATGTTCTGCAATATCATATTTAACAAAGACACACCATCCATCATATGTGGCGCTAAAAGGAGAAGGCTTTATTATCAATAAAACGTGCATTAGCAGATCTTACATCACAGTGAAAGATTTACACACTGAGATATTTCTCACCACATTACAGGATGAATGCAAATAAAGTTAAGTCTCAAAGTAAAAAAAAAACATGTTAATCTCCAGATTCTTGTTCATATTTTCTGATGCTGTCTTATAACCAGTCATTTCAATAATAAATGTAAAACCAAATTGGAAACATATTCCATTCATTCATTGGTTTTAATGCTACTGATAAAACTCAAAATTTGTATCTCTTTCATAAGTAATATAATATAACAGGTTCATTGAGTCAGATTTAATAAATTGAGTATGTGAGTAAGATTTAAACTACTACAACTGATTTAAAAGTGTTTTGATTCACTAAAAAGAACCGGCTTATAATTTCGCTCAGGAATCGGACTAGTCACGATATAGCCCGTGTTTTTGATTTTGAGTCATTTACTCGGAAAACGGACTTACTAAAAGAAAGCAAAAGATATGTACAGATGGTCATTTGCTCAGAATTTGGACTTCATTGGGCAAACTGTATGTTTCTGATTCACTGAGAAAGAACCGGCTCACAAAACCCTTTCACTTTGGATTCGAACAGAAGTCCATGCTCGCTCACGTCGTGTTTTGTTGATTCGCAAGAAAAAAAAAAACAACTTAAAAGAGTCAAGGAATCAGACTTAAGTGGTCACTACGGTGGCCGAGAGAGCTCAACGCGCTGCAACTTGAGAACACATGCAAATAGAAAAAGCACCAGCAAATCAGGAAAACATCTTCAACAGTTTGACAGCAGGTGGTGCAAATGCTCACAACACAAACAAATAAAAAAAACACATTTTATTTGCAGTGCGTTTAAGAAAAGTTGTTTTCTTAATTTGCAGGTGTTTTTTTCTATTTGCTGTGCGTTTCTTTGTTTGGTTGTGTTGTGAGCATTTACAGCGTGTGCGTTGTAAAACTGAGGAAGCTGTTTTCTTAATTTGCAGGCATTTTTTATATTTGCAGCACGTTGAGCTCTCTCAGCCACCGTAGGTAGCTCTTTAAATGGCAGAAACATATTAGTTAGCTAGTATGATGTTTCAGGCATGATTAGTGGTGCTTTATGATTCATTAAATAAAGGAGGACACTGGATTTCACTGGATGTGAACTATTAATGCAGATACGTAAATCTGTTCAGAACAGTTCCATCTAAACAAACAAATGACTTTTATGACGTTAGGTTCTAGCATGGTTTAAAAATGGAATTTAAATGGTTCTGAATACTAGCATCTAGCATCAGGTGCTAACCACACCATGAACGCTGTCATATGACCACTCAGGTGATAATGGATCTGAAACTGTAAATTCTGATTACTATGCACTGGTATCATTTGAAACCTGGAATTGGATTATATGCATCTTTGTTTTTATATTGGCAATCCTGATTAACCTCTAAGGAAGTTTATTTGTTTTTAGGAGAACAGGACCAATCCAAACCACCCATTGTGGAGCAAGTTTTGCGTTTGGTTTTTACAAACATCATGATGGTGAGTTTGCCTTTCCTGTATCTTTTCCTGTGTAACAACCCAGTAAAAGTGATCTGTTCGCATTTGTGTTGTTGGAATCTAACAGTACTTTCTTAACAGCTTGTTTTTAATCATTGTGCAGCAATTCAATGTGCAATAGGTTGTAAATGTAGATGTAAAATATATGGCTTTGCAGTATTTAGCCCAGATGATGATGTAAAAGCAAAGCTGTGCGTCTTATGCGGTATGATTGAGCTTTTTTCATGAGCCCCCTGGTTGGTCCTTTGTAGACCCTTGGCCCAAAATGTCTTACAATAAAGATATGTCATGCACCAAAAATTATAGTTTTTTTAAGGCAATGGTGCTTAGTTTTTTAAAGGAACCTGGTGCATTTCCCAATGTCAGGAGATTGATGTCATAGGTAATATACTGGCTATGAAGCGAAAGGACAATTTATGGTTTATGCAGTTGAAAAATAAAAAATCAGCCAGGTCGTTACCATCACCTGGGCCATTTTCCATGTTTTCTGAGAGAGAGGGTGAGAAGTTTGGGTGGAAAATGCAAAGACCTGGTTTTGCTTGGGCCAAAGGAACCTTATTTTTGAAAGGGGTCCATCTGGGGTTTTTTTTAAGGCAGTGGAGGTACCGTCTGCTCCCTAAATCTTCCATCCCATAACCACTATGAAATAATCCCCTGACAGCTTGCCAAACTGGAAGAGGGGGTGGGATGCAGTGGGGTAAGCAAAGCTGCCTTTGTTCAGCCTAGTCAACCGACTGACATTGAGTCTTTTAAGCAAGACTGTGAATGAATTGTGAATCTGTTTGCAGACCTTGTGTTTTAATTATTGCATTGGTTGTAAAAGTGTTTATGCATCAGTTGCACGCGTACAATTCTGCACTTCTCTGTGCTTTTTTGTATGTTTATTCTATGTACACCTGATTTACATCAGTGAGCGCATATGACTGCTACGACTGGCACATTTCAGGTGCCCTAGTGTTCAAGTACAGTAGGTTTTTCCTAATGATGTTGATGATGTCACACATTAGGTCATTACAGTGTGAGGATCCTGTGGGATTGTACTGCTCAAAAGTGTGCCAATTAATGTCACATGTTCACAGACTGATCTGTTTATTTACTCACTGCACAGGAAACATGCTTTTAAACTGACCTGTGTGTTTACCCAAGTGATGCTGATGTCAGTCTGCAAAAGGAGTGATTAATGTCTGTATTCACATATTCAGAGGAAAAACAGAGAGAGTGGGGGATTTATTGAGAGAGAAAAAATTTAGGGAGAAAGAACCAAATGACAACGCATGGTGAATCACTGTCAAATGCTCTTGAACTGGATATTAAGCTTTGTCCACATGCTGAGAGTGTTTTTGCATTTTCTATGCCTTTTACTGTAAGATTTATAATACACTTGATTTCTAAAAGAATGAAGGGGAAATTGCTGTTCATCAGACAGATAATATTGTTGGAAAAGCTCATTTATCTTAAGCATGACATTCTCCTCTCTTCTTGTTAAGGAGCTGCAAGTAGATTAAGAACTGAAGAGTTGGTGAGAGATTTGATACCTTTTAGAGAGAAAAAAAAAGAAAACAAAAAAAAATATATATATTTAATTAGTTTTTACATTTCGATTTTTTTTTTTTTTTTTTTGTCTTGCAAGTATAAAGGTGCAAAATATATATGTTTACATTACATATGTATATTTTTCGTTTTTTTTTTATTTTTTAAATGAGAGTGATACTGGGTCATTTGTCTTAAAGGAATATTCCAAGTTAAATACACACTCTACAATAAATCCTTTAAAAAAGGGCACATTGTATTGCTTTAAAACGAAGGGATTTTCTGTTTTGGCTTTTTAATTTTTAATTTTGCACTTCATTATATTGTGTTTTGAGTTGAGTTTGAGTTAATATAAATGTCTGCAAAATTAATAGATACTGTCTTGGCAGAACACTACCAGTACCTTTTCCTTTTTTTTTTTTTTTCAATTGATAGCATTTATGGCATAATGTTGATTACTACAACAACAAAAAATAAATAAATAAATAAATATATATATATATATTGAACTTGTATTAAACAGAATGTTCCTTTAATAAAGTTAAATCTTCTCTTCTCTTCTCTTCTCTTCTCTGCTCTTCTCTGCTCTTCTCTGCTCTTCTCTCATTGTAAATGGAATCCTCGTCATTGAACTGCTCATTTCAAGGACAGTCAAATGATTCGAAGGCATCATTACAGTTAAGAGCTAGCGTGTGTTAAGAGCATCTGTAGTGGTAAAACGAGGAGCGAGGCTTCCACCACTTAAACACTTCAGCCAATCAGACGTCCTGTCAAGCACATGAGGGGAAGTGTCAAGGTATTTGTGCTGTGATTAACATAAGTGCTTTCTTCTGTTCCAGCACTGGTATAACTAATTAAAAAAGCCAATTATCCCACTCAGACTGGATTTCCAAGAGACACGTCCCAAAGGTTAACAGACAGCTTTAATCTGTTTTCTCCAAGCTCCCTGGCTCAGGCTGACTGTATCTAACAACCACACAGCAAGCGTTTATCACAGGATCTGATCCCAAAGAGACACACACTGCTCCCATTGGCTGAACATCTCATGAATAAACAGGGGGGAAATATCTTGTCTAGGTTTAGGTATAAAACAGGTTACTTGAATCAGAAGGATATGTCAAGAATGTGCTCTGCTAGATAAATGTATTTGTACACTAGCACAGCTTCACATTCATAGTTACCTTATGCACTGAATTTTAACTAGCTCTGCAAAATTTCCCAGAGGCTTGCACTAACGTTAACCATAACAAATCTCAGAGGCCTGATCTTTGGGTGGAAGAATGTTGCCCAGCCATGGACTTGCTCAGTCTGCAGACCAAACTTTTCCATCCTCCGGCCTGCCACGACAGATTCCGATTCCCATAATCCAGTCTAAGGGTGACTTTTGTGCATACTATACTGGTGAAAAAAGATAAAGCAGATGTGTTTAAGCCTCTAACGTCAAGTAAGTTATCACATATTAACCTTTGAAAAGCAAGGGCACATTGACTATTTTTAATACACCATTAATTTTGCATTCGATGTTTACAAATGCTCTCAATTCTATATTTTTTTCAGTAGTAGTGTTTCAATAACTCATCAGAACGTGAATATTTGGCACCGTCTTTTTTTTAAATAATTTTCTCTTTCTCATAGAAACATCCCTGTTCTCAGACTGTGAAAGGAGACATTGCCATTGTGCGTGTAGACGCTTGTGTAAATGGATTATTCACCCTTAACTCCAATTCATGAGGTTCAACTCACCAGCCCAACAACAAGGAGATTTATATTTAACTGTAGTATAGCTGTGGAATGCAGCCATCCGCCAGGCATCTTAAGAATGACAATTAGCATATTGTGTCTGACAGCTCAATCATATTGCATGGCCTGTACGGAGATCAGGGCTTTGATTCGCTTAAGTAGGGAACAATTACAGACTGTGTCTCCACACGTTTTTTTTTTTTTTATAGATCTCCCTGTACGATCTCACTGTACTATAGTTTACACCCCCCTCAGCATTCACACTGCTTAGCTGGCAGACAGATGGTGTGGTGTGCAGTGCATTGAGATGCCGACGAATGTGTGAATATTTTCCAGGCAGGACGGGTTGATGCTTGAAGATATTTTTTTCAGAAGTTTTTCATGAAACAATTAAGAACACATTCTCAGTAGCTATACTTATTTTCAGACAAACAGTATTCGCAGACAAACATATTCTTCATCATAATTAAAATTTGGCCTCAGATAAAACACAAAACCCAGCGCATTCTCAGCGTATTGCACTGCCAGATCAATTCAAAACACTGCAACCTTGGTTAACTGGAAAAATCTGTCAAAAGTCACGATAAAAGTGCTCAAAAACTTGTAGATGCAATGAGCATCTTCATTTGCTTTTTATCTCACAATCACTTTGGTTAACACTATCAGTTTGATTTAGGGTAGGAGTAGTGCAGGTGGTACCAGGATTGCCAGGTCTGTGTAACAAAACCAGCTCAATTTGTACTCAAAACTTGCCCAATCATGGCCAAATCCAGCCCAATCATGTTCCGGTGGAAAAATCCAAATAGCTGTAAATTCACATTCCGGGTGGTCAAACCCTCATTCCAGGGGGTTCCACCTTGGTCGAAATCTCATTCTGGGGGATAGGGGGTTTCACTTCAACCCACGGATTAAAAAACATCCCGCAGCAGCATTATAAATGTAGCCCAATTCCACAGGAAAACCTCTGACTTGGCAACATGTTATTGTCAAACATGATAAAGAATTAACCTTTTATTATCACTCTCCAAACTTTTACTTTCTGAACTGCTGAGACATGTATAACAGCCAGCGGTTTTTACACTACTCACTGGACATTTAACTTCGAAAGTGTTACGAAATGTGCCAGAAGCGACGTAGTATGTTGCTGCACACAGATTTTTCCAATCCTGGGTTTGTATAGTGTTTATTTTGTTGAGAAATTTGTCACTATTTTCAGAAATGTGTTTAAGATTGGGGACTAATAGAATCAGGCACTGTCAGAGTAAACGTGCATTAGGATTCTTCAATGGACTATTTAGAAACTGCCAGTTAAAAGCAACATTACTGGTTTATTTCTCATGACCAGCCTCTTAGAAGTTATTTTGTGCTAAGATAGAATGTTTAAAGTTTTCCAACTGACAGGTGTAGCCTTTCACTGTTCAAACAAATGATTCTGATCCCACATAATTTCAAGCAAATTTGGCAGCAGTACTCAGGGAGGAAGACTGCAGTTCGTCCTTGCTCTTTGACACAATGCAAACATTTACTGGTTTATATCACTTTGACCCACATTGGATGTGTTGGTGCATTTTGTGATCCACACTGCCTCTCTTGTTCCGTTCAGTTTTTGTCTGTAAGATTTCAAGTCCTGACATGCCAAAATTGCTCAGGTTAGACAAATTACCATATTTTCTGGTTTGAATTATTTTTGTAAACCTAACCTTGAGCTTTAGTTCTGCATGTATCTTTAATATCACAAATAATCTCTTTCCTTCTCTCTGTCTCTTTCTCTTACTCCAATTAATTGTTCAGTGACTCTAAAAGGACACCTAAAAGCCTGATGTTATATTTAATTGGGAAACTTCTGGTTTGTTTACATATGTCGGTGTTTCTTCAACTATTGTAGAACTTTGTAGACCTTTGTTTTGTACAATAATCTTTTTTTTTTTTTTTTCTTGAAACAGTTCCACCAAATCCTAAATTATATATTGTGGTTGAAAATATGACATAAATTGCATTTTAAATCTTTTTGTAAAAAAAATAAAATAATTGCTGACTATTTTTTCTGGTCAAGGTTAACCATACCTGATTAGCATTTTTTTTTTTTTTTTTTTTTTTTTTTATTATTTATTTAAATTACAGAATTGCAGGCAGCTTGATTGCAAATAAATATAATAAATAATATGTATTTATTTATTTGTATTTATTTTTTAATTTTTTTACCTTAACAATAGCAAAAAATAAATTATGAATTCTTAAGCTAATTTCTTGTTTTATTAAAAATATGTGACAAAAAGACATATTCATATTAGTGGTTCTGTTTGCATATAATGATCAGTTTTTTGTATGTATTGATTGAAACATGAATACGGAGATCATTGATGTCCTCTAACATTACTTTCTCTATGCAAACTCACTTTTAAGAATCTCGCTAACAGGTCTAATAGTGACTGAACGCAATCGTCACCCTTTATTCAGCACTGTGTGTTGTGTGTGCAAATTTCCATGTTTCAGCACTTGAATTGCTGCCATTTTCCTCTGAGTGGGTCCAGATGAACTAGGGTGGTCATTAGGCCAATAGAACACATTTATCAGTTCTGCTTTTAACACACCAGATGAAAACGAATGCGAATCCAACTCACTGATTAATGTGGTTTCTGTGCCATGGTTTCAAAATTGTACCCCATGCTGTACTTCACTTCTTGTTTTCCAGTGTGTCTAGACCAAGTATTTTGAAGCGAGCAGGAGAAAGAGATTTAAGAGTTGGAGAACATAACCTGTGGGATAGACTCCCCCAAGTGGCGTCTGCTGCAACAGCACACAAAGGCACTAGTGCGGTTGCCATTATTAAGGAGCTGATAAACTAAGAGATCAGGGTTAAGACTCAGATCAACGTTAGCCACAGGGGACAGGTGTGACTGATCTCCCCTCTGTCTGCCAGGCGGTCGGGCTGGTGGGTCCAAGCCTGGGTGCTGTCTGGGGTACAAGCCCCTGGGACAAGTCAAAGGGAGCCTCGGGGAGCGGATTGCGAGGTCTTGGGGTGCTGTCCTCATGGGGGTTCCCAAAGCCCCTAACCAACCCCCACCAGACTTTGAACCCGTATAACAAATGGGGCGTAAATTATAGACATGCTGCCGTTCCCGCTGGTGTGATTTGCTCTTGTATTTTCAAAGGTGCATAGGCTTCTGCTTGATCAATCATGTGGAAGAGAAATTGTATTTGTATGAGTTCATATTTTGGTCCCCATTTCAAAGCGATTTGGTGACATTTACCGAAACTGACTTCAGTGCAATCACTGAAGTATAACGTTCAAATAAAATACAATACCCAACTCAAAAGGTCGTTCAAATTGTTCGAGATTGGCTGGGTGATTTTATATATATTTTTTCTTTATTGAATTTCTGCTCAAATTCCCAACAGGCTGCGCTGGAACATTTGCGTTGCACAAAAGCATTATGGATCCTTTTAAGAAACCCCACTTTTTAACCGTTCCATACGTTCATTGAATGACTGCATCATTAAAATCATTCAAGAACATTCAAGCATTTGCATGTGACCGCACTCTCCTCGTCTCACCCTCATCAATCCACTCAAATTTCACTGAAATGAGCGTCGCAAAATAACACATCATGGAAAATGTTTCCAAAAGGACCTCATCAAAACAGCAACCAGATTTTTACAAAGCTAGCCAGCTTCGTCCATTCTAATTGAATAAGATGTTCTTGAGTGAACTTTGCTGCATGTTCTGATTTGTCTCGGTGATGGCACCATTTGTTCTTTGACTCCCTGCAAAGTTTAACACTTTACAAGGTTGTGTTATGTAGACATTAGCAAAGCCAGTAGTTGTAGTTCATGGATAATGTTAGTCACTTATACAGTACAACAATTAATATAAAAAATGTGCTAGTACAGTAACAATGCGTTATGAACACAAATTAATTGTAAGTTCATAATATTTAATGTATTAACTAACGTGAAGGTATAGAACTTGTAAAGAGGGATTACACTTTATTTTAAGATGTCATTGTAACAGTGTAATTATACATTTAAGTAATGAGTAATATTCGTTAACTACATGTGCTTACTATATGGTTAGGATTAGGGTTTGTGTTAGGGTTACTTGCATGTAATTATGGATAATTAATTGTTATTATAATAGTAAGCACATGTAACGTGTAAAAAGGACACCTTAAAATAAAGTCTACCTAAAGTGGTACTATGTAAGGAATAATTGACGACGGGCCGTTGAATTATTAGGAAAATAATGCACGTTACACCTCGGGTGTGCATTACTTTTCTAATAATTCAACAGACTGAAGTCAATTATTCCGCTTATACTACGGTTGCCACACCTCAAGACACTGATCAGATGATATATTTCAAGGCATTCGACCAGTTTTTCTACTTAAATCGCTATTGTGAGTAGGATTATTTCTTCCGCATCTGATCCAACGCCTCCGTTGCTGTAATTTTAAACCGTAACGGAGGCTTGAGCCGTTGATATCTTTCAGTTGACTAATTATCTCCAATAATTCCCAATATTCTCTTAAACAAGTCTTGACATCTTACACATTTTTGCTTTTAGTTTGAGGGATGCTGCAAATTACTTTTAACTATTAAAACCTACTAAAATTAAGTACATTATGTGAGCCACAAACACATGCAATTTAGAGAGAATTTGTTGTGCCAATGATATTCAAGGTTGTAAAACATTGTTTTTTTACTTTTATGGTGTCTGAGAACCGTGGAGGCTGTGACAATGATTAATGAAGTACTGACGCATAAAGGAACCCCACGACTGGGGTTTCATGGGGACACAGGCCACGTCCCCAGATTGCCTCACCCAGTTGCGTATAGTCACACCTGCTTGCCAATCACCCTGGACCCCTTTCCTTGTCTTTCTATGTCACTCTCTCTTTCTACTTCCATTCATCTGCATGATATCTAAAGGAGGTGGCACCATAGAAAATCAACTCTAATTAAACAGAAAAGGGGCACCCACAAGAGCAGCGGAGCAAATTGCACCCATGTTTATGTTGCACGGCGGAGATGAAAGACGTTGGTCAGTTGATGATTGATGGGCCGGCAGTATTGCACAGATCTGGGTTGGTCAGTCGCAAAGAATCCTAAGATGCCGATAGAGATGGTCAGGATCTTATGAGTGTGGAGGTGATCTTTCCTGGAGTTAAGTAATCCCCATGGACCCCAGATGCCACTGTAAATTTGGTGGCTGGTGGCCTAATAGAACTGTGGGTGATGTAGAAGTTTCTGGAAGGCCATATGGCAGCTAGTACGGGGTGAACATGGCAGGGCGGGCATATTTGGCAAACACATTGGGCCTGTTTGACTCACTGGTGCCAGTGTGTGTGGGGGTTTGTCATACTAAGTGGCACCAGAATGCGTTGCTGCGTCAACTACTTCTTCTGTGTATGTGTTTGGGACACGATGATTAATGAGTCTACAGATGCATACAGACAGGCACTGGAGCTGTGACAAATAAACAGTAAATCTCAATCTATTTTTCTGTGTCGCACACATACGCGGCACGCTCAGGTTTCTTTGCTGGAAACTGGTCTTGACAGCGACACCTGTTTTCCTTGTTAAAGTCTACCGCTTTCGATAGCTGACATTTCTGCGTAATAACATCAGAACTTCGGAATCTGTTTCCTAATTTCATAATGCATGCAGTCAAAGAGAGATTGCACTTGCAGCCAGGCATTTATATTAGCATATAATTGATTTACTGGTAAACGATTAGAGTAATATTCATCAAACCTTTCCTTTTTTTGGTTGTTATTGTCTGTGTGCAATACATTTGAAACCATATTAATATCTAGTTTCCATTAGTAGAATGCATTAGTAAGTGTCAAAACTATGTATGTGCATTTTGGTTGGGGAAAAAAAAAAATCAACAATGGAAGACAAATACTTTGTTCTTTTTCTCATTCTCTCAGTGGAAATGCAGATTGGCAATGGAAAAGCTCTCAGAGCAAATAAGAGTTAATAGGATAACTTTCTGCAGTTTTAAACTATGTAATGGATTAAGAAGTTGAGGAAAAACTTGCATAGAATTAAAGAATAAACATTAAGTCAGACTATTCTAGAATATACCTTATTTGTTGGCAAATTGGAAAACAACCAAAAGCAAGGGGAAAAAGCTCTCAGACATAAGACATCAGTGTTCAGAATTGAAGCTGAAATTGCCCTGGTTACTCTACCGCATTGCAGTAATGGTGTTTTCACATCATTGTTCTTGTACTCGAGTTTACAACCCAGTGCTTTCACATTGCCTCTAACATCTGTCTTGTTGTAGACTTCTGTTGATAACTAAATTTTGTTACTCTGCTGTTCTTTTTCTATTATTTTTCAACTTGAAATAACTGTCGCTGACCCGATTCGTAATTATTACTGAAAATGAGATTATATGGACTTCAACATTGTTTGGAAACGTGCACGGTTAACCTCCGTTGACGTCAGTACAATAATAAAAGCATCAAAAGGCTTGACAGCATTTCAGATCATTATTCATCCATGTTTATGAATAATCTGTCATAAATGTTCTGTGTCATACTTCATTGTATGCCTTTATTCATTTAAATATAGCCATGACTGCATAGACTTAGTCACGCTGGCACTGACATACCATTCCACAGTCATGAGCGCTCGCTCCGGTTATGGGATGCCTAATCTCTTTCCTTCTCTCTCTCTTCGAGATATCCTGCGTCGAGTAGTTATTCTTGGATGCTGAGGCAGTATGAAGCTTATTTCCCCTGCTGCAATCTCAGGCTGATAATGGTCTGTCATTAAGGCTGAGGCATGTGGTACAGTGGGAGGAGGTTGAGTCAAATCAGCATCACCACATTAGGTAGGAACGACGATGAATCTAAACCGTAACATGCATAGGCCTACATGCAGGAAAAGTTACAGTGAACAATGAGATGTTCTTTGAATGTGGCAACAAAAATACTCTAGAATCAACATACGCTTGTGTAAAAGTGTTAATGTAATTCTTACTTTAGTAGTTTGTCAAGTGAACTTGGCAATTTGAGGTGACATCATTAACAGCAGCTGCGTCAAATTTAAGCAGTTTAACCATTTATAAATAAGCAACAAAATTATAGCAACTATTAATGGTTGTGCAGTAGTGCACATGCGATTTGGCTTTCTAATGCAAATGGCTATTATAGTTGAATTGATTGCAAGTAGATTGCAAAGTCTTTGAAGGATCCTGAGTGACAGAAATTGCTGTTCATGTTATCACCTTCTCATGCTTTTGGTTGAAGTTGCATCTGTTACTGACATTATTCTACTGACTTATTCTACACTGCATGCATTGCATGCAACCTTGCAAAGTCTAAGATACACCAAACAGCTAAAAAATACAGTAGCCCAGACGGTAACAGTTCAAAGAGGGAGTGTGCTGGATGTGAGGGGTCCAGAGTGATTTTACCAGCCCTTTTGCTCACTCTGGATAAGTACAGTTCTTGGAGCCTGGGGAGGGTTGTACCAATGATTCGCTCAGCAGTCCGGACTACCCTCCGTAGTCTTCTGAGGTCAGATTTGGTAGCTAAAGAGCAATGCAGCTCCGCCGACTACTATGTTCAGCAAAACATCTGAATAATCAAAAACCGGTTGGAGATTTTGTGGTGTGTTCTGCCGAATGTTCAGCAGTTCTTCCCTGGTGAAACTGATCGTGTTTGACAGAAAAACAGGAAAAACTAACAAAAATACTAAAACAACTGGAGAGCCAAGCACAATGGCTTTGAAAGTCAATGGACTCTAAAACAATGTTGGATCCCACTGATTTCCATTGTATGGACAAAACAGCACTGATTAATTTTTCAAAATAACTTTTTGTTATTTAAAAAATGTGAATTAATTTACTTAATTCAACCAATGTTGTTCCAGTTAAAGTTGTAGTGTTTATTTTATATTTGCCTTTTTAAGTGTCTCTTTCACTTTTATTGTCTGCAGGCAAGTTTTTTTGTGATTTCTTCAGTCTGTGATTTAAAAAGAAATGCATACGAGTTTGGAACAACATAAGGGTGAGTAAAAGATGACCGTTTTCATTTTTGGGTGAATCTACTTTAGTTTGGAGAAATGAGTTGATTGAGTAAATCTGAAACTTTTGTTTGTGTGCAATTAAAACAGTATAACACAAGGGTCTGAAAAGAACTGGCAGTTTTTACGGTATCGTCTAACCCATTGGGTATCCACTCTTTCAAAGATTATTCTTTGAAGAAAACATTTTGAAGTCTTAATGTCATTGATTCAGAAGTTCTGACATTTATAAGCATCACTCAAAGATTAGCGAATTGAGCTACCCATTTACAGATGACCCTCATTACAGAAATGAGCCTCTTTTCCATATAACTGACAGAATGCTTTATTGTAACCCTTCTATCATCTCTTTCTTACACACTGGACACGAGCACACATCATAATAAAGATGATGCACGTCACATAGCGATGGCCGTCCTTAGCGTGGCTGATCTTTCAGTCTCTCCCCGCGGTCTCTGTCGGTACGGCTGTCATGCTGTGATAAGCCCTGTGGCATTTTCATCACTGTTCTGGCTGCACAGACTGCATTTCCATAAGAAAAGACAGAATGCCCACAACGCCGGAGACCTCCCCTCAAAGCCTTCGCCTCATGTTCAAAGTTCGGATTAGCAATCTGTCCTCTCAAATCCCTTCAAACTGGCCTGAGCCCGGCAAACCCAGATGCATCATGCATTCAGGAGATAACTGGGGTGTGTGAACGGGGACAAGGGAATGTGGGGTGACGGTGGAGGTACCTCAACATATCTCTGGTGTCTCTGGGCTATTAGTAGTCATGGTGTAGCATAGATGACCCCTGACCCTAAAAAAACCTTTCACAAAGGTCACTCGCTGTTTGCTGGTCATGTCGGGTGATACACCCACATAGTCATCAGTGTACAAATTGGGTTTGTTATCAGTTGTTTCTGTGAAGGTCGCTTTGACGCATGATGTGTATGCATGTTGAAAATGTCATGGACGTTGTATGGACATCAGAGTCAGATTAAATCCCATTTTTCATTTTAAAATGAGGCTGTGAAGGATAGTAGTACATTGTGTTGAGTAGGTTGGACCGGTTGTGTTCCTTCAACACGTTCTCACTCCAAACTCGTCACATATTGAAGCTTGGTCAGGATTCCTTTGGCGTCATGTTTTAACTTACTAGGATTCCCATAGACTTCTGACCCGAGCCCGCAGCGTTGACATTTGACGTGCAGGTAAGCAGACCGCAGTGTGTATGGGTAGAGACTATGATAAATAGGAAATAAAAAGAAAAGGCTACAATAAATTAGTTATAGCAGGGGAGTTGATTGGCGGCCCCCAGGTCATATTTAACTGACTTTTTATTTAAAAAACACTCCTTGCCTGATATCAAAGTGCCATCTGTGAAACAGCGTTCAGCGAGCAACAGCAGTAAGTGTTTTCCTAATAAATATTTATTATTTATTAATAAATCAATCAATCAGTGGTGCTGACGTCATTGTAAGGCGCGATCCCAAGGTCCACTGCGATTCCCCACTCGGTAAGTAGAACAGTTAATTAATACAGATGGGAACAATCTTTTAAATTTACGGAACAAGAACGGTTTAATCAGGTCAAGAAGTTGTGTTGAGAACCTTTAGAATTACAAGGTAGCAAATTCGTGATGCAGTAAATGACAGCAGATATTATAAAAATATAACGTGCTGCACCAAATGTAGGCTAGCTAAGTTAAGTTAGCTAATTAAATTCAAGCTTGTTCATTTTTTTTTCCACATATAATCATGCAAGATAATATCATAGGAGATTGTATTATTTTGAATTATGATGTGTGTTCAGTTACCCATATTAAGTTAGCTCGATCACAACACCGTAGCCATTTATAAATGTTCAGATGAAGAACAGTGTCGCCAGATTGGTGTGTTTTCCAGTAATTGATCAAAATCCACACAAAATTATATAGTAAACACACAAATTTTACCAATAATAAACTATACAAATTAATTCATAACTACAACAATATTGTGGCTCATCATATGGCATAATAAAGCAAATTAAGTCTTCTCTAAAGAAGGCTACGTTGTAAACCATTTTCCATGTCTGTCACTTGCCTTAAAGAAATAAAATGGTACAACAGAAATATCAAAATGCCACCTGTCCAAGCCCATTTTATTCCACGTAGTACAACTCAAAACTGCCCAATCTGCCAACACTGATGAAGAAAATACTGGTAAAAATGTAAGGAGTTCAATATATTTTTTTCCCTCTCTCTTATCAGGTCCTTCAAATTTGCCAGCTTCCAACATTCCCCTTTATGTTAACCTCCCTCCACACGCGCACACACACACACACACACACACACACACACACACACACACACACACACAAAAACCAAAGGCACTTTTAAGAGCCACGTCCATCTTGTTAACCTGTACTTGTCTCTCTGTAGCTTGCTCTCTCTTTCTCTATTTACATTGTTGTATCTGTCCATCTTTTCTCTCAATAGGTCCTACAAAAACTCTTTATTTTAACACATTGTCTGTCTGTTTTTTTGTTTTTGTGTATATTTCTACTTTATATTTCTTGTCGAGTTATGACAAGGCCCAAATTCCGAAAGTTGCTATGTCTGCTTTGGAAATCTGTCCAGTAAACAAAAAATTTATAACAATGTGGTGTCACTGGATAGTCAGTGGGGGCAATCTGTCAAGAAAAGCAGAAATGTTGGGCATATAATTGATTCTGCCCGTATTGCAGTAAGTAAAATGCTAATTTTCATAAGTGTTATTTGAAGTGTAACTGAAAGCCCATGTTTATCACAGTGAATATCATAGACTATTAGCAGTATGATGTGGCCTTTATAAACTTAGTCTTATTTCATACAAGGAAGACTCTTTATCTTTAAATTGTGCTAAAGAGAAACAATAAGTTGTGTTCTCTGTCAAATAATGAGTCAGTCATGTTGGCAATGGTAGAAACTGAAAGAGTACTGGCCTTATCTGAAATTGAACTTTGGTCGTATAAAAACAAGATAAAATGTAAACTCCATTAAATGACCTTAAAATATCTTTTTTATACAGTACTAATGTATATAATAATTTAGTGGGTTTAACTAATGTGTAGTAACTGCCTTTGTTCATTTCAGGTGCGGAAACTTGAGGCAGTGGGTTGCAAGCCCATTTTATTAATTGGAAAACAAAATAAAAAGGCTTCAAATAAGTGGGTTGCAGACATGATTACCCATCTGCACCCCGCTCTGGTCACAATATTTTTTTTAGATACGATGCAAAGGGCTTATGAATTAAAGGCCAGGGCAGAGATTTAAGGATGGGAGTGATGCGATCAAATTCTTTACTACCGGTCAACAGCCTCGCTGCAGCATTTTGAACAAGTTGTAAACGCTCAATACTATTAACTCTGAAATAAAGTGAATTACAGTAGTCAAGACGTGTGGAGATAAATGCATGAATCGCTATTTCAAATTTATTGAGGGAAAGAAAAGTTTTAACTCTTGTAAGGCAACCTAAATGAAAAAAGCATGATTTGACAACAGAATTAATCTGTTTATCAAACCGCAGTCCTGAGTCAACACACAAAGATTTTTCGCACACGGAGTAACATTAGAGCTTAAAAAGCCTAGATCCAGGTTACTACCATCATAAAAATCACTTGGTCCAAACAATACAACTTCAGTTTTTTCCTCATTTAAGGCCAAAAAAATTGTGACAGCCATGATTTCAAATCCTGCAGGCAAGCTAGCAAAACCACAATGGAACATGAATCTTTACGTTTAAGAGGGAGACACAACTGGGTGTCGCCAGCATATAAATGAAACGATACTCCATGTTTAGAAAACAAGGATCCCAGTGGCAGAATGTATAAAGAGAAAAGTGTAGGAGTAAGGATTGATCCCTGCGGAACACCACAGGAGAGGTGTGCTACTGACTAAGAATGTTTTCCAATACAAACAGAAAACTTCCTATTGGTTAAGTATGAACTAAACCATTTTAAAACTGTTCCCGGAATGTCTACATGGCTTTCCAATCGAGAAATTAAGCTTTCATTTCAACCATATCGAATGCTGAACTGAGATCTAAAAGGACCAAAGCAACAGCATTCCCATTATCAGTAGACAGCATAATGTCATTTGTGACTTTCAATAACACAGATTCAGTACTGTCATTTTCTATAACCTGACTGAAACGTTTATATAGTGAATTATAACTCAGAAAAGAATGTAATTGAGAGAGAACAACCTTTTCCAAAATGTTTGAAATAAACGGAAGATTAGAAATTAGCCCAAAATTACTTAGCACAGAAACATCAAGATTGGGTTTTTTTCAGCAAAGGAGTGACGGAAGCATGTTTTAGACAGTCAGGGACCGTACCGGTACTCCGACAAATATTGATAGAAGACAAAAGATCCGGCCCTATGATATCTACAATTTGCTTTAAAAAAACGTGATGGAATAAAATCATGATCATGTGATCAAACACACTCCAGGTAACTGAGCGACTAGTTATTTCAGACATGGCATATGCCATATGTTTCACGAATCTGGTCTGTGGACTTCCGTTTACTCACCACCAGAGGTCACTCCTCCATCACATTGACTTTTGCAACACACTACTGTTTCACTTCACCCACGAACTACAATTCCCATCATCCATTGCACTGACCACACACAGCTGTCACCAATCTCATATTGCTCTGATCACACAGCTGATTGCACTGATTACACACGCTTTATAACTTCCTCTCTGTCTTTGCCGTGTATTGTTCTCCTTATGACACTCTTCTATTGTTAGCTGCCTTACCGAGCCTTCTGTGTGTATGACTAGCTCTGAGTCTGGTTCTGCGTATAACACTCTCCTAGTGTTAGCTGCCTTACTGAACCATTCTGTGTTTTCTAAGTCTAAGTTTAGTTTGTTTTGTTTATAGTTTCCTGTTTCCCGCCCTTGTATCGTGGATTTACCCTTGTCTCACCGTTTCGGACTCTGTGTATACCTCGTTTCAGAATGAGCTTTATTGGCCAAGTATGTTTACACATACAAGGAATTTGTTGTAGTGACAGAAGCTTCACAGTGCAACAGAATTATTGCTGGATTATTGTTTGGATTATTGCACAGGTTATTGGACTACCCCTCTTCTCAAGCCCTCTGGATATTGTTCACCGATCGATCCACGCATGCCCTTGGATTACTCTTGTGTCTTCCCCGTGCCATACCCGTTTGCTGGTGTTTTGACCCTGCCTGTTATTTTTCTGTTTATTAATAAAAGCTTGCAAATCGATCCTCACGTCTTGTTCACCCCGTTACAGTATGCATTGATTGAGGTCTTAACAGTTTTGTCTTATTAAGAAAGACAGACAAAGTTTTCAAATAGAGAATCGGACACATCAGAAAAAACATTTACAGCAGGGTTTAAAACAGAATCTATAGTTGAAAATAGGATCCTAGGACTAATTTTTTGCAACAATCTCAGTAAGGAATTTGGATTTAGCTGATTTAACAGCCTTCTGAAAAACAGAAAGATACTCCTTTAACATGTCACCTGCAGTCTGTCCTTGCGAAATTTGCGTTCAGCCCTTCTACATACTCGTCTGAGTGAATGAATAGAGTCATTAAACCAGGGCTCCAATTTTTCTTTAGAAAGCTTACATTTCAAAGGCACAATGTTATCAACAATGTTCTTAATGTTCAAACAAGAGTTACTGAAATATTCGAAATACACGTCAACATTGTATTCTAAGGTCCGAAGCTCTTCCAATGACAATTCAACAGCCATGTAGAGTCCATAAGATTGCAAAAGTCCTTGGATAACGGTTTACCAGGGCAACAAACATGAATGTTAAAATCTCCCAATAATAAAATAATTTCATACGTTGTTGCAATATTCCCAATAAACTCTGCAAATTCATTCATAAAAGCATTGTTAGGCTGTGGAGGTTGATAGACAACTGCACAAAGTACTGGATTTACCAAGTCCATTAAGAATAATTGAACCTCAAAACTTATATAGGGATTTGTAGAAATAGTGCGACAATGAAAGTTATTTTTAAAAACAGCTGATAATCTCGGAGAGCTAAAAAATTAACAGTTTTGCGGAACAAGCTCAGGGAAGGGACTAAAATCGCCCTCTTTGGTCCAGGTTTCTGTCATAAACATAAAATGCAGTTCGCGTGAGATAAAAAAGTAATGCAGAATAAAGGTCTTGTTTACCACAGACTGCACATTGAGTAAGGCCATCCTGAGTGATGGTGGATCACTCGCTGTTTGAGATCCCCTGTTTAACTGGAGCAGAAGCTGTGGATGCACTCTGCTCCAACGGAACCGAGGAGGGGGGCACAGCATAGGCACATCAAAGGAGCTAGGGACGATAGGCCGAATCCAGCGGCGGTGGTAGCGGCCATCAGAAATATCCAATCCGGCTTTTAGTCTGTTAGCGACTCCACCTCGTTTACTGCATCTCCTGCAACTTTTCTTTCGTAGAAAGACAATGGGCGGCTGGCACAGGTGATCAGGGATACTCATGGTCAACAACCTTCATAGACGAAGGTTGTTGACCATGTATTGGTCACCAAGAAAGAGAGAAAACTAAGCAAAGTCCATAGCAAACAGAGCGACAGACAGCAAGCCAAAAACAGCAGCGCCATCTTGATCACCTTGGTTCGTTGCTCAAATGAGAAAAAGACATTTGTGGCATAAATTGTGGCAAAGTGAAGGGTCGCAGGCCAGTAGTCACTTCGATTTAGGTCAACCACTCCAGCAGCCCAAGTGGTTAACCAAACATAATCACAGCACAATAAAATACGTTTATCATCATCAACAAGCCTCTGACAAAAATACCAGCATTACCTAGGAATTCAATAAGGACAATGCTACACCTTCATACACATTATCAGAAATACATAAATCTATGATTTGTATGTTTTTTTATTTTTATATTTGATTTCAAATGTGCAATGCAAGTCTTTCAAAAGGCCAGAGGACTTGTATGGTAGTATAAAGTAAACAACAGTCATTTATCTCAGCTAGATAAAGTGTCTCACTGATGGTTGAGTCTCTCTCTCTCTCTCTCTCTCTCTCTCGGTTTCTTTTGAGCAGAAATCCCTGGTGTGTGGTTGATTTTGTTGTTTTTTTTTCAATAGGAATCTAAAGTCTAAGCAAAATGTCATCAGCATCACTCTATCTAAAAGACAGATAACTCTTTTGAAATGAAGCTCTCAGCTCAGACGGTCCTCTGACTGGCAAACACTTTTCAGGTGAAAGTGGTATTATTTTAATGCTGGCTTTTATTGACACAGTATGTAGCGAGAATGATGCAGCGGGCTAATTTCACTCACGCTAGGGTGCTGAAACTAATCAGAGATCCATTTGATTATGTCAAATACTACAAATCGCGTCACAACGAAAATCATGAACCATATCACACTTTATTCAAACATGACAGGGGTTATGATCTGTCTTGGAGAGGTTTAAAAGCCTGTCTTTGTAATTGGAACTAAATATGCAAAGTATCTTGTTGCTATTATCATATTTCATGCTATTTTCCCTTGCGAAAGAGAAATGATTTAGAAAACTCTTAGGGAGTCATTATAATTCATCCAGGCATGTTAGGAGCAAATGGATAATGCACACACACTTTGATTGCGGGTGTTGGTGTATTTTTACCCCCGTATTGTTACAGGAGAAGAAAGAGAAGGGGACATAGGTATAAAGCCGCTCAGAGTAAAATTTTAGTCCTAAGTGTGTCAAAATTCTAAGAATTACGTAATTTTACTCTTATTCCTAGACTTAAGAATAAGAGTGATTCATAACAAAATAAGAAATTTAATAACCTCTTCCACTCAACAACTCCATGCTCTAACTGCAGAAATGAAAGTAGTAGTTACATATTATTTTGCCTGGAAAATTGGAAATATGCAGCAATGCACCGGTGATGACACTGTAAGCAGGTTCTTACATATTGTAGCAATAGCCCCACCAAACACAACAGTGGCAAAAATCGATTTTTATTTGTTTATTTATAAAAATATTTATGACCCCACATTTCACTTAAACCATCAAAATACAACAACAACAAAAAAACACTCACCAGTGTTGCCAACTGCTTTCAATTGAAAGTAGCTAAAACTGGTCACTTAATGTTGCTTTGTAGATGACCTCATAAAGGTGAGTGCACTGATGTACATTTATTTAGATCAGTGAACTCGCCTTTATGACATCATGGGAGAGTCTCGAAATGTAAAAAAGGTTTGTCCAAGAAATTGATTTTGTTGCTAGGTTTTTTAAAAAAGGTGTGAGGAAGTCACTAAATCTAGAAACATTGGCATATTGACTACAACATAAGATATTAATATTTCATTGGTCCTCTTGTTTTTGCATGTGTTCATAATTCACAGCAATGACAGCTGGCCAAAAATTATGACCGCACAATTTGGCATGTTTCATTGCATTATTATCACAAATGAAACAACTTACTCTAAGCAACTATTCAATATGCTTACAAAATCTTGCACTTTTTTTTTTTAATTAAGGGTGAAGATGTCCAATTACCTAGGCTGGACATCACTTTTGGCCACTACTATATGGCAGTTAATTGACTTTCCAACTGACCGCCAAACCATATTGCAAAAACAAGCCACTTTTATGAGGATTGAGGGGTTTCCTGGAGTTGTTGCAGCCATTGATGGAACTCATGTTTACATAATTGCTCCAATTGTAAACGAAGAAACATACCAATAGAAAACAAAGCATCAGTAATAATTTGTGATAATTTTGCACAATGCAAAGCATTTAAAAAATACATTTAAATATTAAAATATTTCAGTGTCTTAATTAAACGATTTTATTGTAGTTACATTAAATGATTGGTGTTGTGCTGCTGTGACTTCACATGAGAAGGCTCACCATTGGCGGATTCAGAGGTAGAGGTCAGCCATTTTGTGTTGACAATTCAGTGGTGTAGTCTATGGCTGTGTCCAAATTCAGGGTCTGCATCCTTCGGAGTACTCATTTGAAGGATGTTACGTCACAGCGCCGCAACGAAGGCTGTCCAAATTCGTAGGATCCTTCAAATGCGGCCCACAAATACGTCCTCCTTTTCCCCGAATTGGAAGGATGGGTGTGGTGGATCCTTTCCCATAATTCTTTTCGGCAGAGCGTAATGGCGGACGAAGCGAGCGGTAGCGGAGTTTCTCTGACAAAACAAGCTAAAGTTTATGCTTCGGCTCAATGAATTTGTAGGAGAAATTAGTAGAATACTTAAAAACAAATAAAAATAGGCTATAATGGCTTACCTGGATGTGACTGTCTTGTAGTCTGATATAAAAAACTCTCCGACAACGAGCAAAGAAAGTATTTAATTTATTTAATTGCTTTATTTCTTCCAAAATAATTAAAATGAGGAGAGTAACTCTTTGTTTGTCCATTTTCCCGCTTCTTGCTTGGCGCTGTCACGGTTGCTAGGCGACAGGATATGAGCAACGGGTAAGGGAGGGAACTGAAAGAAGGGTAGGCTGTCCAAATTCACAAACACCGACTTCCGGGCTTTGCGGACGTTGGAGGATCCCTCCTCCTTCAACCGGGTAGGAAGGATCCTAAGGAGGATGCAGACCCTGAATTTGGACACAGCCATTGTGATACGCAGGTATACCCACTAGCAAAGGTCAAGGATTTCCGTATAACCACTTAAAAAAGCGCGAGGATACGTGACAACATCTTTGTGACAGAACTTTCACACGTTCATTCATAAATTCACCCCACGAAAGCTTATCATTTGAACGTGTTTTTATGCCTTTCCCATTTAAACATTCAAAAGATTAAATACGAATTCAAACACAGGACGCGGAAATACGTACTCGCGCACCGTGTTCGGTGTGCACCTAGTGAACAAGCATAAACTTAAGTGAACGTAAACAGTGTCTCATATTGGATGTATTGTCTCTTAAAGTGATCGCGTCTAAATTACTAGCTGCTGTTTGTGTCCTTATATGTTAATCCAAGAAATTAAATCAGAGAAAATCGCTCTTTACTGAACTACTTTGTAGTTTAACAAGAATTAATCTATATTTAACTTATACAGTGAAGACTATGCAATGCTATTTTATATTTGATTATTCGAATATATATTAAAAGAAATATATGAATTTCTTTCAAACTGCTCTGTCATCTCTGTCCGTGTTTTGTCAGTTTCCTCTTTGCTCTGCGATGTATTTTTTCACTGCGTGAGAACATGTGTGTAGTGTGAGAGTGGCATTGTTTGTCGGTCATGGCAACAGTAACTAAGGGTGTGCGGGTTTTGCGAACGGTCAATTGTGAGGTTTTGTTCTCAATCTTTATAGAGCCTGATAATTTTTCTATTCGTGAAAAATGATGCCCTAGTTATATCTTTAAATAGTTGGCTCATTAAATTAATGTAATCCAAGATTCTCATTAACATGGATCTTAATTCAGTGTAGTTAAAATTATGAATTAAATATTGACCTAATTAAATACACGGCAGTTAATTGGAAGGATATATCTTGTGTTCAGACAACATCCTTTGGGATATCGTTGTGCAACAGAAAGAGATATTATTTGGTAAAAAATATGTAGTTCATTATTCAGTAACACTTTGTTACAATCCTGTTCCGCAAGTACATACTATGTAGTTATTATATCAATTACAATAGCTGGGTAATAACTAGGTACTAACCCTGAACCTACCGCTAAACCTAACCTTAACCCATGCAGTTGCCATATACTACCAGTACTTTCTTGGGTCTTTTTTAAGTACACTGTAAGTACACATACTGTAAAATAAAGTTTAACCCATTGTTCAGAGACTATAAGTAGGAGGAGATGGACTTGTAATGCACAACTGGAATTTTGTTTTGAACGCTCAGTAGACACGAGCTGTACTTCTATGCCCATTATCTTCAGATGGTCACCAAGTGGACTGACTTGCTTTAAATGGCGTTACTATCATTCTCACTGCACCATGGGGTGAGGTAGAGTGTTCATCAGCTAGATTGCATTGGAAAGTAATGTGGCTTCTGGCGTTTCTCCAAACCAAATTTGCGCCCATTTTATATTGCAGCCAGAGAGTGCAATGCTAATATCTTATCATTCTGACCACATCTTCAGTATACTTGTCTCTGAGCTCTAATGAGGCCTAATGTTTCAACAGCATCTAATGGAGGACAAATGCACTCAGTGCCACAGAATTAGCACAGAAACACAGACCGCGCTCCACCTCGCCACTGCTACAGGGATTCAATAGCCAGGGTAAATATTAACTCCTCTCTGTGTTTGCCAATTAGCCAGTAATTAGCCAGCTGAGACAAGTGCCTAATTGATGCTGCACGTCCAAATCAGGGATAAATGCAGCAGAGTATAATATTATGATTATGATCCCTATTATTTATGTTATTATTAAATTAAGTCACTTCATGTTGACTGCTCTCTCTGCCTCGCTTACATAATTCATTTCTGTAGTATTGTTTTCACTCTGCTTTGTGGTTATTTTGTTTTCATTCTTGTTTTTTATTTTATTTATTTCTATTTTATTTATTTTTTTGACACACATTCACCATCTGGTCGGTATCCACCTCCTGGTAGCCTGATGTTTTTCAGCTGGTCTTTATCATTGCATGCTCATATGTATACTACAAAAAGATGAGTTTTTAATTGGCATTTACTCTTAAATATAAAGGTTCGGTGACACTTTATTTTATCTTAACTAGTTGCTTATTAGCATGCATATTACTAGAATATTAGCCATTTGTTAGTACTAATTAAGCACATATTAATGCCTTATTCTACATGACCTTATTCTACATCCCTAATCCCACCCAATACCTAAATTTAACAACTATCTTACTAACTATTAATAAGTAGCAAATTAGGAATTTATTGAGGGAAAAGTCGTAGTTAATAGTGAATAAGTGTTCCCTATTCTAAAGTTTTATCAAAGGTTCTTTACTGGTATTGATTCCATGAGGAACATCAATGGAAACTGTTCACTGGAAAAAAAGTCCTTAATGGTGGGAAAGAGTTCTTTAGATTATTAAAATGTTTTTCACATTAATAAAGAAAAAAGCTATTTTCATTATTCTAGAACTCCTTCGACGCAATACTTAAAGATGTCTTGGGAAAAGGACTTGGGGATAGATATTTCAGAAGATAACTGGACTAAGGCCCTCCAATGTATTAGATCTTGTTCCTTCAACTCTAACTTGCAGTTGATTCAGTATAAAGTTGTCCATAGATTGCACTACTCTCATACCAAATTACATTCCATATATTCCTCTGTGTCACCTTTGTGTCTTAAATGCAAGTCCAATGAGGGCACATTGGCTCATTTATTTTGGTTCTGTCCAAAAATGGGTTAATTTTGGACTGAGGTGTTTTCTTTCTACTATATATATTTAAATATATATACTAAATATATTTCCATAATTGGGTGTTTATTGGTATAGGATGTTCCTTTTTTCTCTCTCTCTCTCTGTATATATGTAGAGATGGCTGTATGTGCTTTTGTATAGGTACACAAGTATAAACGATGTATGTTTATGGAGGTGTATGTAAATGTGGGTGTATGCATATATGCATCATGTACATGGATTTCATTGTCATTACAGTTTTTATTTTCTCTTTCCTTGGATTTTCTGGCATGGGAGTTGGGGGATTGTTCTCTAAAATGTGAAAAGCTTAAAATAAAACAGAAAAAAAGGTTATTTTAATATCTTCATTGAGAGGTTCTTTGGGTAACCAAAAATCGTTCTTCTGTGGCATTGTTGGAAACCTTATTTTTAAGAGTGTTGATGAACCTTCGCTCTTCGCTTCATTGAAGACCTTTTAACCTCCATAGAATATTTTCAAAAAGGTTCTTTAAAGTATTTTTTTTTCATACTATTAAAATGGTCTTCCCACAAAGAAACAATTTATTATTTTTAATATCTGTTCACTGAATAGTTCTTTGAGGAAGCTAAAATGGCTCTTCTATGGCACTGTTTAACCTTTATTTTTTAGGAGTGTTTTTAATCCTTGGAACCTTCTCATTCAGCAAATGGCTCTTTATAGTGGAAAAATTTATTTTGGTTTTTAAAATATCCTCCAGTCTAAGAAAAAATGGTTATTTGAAGAACTGTTCACTGAAAGGTTCTTTGACGAACTAGTAATGGTTCTTCTTTGGAATCACTTCAAAACCCCATTTTTGGATCCTTTATTTTAAAGCGTTAAACCAATTTTCACTTTTCTTTAAAGAATCGGTGGTTTAGCTTGCTCACTCTCTTTCAGGACTGTCCCATTTAAAACTAGTCTTGTTGTTTATCCATACTCTTTTGACAGGTAGGAGAGTTAACTTGTCAATCAAGCCTAACGTTCTTCTAAGGTTCCTTTCCCTGCTTCTTTTCTCCTCTAGTATGGACCTATTGAATCCATTACTTGGGAGACAACAGGACAATGGAAGCCAAGCTCTTGATGGGCATTAGAGGGGGAAGGTGCTGAGAGTTTTTGGGGGTGCGGTGAGAGCCTAGACACTCTTTGAGCTTTCGAATAAGAAACAGAGTTCATGGCGGCATGAATGCAGGTCCATCCCTTCCTCTGTGGCGGCGGTATAGGTGGAAGTCTGGTGGTTATTGTTGTCATTGTCCACAGGTTAAGCTCTCTGGGTACGGCAACACAGAGGCGGCGTTGGGTTTTCAAGTGCGCTGAAGTGTAAACCTTCACCAGGTTTATGGAGAATTGTTTCAAAGTAGGATTCAGGATGCAAGGAGGAGGGGATAGATATATGTGTGTGGGACCTGATTCACCTCTTCAAAAAAGGATTAAGTTGCATTTTCCAGCCTCAATAACATTTTATAATGGGCTTTGTCTCAGTTCCACGGGGTTGTTCATTAGCTCTGTGTCACCCTCACTTTCTCATGTTGAAAATCTAATTTCCATTGAAGCCTTTAATGGCTGTAGTTCATTTTAACAATTACAAGTTTCCTGTTTTCTCATCTTATAGTTTTGTGTGTTTAATGCAGTGATTTTGTTTTTTTTTAACTACACTAGTCAACATTTGAAGTGGATCAAAACCTTTCATAAACCTTATCCTAAAACCTCAAACCAAAACTTTGAACTTTTTCCATCCATCCATCCAATCTTACTTTATTTCTTATTTTAAATCTCATCTCAAGTTTATCTTTTATTTAATTTTATTTTTTTACAGATTTTAATAAAATTAGGTACTAAAATAGTACATAGTACAAAAAAAATGTGTACAAGATAAATGTACTAAAAAAATCAAACAGTGACATATATTAAAGTCGACTTAAGCTTGGATCTAATTTAGCATATTTTCATTACTACTTGTGCAAATATATGTTCATATCTGAACCTTCTAAACAAAACTGGAACCTGGATCCACAGATGTACTGAATGGGATGAATTTAACAGTTTAGAAATAGGACTTTCATAAAGTTATTCAAGAAGCAAATACTTCCCCTTTGTACTTCAAATCACTTGCTAGTGCAGGTGGCTCATTTTATTTTTTGCCATGACTTTCAGTTCTCTGAAAGAATCACTTATTGTTCTTGTTTCTCATCATGCCAAGTTTCCAGCATTTGAATGCCATTGTTAATACTGATGCTGTTCCAAGCAAACATGTGAATGGTTATCCTATGTGATCCGGACTGCTGATGTTTCCTGTGGCTAACGGTAATGACCGTTACCATCCAACACACACATTGCGCAAATAGTTCATAGGTGCTTCAACCGCTGCAGACATCTGCTACCTTTCAGTGAGGTCTAATTTAGCTTTGCTTCTAGGAGGTCAGAGAGCAGCAAGGGGGAAGTTGCGGTTCTAGATCCATTTTGAAAGTATTAATGCAACATCCCAGTGAAACAAAAGTGAATTGCGCCCCAGACCACAATGGAGGGTGAGTTGGAGAGCATCAATGAGCTCGATGATGTTTGATTTATGACATACAAAAGAACTCATCCGCTGTGTTTCATGAAGAGAGGTGCAAACCAGGCTTGAATGGAAAGAGGTTATAAAAACAGTTATTGAGGCACATTAGCCAAAGAATAAATCCATTAGCACCAATCAATCCCCCATTATCTTCTATTTTCTTGTAATTGGGTCCGCGAAGGGTCCTGATGGCTTGTGTGACTGACGATAGTAAATCTCATTGTGTCCATGTAGCTCTCACCCTGCAAGAACCAAGACATTGAAAGCTCTGTTACTTCACACCAGGTTTAGGGTGGAAAAAATGTGCCTTTCGTCCCCCAGAATTGGGTATCAGGCCAATTGTTCTCTTTTCTCTCTGTTGCCAGCTGTAATGAAGGGCTGGGGTTTGCAGTGCATACACAAGCAGGCCAATGGGAAGCCCTCCTCTTCACCATATGAAGTTAATACTCTCTTTCGGAAGGGCCCTATTGAAAGTAATCAGCCTTTCTCCTCCTTCCTCTCCTCTGCCTTTTCTTCATAGTCTTTGAGACAATGCGTTTTTACAGCAGGTCATTACTCAGTTAATAAGTAACTTGACTGGACCTTAAAAAGAGATTTGGGCTCATTGTTGAAGGTTGTACAATGGAAAGTTAGCTCAATCTCAAGAGGCCGTCTAAGATTACAGTACATAAGAGCACTCGAAGAAAAGGATTCCTTTCTCTTTTCAAGAGTCTTTCATTAACATTTGAATGTCTTAGTTCTTAAGTGAAGTTCTAATGCCTACATTTTTCTCAACGTGAGATCCTTTTAAAGTTTGGATCTAAACATTTTTCTGATGTGGCTGTTCTGAGATCTGTGGTGTGAATGTGCAGAAAATAATATCAATAGTACTATATTATTTATTTATTTACAGAAATAAAGCAAACATATAAATAATGAATTAATGATTAAGTGTTTGGGTGGCTGATGTTTGGATTTCTTTCTTTAGTTTGAAAAGTTCCAGCACATTGATTGTAATACAGTATATTTATTTTTTGCCTTAAGCCTAACCTAATGAAATATCATTTAAACAAAACAAGATTATTGAAGTACAAATCGATTAACGCAAGGACAATTTTGATAAATACCTTTGCTGTCTACTCAAATATTGATATTGTTTATTGTTTTTTATTATTATTCTATTAATAATAATAATTTTATTTATTATTCTTTTTATTATTATTATACATTCTTGACAAAAAAAAGGCCCAACTTGTGCCGGAAAAAGCTTCTGGAGGCTTCATGTTGTCCCCAGTCAGGTCATGCGGTGAAAGTCGCTGTAATTACAGGGGAGAGCTCATTACTTTATAGTCATTATCAAAGGGTCATGACACCTCAGTTGAGGGAAGAACAGCTGGTAGCCAGAGCTGAGGTCCAGCCCAGAGCTACTCAAATGACCCACAGTCCACCTGCCTTCTGGAGACCATCTCCATCACATCAGGAAGACCCCACAGACAAACACGAAGCGATCAAAGGTTCCCCCCACGGCTACAGCAAGCTGTTACAAATCAGGCAGAGGACAACTTCATAAACAGGAGCATTAGCATATAAAGAGGGGGGAAATGCCAGTTCATCAGACCCCCTGGCACTCTTAAATGGTCGATAAGGGCTCGCCAGTGTCCCAGAGCACAATCAACGCAGAGAGAAGGAGTGTGAGGGGAAAGGCTGTGTAAGGATGTCACCTGGGTCTCATGGCCTCAGGCAGAGGAGAGTCCTTGTCGTTATCTGGTGGATTGTGTTTGTGTGTGTGTGCTGTGAGCTTTGAGACAATGTCCTTTCTTTACTTTTTACTTTACAATACTTTTTTCTTTTTCTTTTCTCCCCTCTTCTTTTCCTCTTCCTGTCTTCCTATTTGTCTTTAATCCCCCCCCCCCTCCCTTTTTTAATTTTTTCTTTCCTTATTTTTTTTTTACTGTAAATGCATATGATGTCAGATTAACATGGTTATTAATTATTTAATTACATTGTTTTTGGATGGATAGATGGATAGATATTGTGTGTGTGTGTGTGAGAGAGTATGTATGTATGTATGCATGTATGTATGTGGGTGGATGGATGGATAGATAGTATGTGTGTGTATATATTTATGTCATGACAACTCTCGGAGGGAGTAAGGGCATGGTAACGTACGTGACAATGTTAATGTATTTGGTCTTGACGGAATAGATCTGCTACGCTGCTACTGCTGCTGCGGCAGAGCAAGTACAGAGACTTGCTACTGCCAATACATCCACAACATGCTGTTGTGAGCATGAAGGAAATACTGTATGGTATAAATACTGTTCTGTATAATACACATGTAACACATACGAATAACCCCTCACAATCCAGGAGACATGGAACACAATAAAATAGAAGCCAATATATGCATGCCGCTGAATATAAGGATAAACTGATGCATCAGTGGACATTCATGTATCCACAAACATAAAGATGAACAAACAAGGAAAGACGAGACACCCCCCACAAAGCAGATCTATCGCCAAGACATAGGTACTGTTGCTGCTCCGAAGAGCCATGTGAACCGCATGTAATACTATCTATGTGTGCCTGGGCTACCACGCCGACCAGTTTAACACGAGTGGCCCATGACAATGTGAGCCTTGGCTACCACGCCGACCGGCTTAACAATAGTGGCCTACAACTATGTGTGCCTGGGCTACTACACCTACTGATTTAACTCTAATTAGACATGCACTATGTGTAATGTTAATTAACAAAATGGATTTACGTTGCAATCCGCTAGATAAGACCCCAGCATCCACCTGAGCAAATATCATAATTTAGTCATTTGATATCTGCTGTTACACTACACTTATATAAGTTTACACTTATTTACACTTCATCAGTCCCAGCGGCAGCATAACAGCTTGTTAATTCATGTTCGTGCAATGAAGACGGACAAAGTTAGCCGATGCATGCCATTTACTCTCTTATGTAGATAAAATTTATCAGGGTTACACTGCACAAAACTCCTGGGTGGACTGACTTGAATGAAAGCAGAACTGAAATAAAGCAGAACATAAAATGTTCTCCGTTTCCTGAACTACTCAGTACAGCTAGAGCACACATTTCTCCGAACTACATTACCCATAATCCATTTCATTCAGGACTACATCAACCATAAATATTGATCTTAAGCGATAACTCTTAATTCCCTTCTTTCCGCAATACTGTGATTGATATGACTGTGATAAGCGCGTGTTTCTGACATTGCGTGCAGATGAAATCAACCACACACTCATCACGATGAAAACATTGACCATAGAAACAACGAATGTGAACACTGAGATTAAATGGTAAAATGATGTAAATGGTGAACCCAGTTGAAATGCATACACAAGAATGCTCATTTTGTTTAACCTGTTTCATGTCCGTTACTCTTGGCCTGTCCTCAGAGCGTTTGCATGCTCTAAACTGCCTTTGCTCCAGCTGTTTAAACACAAATGCTAAATGCTGCTGCTAATATGCTAAATATTTCACTGATGCAGACAATGCAACTGCTTACATGACATTTAGTTTAAACCATACCTGCAACATTTGGGTACCAAAATACGGGGGGGTATGGGGGCGGAAATTTTTTACATTATATTAAACCATAGCATTTTGAAGTGTAAGCTATATCTAAATTTACATGTATATTTAGTTTTTTTCACCTAAGCACCACCTGAGTCTTCTCCCATTTCTACCAGTGATCCTTGTTTCATTCCCATGCAGATATCAATAGCATTACTGAGTTGTAGGTTGCCAAGTTGACGGGAAAAATGGTTTGAAATTTGTATGTGTCGATTGTGTGAGAAGGATGCGTTTCTTACAAGACCCGGCAACTGGACAACCTTAGAATATGTTGTGATTATTCATATAAAGAGGTTTGGGCCATACAAATTATGGGAGTTTTACCAAAGGCGAATGTGGCAAACATAAAATACGCCCAGCAGTGTTGGGTGTAACGGCGTTTAAGTATAACGGCGTTACTAACGGCGTTATTTTTTCATTAACGGAGTAATCTAATTAATTACTTTTCCCATCGTTGCAACGCCGTTATCGTTACTGAGAATGTAAAGTGGCGCGTTACTACAATTTGGTTGAATAAAGCGCGAGGAGGTGTCAGGCTTTGGCTACACATCGGCTGTGTCCAAATTCAGGGTCTGCATCCTTCGGAGTACTCATTTGAAGGATGTTACGTCACAGCGCCGCAACGAAGGCTGTCCAAATTCGTAGGATCCTTCAAATGCGGCCCACAAATACGTCCTCCTTTTCCCCGAATTGGAAGGATGGGTGTGGTGGATCCTTTCCCGTGCTACCTATCCCATAATTCTTTTCGGCAGAGCGTAATGGCGGACGAAGCGAGCGGTAGCGGAGTGGGAGAGGAGTTTCTCTGACAAAACAAGCTAAAGATTATGCTTCGGCTCAATGAATTTGTAGGAGAAATTAGTAGAATACTTAAAAACAAATAAAAATAGGCTATAATGGCTTACCTGGATGTGACTGTCTTGTAGTCTGATATAAAAAACTCTCCGACAACGAGCAAAGAAAGTATTTAATTTATTTAATTGCTTTATTTCTTCCAAAAGAATTAAAATGAGGAGAATAACTCTTTGTTTGTCCATTTTCCCGCTTCTTGCTTGGCGCTGTCACGGTTGCTAGGCGACAGGATATGAGCAACGGGTAAGGGAGGGAACTGAAAGAAGGGTAGGCTGTCCAAATTCACAAACACGACTTCCGGGTTTTGCGGACGTCGGAGGATCCCTCCTCCTTCAACCGGGTAGGAAGGATCCTAAGGAGGATGCAGACCCTGAATTTGGACACAGCCATGAGCTGCCTGGAGAGAGCAGTGGTGGGGATGATGACACCGTTGCAAATGCGATGATGATTGGCTGGGTGGGCGGATGCCCTGCTCACGCTCTCTCATTGCACGCTCTTACTACCACTAAACACAAGACCGCGACAATGGCGACGAGCCAGGGAAATTCAAAGGTAGCGTTTTCTAACTGGAAGTACCGGCACTACTTCTCACTCATGGAAATTAAAGGCAAGAATGTGTATGTAACATGCACGCTATGCCCAGGGGAAAAAACGTTATCCACGTCTGCATCAAGTAATTTGGGGGAAGTCGTGGCCTAATGGTTAGAGAGTCGGACTCGTAATCGAAAGGTTGCGGGTTCGAGTCCCCGGCCGGCAGGGATTGTAGGTGGGGGGAGTGAATGTACAGCGCTCTCTCCACCCTCAATACCACGACTGAGGTGCCCTTGAGCAAGGCACCGAACCCCCAACTGCTCCCCGGGCGCCGCAGCATAAATGGCTGCCCACTGCTCCGGGTGTGTGTTCACGGTGTGTGTGTGTGTGTGCGCATTTGTTCACTACTCACTGCTGTGTGTGTGCACTTGGATGGGTTAAACGCAGAGCACCAATTTCGAGTATGGGTCACCATACTTGACAATACGTCACGACTTAACTCAAATCTAATGAAGCACCTTACATCAACCCATGCGAATATGACACTTGTTGCTGCTGCAGCTGCTAACCCAAGTCCAAATGTAGAATATTATTATTATTAAATGTAGAATGTGTGAATATTATTTTATTTTCAATATTTAATTTTGTTACTTTACGGAATATTTAAGAGTAGGATAGTGTTCTGTTGTTTACATTTGTGTGTCTTAATTTTGCACTTGAATTTTATTTTCAATATTTATTTTCTATATGGTTTTATTTCTATGCATCATATGGCAGGCTGCAATCTGTTGAGTTCAAATAAATACCAAATGCTCTAAAATACTGTATATAGTGTTTTTATTCTTCAATCAGTTAATATAAACGTTAAAGATGTTATAGTACGTAACAGCGTTATAGAACATAAAAAATAACGCCACAGTTACTTTGCTGAGTAACTAATTACTTTTACAGTGTGGTAACTGAGTTACTAACTCAATTACTTTTTGGGAGAAGTAATTTGTAACTGTAACTAATTACTTTTTTAAAGTAAGATGACCAACACTGACGCCCAGTGGGATTTTTTATAGAAAGATTAAAAAATACGGGAGAATCACGGAAAAAACGGGTGGGTTGAAAGGTATGGTTTAAGCTGTTTATGGTTGCTCATTTTTGTATTCAATTAGGCAGTCAACGCAAATATACACAGAGGTATGGATTTAAAGAGCATTCACTTATCTTAGATGTTGATTTCAGCTGTTCTGAAGTGTGCTGCCAAATTGCTACAGCAAACGAAAGCCAGATATTTGAATATTGTGCAATGAGCTCATTGGCTACTGATACAGGAGAAAAAACCAATCAGCTGAGCCATATGATAGGCTAATGATGTCATTAGGTCAGATTGAGTTGGTCGAACCGTTTTGGTACGGGTCTTTTGGTTCAGTATGCATGTTTTTATTTTTTCCAGGAAATTCAAACAATAAATGGCTTTTTGACAGTGGCATGACAGATCGTTGTATAAATGCCTTGGAGAGCTGCTTCTGGGATTGTTCAGAAATGTGCTAAACCCAACAGAAGCATTGACTCGAGCGGCCGCGATCAGCTCTGGTTCCCGTGTCTGAGCCGTGACGCGCTGCAGTCTTGTGCAGAGCGAAGTGCGAGTGAATGCAATCATTCCTTCCTCTTTACTACTAGTTTTAACGAGAATAAACATGACTGAACATCTCATGCCTCATGTAATTGCTCAATCAGTGTTTCAACAGCGGAAAGACATCAACAAAACAGCGTGGAAATACATTGTCACGCAGCATTTCATTTGCCTCAGCAAGTCATCAGTGTCCACAGCTTGTTAGTTCACTAGAGAAATTAAGTCTAGAGAGGAGCATTTCGCGAAATATTACACCATATACTCATAATATTTTACTAAACCTGTTAGTCTTAATTATTTAATGTAAATTTTAATTAATCTGTTATGAAACATGATATGACAGCCTATTTGAATAAATGTTAATAAATAGCCAAGAAATTTTAAGTTAATTTAAAAACTGCATTATGTGCAATTTACATGTGTGTGTGTGTGTGTGTGTATATATGGTAACACTTTAGAATAGGGAACACTTATTCACTATTAACTACGACTTTTCCCTCAATAACTTCCAAATTTGCTGCATATAAATATTTAGTAAGGTAGTTGTTAAGTTTAGGTATTGGGTAGGATTAGGGATATAGAATAAGGTTGTGTAGAATAAGGCATTAATATGTGCTTAATTACTACTAATAAATGGCTAATGTTCTAGTAATATGCATGCTAATAAGCAACTAGTTAAGAGACCCTAAAAGAAAGTGTTACCATATGTGTTAAAATTCTATAGATTAGGGATTCATTTTTTTATTACATTATTTTTGATAGATAGATTTTTGGTGTGTATTTTAATGGGCATAAATTTTACTAGATTAACAGACCTAGTTTAAGCACAAAATTTTAAATCCGCTCAGTTCCATGTAAGTGACTTGCAATGAGCTCCTAATGCCAAATAACGGTCACTAAACATGTAACAGATGGCCTGTCAATAGATCAATCCTGTTACATCATCAGTTTAAACTCAATGAGATGTTTAAAGTCAATGAGATGTTGCCAGATTGACAGTGAGTTCATATGAATACAGTCAATAGTATACGTTACACATTAACCAGACGACTCTTCCTGTGATTCTGGATGAATCGAGAGAGGGAATGAACCCTCTTACACAGCTCTAGGTGCTCAATCAAACATGCTTTTAACAATGTGAGGTCTTCCTGCTGTCCTTGAGTTTACAGTCCCACTTATTTCTCTATGGTTCACGACCCTGATAATATCAGTCATCAGCTCCTCACCGCACGGAGTGACTCGTCTTAAAGCCTATAGAGCCTGTGGTGTGATTTAGACCCCAGGACACAACTCTAGAGATATTCATTCTGCGTGCCAGACGCTCTCACTGCCTGCTGTCTCCAGCGGCTTGCCTCTTCTGTCACGTCCCGTTCAGAAGAGTGATAGTGTTCTTCGTCAATTACAATTCCTCCTCCTCCTCCGGTTCATCAATGTTTCTCTGTTGCTGCAGGCAGCTGCTGGTCTCTGATGGAGAGCCACACTGATGGGCCGCTAACTGTGCTTGCTAAGTCACTGCACTGACAGACGGGAGGTGTGTGTGTGTGTGTGTGTGTGTGTATATTTGTTTGTTGTAATGATTAATATTAATTTCAGTCAGTGTGTGTTTGTGTACTCCTATCTATCTATCTATCTATCTATCTGTCTATCTGTCTATCTGTCTGTCTGTCTGTCTGTCTGTATGTGTAAATATGTATATATGCATATGTATATAGATAGATAGATAGATATATTTATGTTTGTATATTTATATACGTGTATTTATGTTTTTTATATGTGTATGTGTGATGTATTAAATAGCTCTTCTTAAACAGCAGAAAACAGAAAACGTTTACCTTGCAGCATATGATAATTATGAAAATGAAAAGCATTTTACACAAATTTCACTCAATCAACCCCCTGCAAAATTTCATAATTTTACTATAGGTTTTAGTTTGTTGTTTAGTCATTACATTGACATTATAAGACCATTTTGTAAAACAATAATTTCGTTCTTGCTAATTTGTATATGAAACTAATTGTTTTTAAATAGAATAATTTACCTTTGATCACACAGCACTGAATATGAAAATGAAAGCATTTGCACCAATTTCTGCCTCTTTACCCCCTCGTTGACTTTAACAGATTAGCTTAGCATTTTATTATTAGTTGTAGTGTGTCATCGGGTCATTAAATTTACATTACAAACGCATTCTGTATGAGAGTAGTTTATGCTTATTTGTGTACGCCAGTATTTATGCATAGCAACACATTCATCTTGCATCATAAAGCATTAAATATGAAAATGAAAAGCATTTGCAGCAATTTCTTGGCTTTTACCCCCCTGCTGACTTTAATAGATTGCTTAATTTTATTATAAGTTGTAATGTGTCATATGGTCATTAAATTTAGATTAGAATAATTAAAAGTCCTTCTGGAGACAATACCATCTATAAAATTTTGTGTCTGCTTTCCTACAGATAGCATGGTAAGTGTGTTATCTGCACCTGAGCCCGTCCCTGGGCCGATCTGTTATCAATTATCTCTTCCCAACTTCTTATATCCTCCTCCTATCATGGGTACTTGCTCAAACATCCATGCCTTTTAATTAACGCCTCTCGTCCTTTTCATACCCTCTCTTTCATCCCCCACTCCAGAGTTAAATATTTCCCTCTGGTGCCATGTGGTTGTTTATTTCCTGCAGTGATCGGCTTCACCCTGTGCACAGATTTCGGACCCCAGGGCCCAGTTCTGCAACTCTTTTAAGTGTACTTGTCTCACTGGGGCACCTGGCTTTCTCTGTCCTTTAAATACAATAGTGCACTTTGTTCGTAAGGTGTTTTTTGCTCTTTCAAGAGCCACTGGTCGTCACAATATCAAAGGATGTGGGGTAACTGCCTCAGAATCCTCCCAAAGGCCAAACACCTCTTTTAAGTTTTAAACTGTCTCGCAAACATCACAATACTTTCTTAAAATAAAAAAACATATTTTATATATAAAAATAATAATAAAAACAATAACAAAACAATTATAATGTTATGATGCATTTTTTCCCATTTGATGCACAGAACATTCGAAAGAGCTGCATTCATGTTTTTTGTTATGTTTTCTTTTGCTGAGTGTTTTATGCTTTTTTTTTATTTTGTCTGTTGTGTTTTGTCTTTTGTTTTGCTTAATTTTGTGTATTGTTTTTACACTTTTAAGTTGTTTTTGGTCACCAAAACTAGTTCACCCCAAAATGGAATCAGTTTGCTAAAAATGTACACATCTTCAGGCCATCTGAGATGTACAGTAGTTTTTTTGTTTTGTTTTTTAATCAGAACAGATTTGGATAAATTTAGCATTACGCCATTTGCTCACCTATGGATCCTCTAATGCAGGGATAGGCAACTTCGGTCCTGGAGGGCCGGTGTCCTACAGAGTTTAGCTCCAACCCTAATCAAACACACCTGCCTGTAACTTTCTAGTGATCTTGAAGATATTGATTAGCTTCTTCAGGTGTGTTTGATTAGGGTTGGATTTAAACTCTGCAGGACACTGGCCCTCCAGCACCAAAGTTGCCTATCCCTGCTCTAATGGGTGCCGTCAGAATCAGAGTCCAAACAATAATCCCAAGTAACACTCCAGTCCATCAGTTAATGTCTTGTGAAGTGAAAAGCTACATGTTTATAAGAAACAAATCCATCATTTTAACTTTTCACTTCTGGCCAAAATAGGAAATAATAATCCAAAAAGTAGCCCTTCCTTCATTGAAAAAGTCCATCCACTGACATATGAGTTTAGAACTGTTTTGGACTGTTTTTTGCCTTTTAAATAGTGCTTGATTGGCACATATTTCTCTTCTGATTCAGATGAGATGAACAATCTATGTCCTGAAGCAAAACAAGCTTCAACAATTTGTATTGGCAAAGCATTAGTATCATAGCTGCATACAAAGACAAATCGTAGCATTTAAAACTACAGTAGTGCAAATAAGTGCACTGTTCATTTATAAACATGCTGTGCATGTTTTATTTAAGTTTGTTCCATTATATTTACTCCTCTCTACATTTTACATGACCTGTTCTTTAGGTTTAGAGGGCAAGCAGGAACCAGCACAGATGGTTCAGCACTTATTGGTCTGACCGATCCAACCCCAGATGCTGTCCAGATGCAGGTCAGTGCTCGGATACAGAGGTCTGTCCATGTGAATTATAGCCCACCATTATGAACTGAAACAGAAACGTCCAACCCAAGACTCTGTATAACAGACTGAACTATATATATATATATATATCGCATGACATTGCTGAAGCATTGAATCACAAGTTCCTTTCATGACCATTGAGGGATGTACACTAACCAAAGCTGGACATTATATACAGAAAGAAAATAGCAGGGGAGAAAGCTGCCAATATTCCGGCGCTCAAAACATCAACTGCTCTCAAAGTAATATAATTAAGCTCTAATGTTGTTTACCTGACACATAATGGCTATTTGATGTCTAATCCACTTAAAAAGGAAAAGGTTGTCGTGATCGTAGAATAATTAATATTATCAAAATGTATTGGAAACAGTCATGAATGTAATAAGCAATTTAATTTGATTTATCCAATTGACAGCCACTTTTGTCCAAAGCAGCTTAGAGAATATTTAGGATGATTTTTATCAGTGTAAGTGTTTTGAACCGTAAAGGAATTGTAAGGAATTGAACCGTAACCTTAATGGAATATTCCGGGTTCAATATAAATTTAAGCTCAATCTAATTTTTGATCACCACAAAAATAATGTTAACTCATCTCTTAATTTTGGGAAGATTGTCAAATAGAAAAACAGAAAGGTGACACGTAATTTTATAAAACCATTTTAATTCTTCAGAAGTTAATTATTTGAGATGTAGCATATATATATATATATATATATATATATATATATATGACGTCAAAGGCTGAGCTTCCATTTAATGTTTTGTTTTCCAATTTATTTTTATTTTTTAAAGGTGCCTTGAGTGCATTGATACAATATTTTAAATTGTTCTCTGATATCTACATAGAGGGTATGTGGATTAGGTAAGAGCAAAAATTCTCGGTTTTACATGTGCATTTACAACCTTAGGATTTCTCCCCAGAATGAAATGGTCTGTTATTGGCTTATTTGGAAGGGTCATGAATAATAATGTTGAGCTCTGCTCTGATTGGCTGTTTCACAGTGCGGCTCATTTCAGTAGAAAGAAAACACAGGGAGGAAAATATATATTTCAATACTTTCTCTCGCAGTTATATCGTCGGGTAATTATACTGTATATAAAATGCAGGCATCAGGGAGCTGCTATTAATATGCGGGGCACTGAAACTGCTTTCAAATGCATGATCGCTTTTTACTTTCGCTTTCGAGATTCGCCATCACACGAACTCTGTTTATACTATGGAGCAGCAGTACTTACCACACATTTAACAAGATCAGATGCTTGTCAGTGGTGCTCAAGATCTGTAATTATTTTGCCATCATCCTCAGTCATCTCTCCTTACTCTGTTTATGTGGTAAATTAAATCTTATGTACTGCAATGTAACAGGCTACCGCTAGCAAGAAGCTAACCATGTCCCTTTAGTTGCTCGCGTTATTTTATTAGAAGGTGTTATTTGCTTTCTGTGCCTTTCTGAATACAGACACCAACCCATCCCTGCACTTCACATCCCCTGCACAGCCTGGAACATAACATTTATTTCCATGATCTGCCATTTTCTCTGTTGTCCTTGCTTCTTTCTTCACAATACCTGCAGAACTTCTGATGGTTCGGCTGGTGGCTGGCCTAGAACATGGGCGGGTTTATGCAAATGTTGGGGGCGTAACTATTAGCGATCCCGACTGTTAGTCACAGTCGGTGTTATGTTCTGATTCGCCAATTTTTCAGTGGTCTTTTTTATTCACGAGATTTACATAAGAAGGAGGAAACAATAGTGTTTGAGGCTCACGGTATGCCAAGGTAAATACCGTTTTCCATTCTATCGCACTTTTAGTTTTTTAAATTAAGTTGCTGTTAATATTTATTTATTTATTTTACATTTGTATTTCAATAAATTCTAACTTTAGAATTTAATAAAAGTGTTTTAATTCTTCTGTCAGTCACTTAAAACTTTAACAGCATTTTGGGGTTTAAGACACTGCATTGTCAACAAATTTATAGAACGGGATACAGCTTTTAGAAAAGGTTGGAAAGTGATTATTTCCACACTAAAATCTACTATTGAAACAGTAACTGACCCCTTTCACCTCTATTGTAAATGCCTTACTCTAAATTTGAAACTTGCTTTTTTAATAAAATATGGGGAAATTAATGGAAGTGACCCTTTTTGTGGAAAAAAGTGACATTTTCAGGATAATAACCAAACGAATGCTTACGGTCATCTACTTTCGCACTGGCCCGAAAGTCCTCTCAGGCCGGCCCGCAGGAGAAGTACTCTGTGGTCATGTTGTTGCTCTATAATTTGACGGCCGGGTTTGAATGGTCCCTCAGAGCCGTTCCGCCTGCACTAACAGAAATAAAAGCTCTTTAATGGCTGACTGTATCATTTACCCTCATGAACCTGACACAACCTGCTTCATTCTTGTAGCAAGTGCAGTAAAAACCAATGAAGCAGGGAAATATGTTTACCATATGGCCTTTGATTGTTAGAGAAAAAAACTGAGCTGGGGTCAGAGGGCAGAGAAAGGACACCCAGAATTCACCAAGTACCACTCTGAAGTGTGAGAATACCGATAGCATGAACATTATCCAGACGTATGAATGAAAAGTGTGTGTGAACATTGCCTCACGCATTGAGCTCTATGCTATCTATCTTTTAAGATAGATAGCATAGAGCTAAATTGTTGTAAAATTATAATAAAATAAAATAATTGCTCATTTTATTTTGCTGTATAATAGAAAAATAATTCCTGACAAGTTCAGAGTAATACATACTGTGGAGCATTAATTTATTCAATATTTTATGCATGTTTTACAAATAAATAATAATACTAATAAAAATAAAACAATAATATAATATTATAATATAGTATTTTATATTATTATTATAATTATAATTATTGCTGTTGATGTTGATATTATTATATAATTTATTGTTGTTGTTGTTAATAATAATAATATAATAATAATTATAATTATAATAGTAATTATTATTATTTTATAAAATTAGTATTCTTGTTACTACTGCTACTACTACTACAATAATTAAAAAATGTAATCTAATTTTAATTGTATTAGTATAAATAGTAATAATAATAATAATAATTTGAAATTATAGTAAAGTGTTCTGTTTGAAAAAAAATGTTTCAATCACTTTTTTTTTTCATTTTTGTGATGCATTTGAAATGTGTTTGTTGGCATTAATGTTGTGAGTGTTGAGTGCTGGCAGTATCAGCGTGGCTGTGATGGATATGATGGATAGGATGTATCGTGGTCCGATTACTGCATTTTTCTCTGCTGCTGCAATTGCTCTCTGCGGCTTGTAGAATAATGGGGATTGGCTTTTTCAGGGCCATCTAAGAGCTCAAACTGAGGTCTGATAATTAGGTTTACTAATCATGCTTACATTAACCCTGACCTTTGACCTCCTTTTCTTTTTTTCTCTTCCTTTCTTTCTTTCCCTCGCGCTCTCTCTCACCCACATCATCTTGCCATTGAGTCTGAACCTGCCATTTTTCTTATCTAGGTCCTTAGTTCTGTTTTTCAAATGAAAATGATCATAATTATTTGCACATATGAGCATTTAATGCCATGAATAAATCAGAGAGATATCTTTCAGGAGGCCTGTGGATATGGAAGTCATTTCTAACTAATTGTAACGATTGTTCATAATAAATTGCAAGACCGAACAATGCAGTTCCCTATCTGTCGGTCACTACGAGTTATGTCGTGACGACATTAGGGGATTTACTTGGAAGCCCAGACTGCCTCTGATAAGAGAAAACGCCAATGAAATTTGGCTAGTGGATTTTGCATACCTGAGCCACTCCCCGTGCATACGGGTATAAAAGGGCGACAGGTGCATCCACTCATCAGATTTTTGCTTCGGAGCCGAGTGGATGAGAAGTCTTGCGATCTCCACAAAGCCTTCTGCCTCAAAGAAAAAGAGTTTGTTCCTGGGTGGCGTCACGGTGCAGACAGCGGTGTCCCTGCAGCAGCGATTCCCCTGGGCACTTCACCTGAAAGAGCAAATTTCTAAAACACTGGGCGGTTCGCGTCTTTTTAAAGATGCCGTTCCGTCCGTGTTCTCTTGGTTGCGGTCGCTTCCTGTCCTCGGATGACGGTCACGAGCGTTGTCTTCAGTGTCTGGGCATCCAGCACGCTGAAGATGCGTTTGTGGATGAGTCATGCGCCTGTTGTGGGCGTATGAACATGGCAACGCTGCGATCTCGCCTTTTCTTTCTGAAAGGATTGGCACCCTCTGCCGCCACCCGTCCCGGTCTCTCTGGCTCGAGCAGAGGACCGCCGGCTGGCGCTCTGGGAGATCTGAGGGTGACGGTAAGAGCTTCTCCGCCGGGCACGTCCCCACGGACCTCTTACTCCTCCCGCAGCGCTTGTTCCGTCCGGTTCCCGAGTGATTTCGCTGGTTCGCCTCACGGGGCCGCCAGCATTTCATTCGGTGCGCCGCCCGAGGATCAGATGTCGATCGCGGCATCGGGGGATGGGCTTTCGTCCTCTGAGGATGAACGATCGGCGGGGCTGCCCCCCTCGGGTGTTGTCGCCACTGCCGATCCGGACCCAGAGCTGACGGCCATGCTTGCCCGGGCAGCCGTGAGTATCGGGCTGGAGGTCAACAGACCGCCCAGTCCCGAGCCCTCGCGGCTGGATGATTGGTTCATCGGCGCAAAACGCGACCAGCGGCCGCACTTTGCCCCGGTGCCTTTCTTCCCGGAGGTGCATGAGGAGCTGACGAAGTCGTGGACGGCCCCTTTCACGGCCAGAAGCCGCTCGTCTCCCTCCTCCGTCCTCACTACCCTCGATGGCGGGGCGGCCAGGGGGTACGTGGGTATTCCCCAGGTGGAGAGAGCGGTTGCGGTGCACCTGTGCCCGCAAAACGCCGCCACCTGGAGGAATCGTCCGCATCTCCCGTCCAAAGCCTGTAAGCTGACGGCCGCACTCGCCGCCAAGGCTTACAGCGCTGCGGGCCAGGCCGCCTCTGCCCTGCATGCCATGGCCATCCTGCAAGTTCACCAGGCCAAGGCACTAAAACAAATGCACGAGGGTAGTCCCGACCCGGGGTTGATGCAGGACCTGCGGCGACTGACTTCGCTCTCCGGGCGACGAAAGTCACGGCGCGGTCCCTCGGGAAGGCGATGTCCACGTTAGTGGTCCAAGAGCGCCATCTCTGGCTCAATCTGGCCGAGATGAAGGACGTCGACAAAGTACGCTTTCTCGACGCCTCCATCTCCCAGACGGGGCTATTTGGCGACACTGTCGAGGGTTTTGCCCAGCAATTCTCGGCAGTACAGAAGCAGACGGAGGCAATTCAGCACATCCTCCCTAAACGGCGGGATGCTCCAGCTGCCACCGCTGGCCCAAGGGCCAGGCCCCAGTCTGCTGGTCGCCGTGGGCGCCCTCCTGCGTCCTCCAGAGCTGCTCCGCCCCGTGCTGAGTCGTCACCTAGGCCGGTGCGTCGAGCCTCTCGCAGGAGTGCGGCGCCCCCTGCGCCTCAGCCGGCCGCCAAGTCCTCCAGGAAGACGACAAAGCGGCCCTGACGCGCACAACCCGGAGATGGAGGAATTTGCTCTTTCCCAGGAGACGACGAGGCTAGCGTCGCTCCTTCCCCCGGAGGAGGGCCGGGTGGAGAATCCTGTGTTTTCTTTTCTTTCTGTTCCGCCACTGGCTCAAGGGCCAGTGGTACCCACATTGTCAAAGAAAGAGCAATTTCCCTTTCCTCCGGGTTCCCAGGTCTGCGGGCTGACAGTGTGCGACGCACTGCCTCCTCACTCTCACCCGAGACCCATATTGCCAGTGGCCAAGAGAGTGCGGTCTGGGGACGCGATGCCTCCCCGCGCACCTCTAGCCAGTCCCCCCGGGGACTCAGGGAGTTTTGTGGGGATGAGTCAGAACGCACCGCCTTCTGTTCCATCCAACCTTACTCCCCCTCGCTGCACCACTGCGGGCACGTCGATTGTGCCTTTGGTGCCACTTGCACGGTATCTGGGGGCGTGGCTTGCGCTACCCAGCCCGTCTCGCTGGCTCATTCGCACAGTTCGACTCGGCTATGCGATTCAGTTCGCCAGGCGGCCTCCCAGGTTCAGCGGCATCCTCGAGACTTCGGTGGCAGTCCGAGATGCACCTGTCCTGCGCGAGGAGATTGCTGTCCTTCTGGCAAAGGGTGCGATCGAGCCGGTCCCTCCAGCCGAGATGAGGCAGGGGTTTTACAGCCCCTACTTCATCGTGCCCAAGAAAGGCGGTGGCCTCCGGCCAATCCTGGACCTGCGAGTCTTGAATCGGGCCCTACACAAGCTCCCGTTCAAGATGTTGACACAGAAGCGCATTGTCAAATGCGTGCAGTCCGCGGATTGGTTTGCAGCGATCGACCTGAAGGACGCTTACTTTCATGTCTCGATTCTCCCTCGACACAGGCCGTTCCTACGGTTTGCGTTCGAGGGGCGGGCATGGCAGTACAGGGTCCTCCCCTTCGGGCTCTCCCTGTCTCCCCGTGCCTTCACGAAGGTGGCGGAAGGCGCCCTTGCCCCGTTACGGGAAGTGGGCGTCAGGATCCTCAACTATCTCGACGATTGGCTCATTCTGGCCCGGTCGCGAGAACAGTTGTGTGGTCACAGGGACCTGGTGCTCCGGCACCTCAGCCAGTTGGGGCTTCGGGTCAACTGGGAAAAGAGCAAGCTCTCCCCTGTGCAGAGAATCTCTTTTCTCGGTGTGGAGTTAGACTCCGTGAGTATGACGGCACGTCTCACGGACGAGCGTGCCCAATCAGTGCTGAACTGCCTGAGTTCCTTCAGAGGCAGGACAGTGGTTCCGCTGAAACAGTTTCAGCAGCTCCTGGGGCATATGGCATCCGTAGCCGCAGTCACGCCGCTCGGGTTGCTTCATATGAGACCACTTCAGCACTGGTTACACTCACGGGTCCCGAGATGGGCATGGCGCCGCGGGACACGTCGTGTGACCATCACACAGTCGTGTCGCCGCTCTTTCAGCCCCTGGTCAGACCTTGCTTTCCTACGGGCCGGGGTGCCCTTAGGACAAGTGTCCCGGCATGTTGTTGTCACAACAGATGCCTCCAGCATGGGCTGGGGCGCTACATGCAACGGGCAGGCAGCCTCGGGGCTCTGGACGGGGCCTCGACTGCTTTGGCACATCAACTGCCTAGAGCTGTTGGCAGTGCATCTGGCCTTAAAGCAGTTCCGGCCACTGCTTCTAGGCCAGCACGTGTTGGTCCGCACGGACAACACTGCGGCTGTTTCGTACATCAACCGGCAGGGGGGTCTACGATCACGCCGCATGTCACAGCTCGCCCGCCATCTCCTCCTCTGGAGTCAGTCACAGCTCAAATCGCTGCGCGCCGTCCACATTCCGGGGGAGCTCAATCGTGCAGCCGACGCGCTCTCACGACAGCTCACGTTCCCCGGAGAATGGCGACTCCATCCCGAGACGATCCGGCTGATTTGGAGTCGATTCGGGGAAGCTCAGGTAGACCTGTTTGCTTCCCGCGAGTCCTCCCACTGCCAGCTGTATTTCTCCCTGACCGAGGCCCCCCTCGGCACGGACGCACTGGCACACAGCTGGCCTCGGGCTCTGCGCAAGTATGCGTTTCCCCCAGTGAGCCTGATCGCACAGACGCTGTGCAAGGTCAGGGAGGACGAGGAGCAGGTCTTGTTGGTTGCGCCATATTGGCCCACCCGGACCTGGTTTCCGGAACTCACCCTCCTCGCGACAGCCCCTCCCTGGCGCATCCCTCTGAGGAAGGACCTTCTTTCTCAGGGGCTCGGCACCATATGGCACCCGCGTCCAGATCTGTGGAACCTCCATGTGTGGCTCCTGGATGGGACGCGGCAGACTTGAGTGGCCTGCCACAGGCTGTGGTGGACACCATCATTCAGGCTAGGGCCCCTTCAACTAGGCAAGCCTATGCACTGAAGTGGAGTCTGTTCGCGGACTGGTGTTCTTCTCGTCGGGAGGACCCCCGAAGATGCACGATTGGAGTGGTGCTTTCTTTCCTGCAAGAGAGGTTGGAGCGCAGGCTGTCGCCCTCCACCTTGAAAGTGTACGTGGCTGCTATTGCGGCCCATCACGATGCAGTGGACGGCCGGTCCCTGGGGAAGCACGATCTCATCGTGAGGTTCCTGAGGGGTGCCAGAAGGTTAAATCCTCCTAGGCCACCCCTGATGCCCTCCTGGGATCTCTCTATTGTCCTGGCTGGACTTCAGAGGGGTCCCTTTGAGCCGCTGGACTCAGTCGAGCTGAAATTCCTGTTGGCCAAGACAGCGCTCCTGACCGCGCTCACTTCCATCAAGAGGGTCGGGGACCTCCAAGCATTTTCGGTAAGCGAAGAGTGCCTTGTGTTTGGGCCGGTCTACTCTCACGTTGTCCTGAGACCCCGGCCTGGATACGTGCCTAAGGTTCCCACCACGCCCTTCCGCGACCAGGTGGTGAACCTGCAAGCACTGCCCTCGGAGGAGGCAGACCCAGCCTTGGCGTTGCTGTGTCCCGTAAGAGCGCTGCGCATATACGTGGACCGCACCCGGAGCTTCAGAAGCTCTGAGCAGCTCTTTGTCTGCCACGGAGGTCAGCAGAAAGGGAAGGCTGTCTCCAAGCAGAGGTTGGCCCACTGGATAGTGGATGCCATCGCCTTGACGTACCAATCCCAAGGCGAGCCGTGCCCCCTCGGGGTGAGGGCTCACTCCACACGGAGTGTTGCCTCCTCCTATGCGCTGGCGCACGGCGCCTCTTTGGCAGACATCTGCGGGCTGGGCGACACCGAACACCTTCGCGAGATTTTACAGTCTCCGCATTGAGCCAGTCTCTTCCCGTGTGTTGGGTAACAGGTAAGTGGCGGGAAGAGTTGGCCGGTGTCACGCTTGCTGCGCCATTCCCCCTTACCCGGGGATACGAGCGCCTATTCTCTCCTCCAGTTAGTTCCCCGAACGGCGAACCCTGGCGGAGTTCCTCCAGCACCCCCGGCAGTCAGGCTGGGCGGAGCAGTCTGACGCCAGGCCCAGTACCGGTGTTAGCTTGCCCGGGTCTCCGGTCAGCCCCTGTACTCGGCTAGGTGCCCGTGCGGCCTGATTCCCTTCGGGTGATCCCACACGTGTATTCATCCACGGTACGGTTTCCCTCATGGTAAACCCGTGTCTTCCCTTTGACAGAGCTCTGTCAGGCCCTGCTGGCAGCCTTCCTCCCTTCTCCTAGGTAGGATCTGCCCCAGGGTCCAGGCGTATGTAGCACTGCCCCAGGCTTGGGCCAGTCCATACCAGTGTCTCCACACGTTACCTCCCTTCGGGCAGGGTGTGGCCTCCGTAGCGCCCTTCTCCGGAAGGCTCGCTTCCCCGTCGTTACTGCCGGGCTGTAACAACAAACAGGAAAGACTTGAAGCAATCTTTCATAGAAGGTCGAAATCCCTTCCGATTTCTGGGGAAAGGAACAGCGGCTTGGCTATCTCCAGCAGCAATGTACTCAGTGGTCCCTGCGGGCACCAAGGTTAGCGAATTTGCGCTGGGGCGACGGGAAGGTTGCGACCTTCGCATCGCATTTGTCTGTCACGCGCTAGCTTGTCAACATCTGCATGCCACAAGTTCGTGACGGGGTTCAGGTTGTGGCGCTTTCCATAGACCCCTAATGTCGTCACGACATAACTCGTAGTGACCGACAGATAGGGAACGTCTCGGTTACGTACGTAACCCTCGTTCCCTGATGGAGGGAACGGAGACGTTATGTCCCCATGCCACAATCTCGAACCATCGCTGGTTGCCAGGGACACGTTCTCGGCTCCTCAGCGGAAAACCTGATGAGTGGATGCACCTGTCGCCCTTTTATACCCGTATGCACGGGGAGTGGCTCAGGTATGCAAAATCCACTAGCCAAATTTCATTGGCGTTTTCTCTTATCAGAGGCAGTCGGGGCTTCCAAGTAAATCCCCTAATGTCGTCACGACATAACGTCTCCGTTCCCTCCATCAGGGAACGAGGGTTACGTACGTAACCGAGACGTTCAGCTGAAGTTTGCTGAGCTGACCAATTGGGGGCAGTGTATCTTATGTTCTCAGTTAAAAACCACAAACATTTTATTTTAATGAGTATTTTTATCTGATGTTCTCTTTCAAATATGTAAAAGCCTTGTACTGCCCTGCCAGATATTTTTTTTTTCCATATGTTTTGAGTGTGTACATATCTTTAACAGTAACAATCAATGAAAACAAGTACTGCTATTTGATGCAGTGTTACTGCTCAAGTAAAATTATTTCTTCAGTTTTTGGCAGTTTGTTGCAAAGACAAGTCCGATAATCATAGAAGCCGGGCTTCCAACTGGTTAAAAATACATTTGTTTAATATTTTAAGAGTTATCTCTGTATTATGTTGTATATAGCAGTTATATGTGTTTGGTCGCACAGTATTTCATAACTTGCGGGAAATCTTGAGTATCTGAGTGTTTTCTCTTGTTTTTTTTTTCCTAAAGTGACATGACATGTGGCCAAGTATGGTAACCTATACTCAGAATTAGTGCTGTGCAACACACAGACACCGTGAACACACACCCGGAGCAGTGGGCAGCCATTTTTTTTCTGCAGCGCCCAGGGAGCAGTTGGGTGTTCGGTGCCTTGCTCAAGGGCACCTCAGTCGTGGTATTGAGGGTGAAGAGAGCGCTGTACATTCACTCTCCCACCTACAATCCCTTCTGGTACCGAGACTCAAACCCACGACCTTTGGGTTAAGAATCCAATTCTCTGACCATTAGGCCACGACTTCCTGACTTCCCAACCTCATTTCAGTGGTCCTCATGTTTGGTCTGTGGGTGGCTGTAATGGTTCTGGCATGGCTCCAGTGTGATTTGCTCCATATGGCAGCGTGAGATTCCCATCTCTCCCAGCTCAATGCGGCTTGCTTGAAATCCAAGAGCAGCAGTGGAGATATGAACCCACAATACTTCACTTGCAGAAAACTAGATATAAAGCCTTATTATGGATGCTGGGCAAAATTATTGGAATATGAGTAAGGGGCCATAAATCATAAAAAATGGTTTTATATGTAAGGAACAAAGGAGCTCACATTATTATTATATTTTTTTTTTACTTTAAAATTCTCTACCTGTCATCCTCGGGCAGTTTTACATAATAAAAATGAATGTAGGCCTGGTATTAAAGGGAATGGAAATTATTTTTTTCACTCATTTTCATTAGCTTTGACTAATGGGCAAACTGGTGTCATTTATAAATATATGATGTTATAAAAGTTTTGGGTTTTGTATTGTCTTAAAATCTAAAAATAAAATGAATTTCCAATTCAGTTTTTTTAAATTATGAAAATGTGTTTTAGTTTCAGTTTTCCCAGTTAAGTTTTTCAGTCAACAGATTTTTTTTTCTCAGTTTTGTTTTTGTTGTTTTTAATAATTTTAATATTTTATAACTGCCAAAGTTAATTAGCAAATTGGTGTCATTTCAAAATATTACAAATTATTTATAAATATAAAAAAAAATTGGGATTTATAATGTTTGGTTAATTTTTTATTTAAATGTGCAAATTTGTCATTTATAAATATTGTGTATATAAAAATATAATTTATATAAATATATGTAATATACAAAAATATACGCTTTTTTAGTTAGACGTTTTCCGAGAATTTTTCCCTTTACTTTTCATTTATGATAACATTGATGTAAGCTCAAAAAAAAAAAAATAATCACCATAAATGCATAATAAACATAATCCACATGATGTATGTGGGGTTTTTTCCCCAATTCCTCTGGAGTTAATAAATGCATAATAAACATAATGTATGAGTTTTTTTCCCAATTCCTCTGGAGTTAATTGATAGCTTTATGTAAGGATAATAATAACATTTAAGATGTAACTTATTAAAAATCATGCTTGACAGTCACGGTCACTATTCGCTTTCATTATATGAACAGCAGCTTGGATATTCTGCTTTAAATAAGTCCTTTTGTGTTCTAAAAGACACAAGGGAGAGTAAATGATGACAAAAGCTTAATTTTGGGTGAACTGTTCCTTTAAGACAGCGTCTTGCCACTTTGCCTAATTCATCATAGTTTAAGTGTTAAACAGAGGAAATATAGTATCCATCTCATCACCCGTGAATTCTCTCCTTTCAAAGCCTTTATTATGACCAGATCGCCTGTTCTCATGCATTAGCATGATTGAGTATGATAGATGGCAATGAATGGGTTCGATTTAGTCTGAAACTCCATAAGCGGCGAGTGCTTCCTTCATCTGGACACCATGATGGACAGACTCCAGTGCAGAGGGCAGATCTGGCTTTGATGACCTTCAGCCTGGTCTTGACCTTGAAACCCTGCGATCGAGCCACTCGGGGGCAAATCTGGGGCCTCTAGAGTGAAAGGCTTTTTGTGACTGTGAAGAATGAACGTTTGCACCAGTGGACGGAGGAGGAGAGAAAATAAAACAGCAGGTCCATTCTGACCCGGGTGGAACGGTGCCCTGGGGAAAGGCCGCATCCAGACATGTTTCTGGAGTACAGCTCGTGGATGACCTCTGGGTGAGGAGGGATCAGGTTCTAAACAAGCACACACATATTATAGGATTTCTAAAGCCGCTGGGGGACTGGGGCAGTGGTGTGAGGGTCACCTTTGATAGGAGGTGGGCTGTGTTTGTGTGTGTGAGTGAGTGAAAGGAGATGTTAGTGCATGTGTGAAGGGTCAAGGGGTGTTTGTCCAGATTGTTTGCAAGAATATAATATGTTTATGCACTGGCGTGTGCATGTATATGTTTGCGTTTTTTGAGTCCAAAATAGGAGTCTAAATTGGCTTTTTGGCAAGTAAATTAAGTAACTTGACAATTCAAATCAAAGACATGTAAACTGGCTACTGAAGAAAACATCTGGGTTCCCATAGAACTAATTTGGTAAAAAAAAATATTACAATTTCAAAATTGAAGACAGTTCTTTTAAATGGTAATATTTCACAACATTACTGTTTTTATAAATAACAAATATATAAATGTATGTTATACTGTAAATGTCTTTACTGTCACTTTTGATCCTTGATGTCTAAAAGTATTAATTTCTTTATTAAAAGAAAAAAAAAACATTTCAAACTAATGCTAGTATATCATGGTTTCCACAAATAAATAAATAAAATAAAAATTCAACATTGATAATAATTGTTTCTAAAGCACCAAATCCAGGGAAATAGAATTATTACATTTCAAAATGTAATCAAATAGAATACAGTTAAATTATGATTAAATTCTAATAATATTCCACAATATTACTGTTTCTGATCAAATATAAAAATATTTTAAATGATTGTTATAAATGTCTTTACATCAATTTGATGCATCCTTGCTGTATAAAAGTATTAATTTCTTTCTTTCCAAAAAAAAAATTAATTAGTAAAATAAAAATTATAATAATACGAAATTAAATGTTTCTAAAACACCAAATCCACATATTAGAATAATTTCTGAGGAAAATAGAATAATAACATTTTAAAATGTAATCAAAAAGGAAACCGTACAATTATAATATTTCAAAATATTACTGTTTTTACTGTATTATAAATGTTTTTACTGTCACTTTTGATCAATTTGATACATCCTTGCTGTACAAAAGTATTAATTTATTTAAAAAAAAAAAAAAAAAAAAACTTATTTAAAAACTTTTGCACACTAGTGTCTCATGCTTTTAGAAAACTTGAATTTTAATTAGGTTGATATTTTACCCTTATTTTTTTTTCACTGTATTTTTGATCAAATAATTTTTTTTTTTTTTTTGTATATTTACTCACTCACTAATTAAAACTCATCACTCATCAAACTACATTTTCTCTAAAATGGTAAGTTCATTTTAGACCTTGTGCACCTGTGTACGAGGAGTCAAACCGCTGTACGTTCGCTGTCCTGATCGAAACCAGCTGTGTCCTCGTAAGCCATTTCTTGTTTTAACTAACATGAAAAAATATTAAAGCTACAAATTTCCCGAGCCGATGATGCTTTGTGCAGGTGATAGCCAGCAGATGGTGGTTTCAGGCAGAAAATAACCCCCTCCTTTGCCTTAAAAAGGCTCCATTTGCATTTCATGAGGCTTAATTGTGTCTCTTGTCCCGCGGTCCATGGTCCAGCGATGCTATGCCTGTCAGAGAGAGCTTCAGAGCCACTGAAGGAGGCCTGATAGATTAAGGTGGACCTTCTGTTTGCGTTCTTTCCCATTGTGTTCCAGAAATGAAGGAATATTATCTCCCTGAAGACTGGAGAATGGATAGCGGAGGCGTTAATGACATTGGGTGGGTAGAATTAAAGGGTTGAGACATGGGCGGGGGGCAGAGGAGACTGAGAGGGAAACGATGGATAATGTCATTATTTTGTAGTCTCGTTCTTGACCTGGAGGACGTAAACAATTACGGTGGCGACAGAGGAGGGGCGTATGGGGCATAAACAAAACTTTTGCTCTCTAAAACTGGTGGGATGTGTTTGCTATCCTGTTGTGTTCATGGATCAACTCCTAAAAAGTGTGTTTATGTTCTGTTTTGAGTCGATGTGACCTTTTTGAGACTTGTTTCACTATTAGATTTCCCACCTATTACAGTTATATAAACATCTGCATGTAATTGCTCTTTTTATGCCAGAATCTTTGCTATTATTACCTAATGTTTTTTATTCGTATTTTCTCTGTAAGATACAACATCTCCAGATTAGGGCTTTTGGAAACCGGACGGGGTGCAGCAAATCATTCTGACAGGCTTAAGTTGCAGGGGTTTTCTGGTCACATACATTAATTACCATCATTATAAGATAAGACACATGGGTAATATTAATTTGTCTGCCTTACAGAGACGTTCCCAAGAGAGCCCAACATCATCTGATTCCTTTAAATAGTCATTATGAGTATTTATATCTAGAATTTATGGATAAATAAAGAAGAATGTGTTTTGAGGGCTTTTTAAATGATGAAATGCAGTTAAAGTATCCAGTTTAGATATAAATAAAATATTTTACATGCATTTATATAGTACGTAAATAAATACATATTGCAAAAATTACATTGCAAAAAAAATTAATTGTTGTATTTATAAATAAAATAATATTTTTTTTTACATGTATTTATATTTACAGTAAGTAAACAAATAAATATTGCAAAAATGGCATTGCAAACACTGCAATATACAGTAAATAAAATATTTTACATGTATTTATGTAACAAGTAAATAAATATTGCAAAAATTACATTGCAAAAAAAATATTGTTGTATTTATAAACGAAATAATAAAATATTTTATGTTCACGTATATTTATAGTAAATAAATAAATATGGCAAAAATTACATTACAAAAAAATATATTGTTATATTTATAAATAAAATAATAAATTATATTACAAGTATTTATGTAGCAAGTAAATAAAATAATATTGCAAAAATCACATTGCAAAAAATGTAATTGTATTTATAAATAAAATAATAAAATATGTTGCATTCATGTATATTTATAGTAAATAAATAAATAAATACTGCAAAAATTGCATCGCAAAAAATGTAATTGTATTTATAAATAAAATAATAAAATATTTTACATGTATTTATATTTACAGGAAGTAAATAAATAAATATTGCAAAAATTGTATTGCAAACACTAAAATACAATAAATAAAATATTTTACATGCATTTATGTAGCAAGTAAATAAAATAATATTGCAAAAATTACATTGCAAAAAATTGATGTATTTATAAATAAAATAAAATATTTTACATTCATTTATATTTATAGTAAATAAATATTGTAAAAATTGCATTGCAAAAATGCAATTGTTGGATTTATAAATACAATATTTTACATGCATGTATATTTATAGTAAATAAATAAATATGCCAAAAAATAAAAATATGTGTATTTATAAAAATATTATATAGTTACAGGTATGTTTGTATATTTTTAAAGTCAATTCTCAATACACATTTGTCTCCTGCGGAATCATTCTAGTATAAAATGTGAGTAGGAAATTCACCTATTTAAATTTTGTTCAGTGATTTTACAGAACATTATGAAAATTGAACCCAGCAAACAAAGTCCAGCTAAATGAAGACTGATGATTCCACTGCTGATGATTTCATGAACGGTGTAATTAGATTAAATGGACTGTGACACCTTGTGAAATGGTCTGTGACATTTTCTTTCTCGTCCCCTAATCTGTTTTGTTCTTAAACTCTTTTAGTCTTTAACTCTTTTTTTGCTAAAATTATTTGAGTTAGAAGTTTATTGCACGTCATCATACAGAGTTATCGTGAATAACACTAGAGGGCAGCAGCGTGCTTTGGACAATAATGAGATATGGAGGATCTTGGAGAAAATATACCCTTAAAGCCTTTTCTTGTAACTGTTATCTAACATTTGACATGTTTAATAGTATTCTTTTCTATCTAGGGATAAGTTTCTGTCTTTGTACAGTTTAGTGACCTGTCCTGTAGCTGTCATATCTGTATTCACTGTCTCAGAGTCCCAGTTAACAAAAACATGTTCTAAGATGTGTTTTGCTAACGTGTCCATCAGGTTATGAAAATATTGTTTCTAAATGTGCTCAGTATTTTTATTTTTTTTTGGTTATGTGGACATTAGAGAACTTTGGGAAATTTTTAATTTTATCATTTTGCAAAAATGATGGGAACATTAGTCTTGAATGTTCTCTGAAACAAGTTGGAAGAGGTAACACATTTAAAAAAAATTAAAATAAAAAAGGAAAGTTGAGCCAACTTGAAATTTTAAGGCAACCAGCTTAAGCAGATTTTTTAGTTTTCTTAACTTCTTGTTTTAAGTTTATACAACAAAAAGTTGAGAATCTCCTACAACAATAAGTTGAGAAAACTCAAAAATCTGCTGAAGCTGGTTGCCTTAAAATTTCAAGTTGGCTCAACTTTTTTTTTTTTTTTTTTTTTTTTTTTTTTTTTTTACAGTGTAGCATTTTATTAATTTTATTGGAAATACATTTGTTCATAATTTTGAAAGAACCTTTCTCGAATGTTAGCTATGGTGCTGTTGAATGTGGATTTACGAATAAATAAATGAATGAATAAAAATGCCCTTAGAACTCAGTATCACACATGGCATCTGTTAGGTTTCTAACGCTGGATGGCAGTCTTTCTCATATTTTCACAGAAGTTGCACTATTTAAATTACACCACTAAGTGGCACTATTTTATAACAATCTTTTTAAGATCAGTGGTTCTCAACTGGTTCTGAAGAACCTAGAATTTCCAGTAAAACATTAGCATGTAGCCTAATATATAGCATTATTCATTTGATATTCATAGGATGAATAGGGTTATTTTGTAAACAACAGCTGATATTCTGATCTACTTTTGCAAACCTGGCAAACTTGAGAATGTTGATGTTGATGTTGGATCACAATCCAGCAGATTTTAATTAATGTGCATTTCTTTCAGAAAGCAAAAAGAGAGACAATTTTCTGGCAAGCAGTATTTATTTTTAATAGCTTTTAATAAACACACAAACACAAGCTTTCATAAAAGAGGTGAGTCTTGGGTTCTTGTGAATGAACAGTCTTCATCAGAGCTCAGACTCCTTCAGACACGACTTACAGTACAGCTGTTTTCAGAAGGAGCACCACGACATTCAATTAAATACAAATATTACACTGTATACAACTGTTTAGCCAGATCAAATGAATACAACACGATTCAGTCGTTATTTCAGGTTTTAGCCTTACGTTGTCAAGTAACAACTGTAAAGTATTACAATGTAGGGAAATGAGCACATGCAACATTTTTCTAGCGCTGGTCCCATGTCAGAATAGACCACATATTGATTATAGATTCATATTTTTAAGGGGATTATCAATTGCTACATACAGAAATCCCTTTACACACAAAGAAAAAGTATCATAAACTTTTATTGCAGGTCAAATAAATTATTCTGCTGTGCATAAAAGTTGTTCAGTCACAAAAAAAAAAGCAGAGGGGGATTTAGTTAGACATTCATCAGGCCATCACAAGCATGAAAACAGGCAACGTGATCAGTTCATCATAACAAAACATCATTTATTGTTTTTGGAGTTGCAGGAGAAGCAATCTAATACATGGTCCTCAGAATAGGGCCTTTAATTGTAAGTAATATGTTTCTCTTTTAATACAATCACATGCTATTACAGTGCATTGTGAATACTGTGAGTTATGTGAGTAGAAACAGAGCATCTCAAAAATGGTAGACATCGCAGCATGTTATGCTTCAAGTATTGACAAATCTTTCCATGCATGCAGGTGTTATCAGTGGTCAGTTCATAACACATTTTTACACAAAACTCCCACTTGGATGCTTTTAAATATGTTTTTCTGGATATATTGTGTATATAGAGGATTGTAAGCTGTCATTTTGATACTTTCATGTTTACTTTATATTTTTATATGCAGGGCGTTCGCCTCAACTGTTTAATTATGTAATGCCCCGATTATAATAACAGCTAACGAGTGACCAAATCCATCAAAAATTATACATTTGAATTATATTAGCGACATTTATTAAACTGAGTGAATTAATTACTGCCTTTCTCAAATCCTGCTGCTAAGACTGCTCTTAAAAGTAACTTTATAAATCCAACTAAAATCAATAATTCCTAGTCTCTGTTTTTACTACAATTCCTCCATCGCAATCTTCCAAATCGAAACTAATAACCACGTTACTCAGAACACATTTTGTTTGTTTTATTATAAAATGAATATTTTTTCGGTGAGTACTGTATATACAGTATTATGTTATAGGCACAAGCATAAAATATTCAATGGCGTTCTGATTTTGGCTTTCAGTCATGTTATGTCCTTCTAAATAAAGTCTAAATGGCTATTAGTTAAAGGAATGGTAAATACATAGCACCATTTTTTGTTGGAAAACAAAAACAATAAAAAAAAAAGCTTTCAAAACTGCCGATCTTATGATGGTGTCTAAGTAACTTCATCTCTAAATTCTCCACGCAGCTTCATTGAAAACGCTTCCTTTCCTATAATTTAATACATGCACTTTGGTTAAAATGCATCCAAAACCATTTTATAAGTATTTTTGGCCTTATAAGGAAAGAAAAATTGACACAAACACACATTATGGCTAATGATGCACATTTCTGAGACTCTAGGCACTTAATTAGCTAAAAGAAAAGCTCTCAGAGGTTCTTTGTCAACAGAGCAAACATAAAATCCTATGTACATATATGTAAAAAGTGTTATAAATAGGTTTTAAACCAAAGATATTATATACACATCTTCAAATGATGACAACAGTATTGAATATGTCTTTTCGGGGTGGCAGCGGGGTTGATTTTGACTGACCCCCTGGGTGAAGATACTGCGTGATTTCACTTCTCTGTGGATGCAGTGCGATACTTTGGCTTCAAAGCTGTATTTCCAGGTGGCGGCCGCTAGAGAGTGGTGCCACCTCACTCTCGTTTTCTCAAGATGACGTAGATTAAGCCGCTTATGAACGCCAGAGGGAAGGCTACCCAGGCCAGGATGTAGGAAAAGCCGTATTTCTCTGACTCATGGACCCATTCGGAGTTCATTACCGTATAAATGATAGCTCCACTCATAACGAAAAGACCTGGGGGAAGAGCAAGAAAAATTAAGTGTCTAAAAATTGAAAATTAATTGATGACCTTACATAAATCTTTATTTTATATATATATATATATATATATATATATATATATATATATATATATATATATATATATATATATATAATTTTTTTTTTTTTTTTTTTTACATGATTCCCACCACACTTCAATTTTTGCCGTTTTATATGACTTTTAAAAGTTTGGGGTCAGTGAGTTTTTTTTATTGTTTTGTATTTGTTTTTGAAATTTCTTATGCTCACCCAAGGCTTCATGTATTTGATAAAAAAAATTGTAGCAAAACTGTAAAATTGTGAAATATTATTACAATTTAAATTATAATAACATAATTAGTGCTGTCAAATGATTAATCGCATCCAAAATAAAAGTTTTTGTTTACATAATATGTGTGCATTGTGTATATTTAATATGTATATATAAATACACACATGAATGTATATACAGTATATATTTATGTATATATTTATATTCATGTAATTTATATCATATATAAATATTATATTTAATATATAAACGTAACATATTTTTCTTAAATGTATACATGCATGTTTGTGTGTATTTATATATATATACACATAATAAATATACACAGTACACACATATATTTTGGATGAGATTAATCGTTTGACAGCACTAAATATAATATAATATATACTTAGGATTTACAGGATTTAGGAATTAAATTTTTTTTTTCCTTGATAGATGGATAGATGGATAGATATATAGACCTTAAAAATAATTTTAAATATTTTTTTATTAATAAATATATAATCTATTAATATTATTTTTACCATTAGAAACATTGTTTTTAAGGCTTTGGAAACGTTTTTGTGGTCAGGATATTAAATATCCAATCACGTGTGCTGAGAATCACGTCATAGTTTAAAACAGTCAATATTGAATATTACCTGTTACTAATATTTACTAAGTAACATTTACCTAAGAATTGCTGTTCTTGGCCTAATCTTGACTATAAGGTATGCATGAGAGGGAGGAAATATGACATGGCCCTTTCAGCACTTTCTTTTATGTCAGGCAGACCACAAACCACCCCCAGAGCGCCAGTCTTGACATTTCATCTTGTGGCAGTGGCTGTGTATTTGATGCCAACTTAGTGGGCACCTGTAACCATCTGGCTTTGTGCTGTTTACACCCTCAGCTCTCCTCTGACATTTAGCTTTCAATTAATGTCCATCCTCTCTGATGCGAGTCGCAGATATGAACTCTAAAAGCACTCAGTAGGTACTGAAAGATCAAGCATTCGTGTCGCCCACAGAAATATTCATTATCCAGGCACAGTAATGATCTCTAATAATGCTCTGTCTTCATTACATCCCAAAGACCCGAGAATTTGATTAAACATTTCTAATGAGAGCTATCATTTTACATTAGCTCCAGTTACAATATAGTAAATGACTGTAAAAGTCCATATCTGATCTCTTACACGTATTGTTTTTCATAAATGAAGAGAAACGCTTACTCGTTTTGGCTATGTATAATTCTGCGTGCCGCATGATTTAATCTTAAAAAATCGTAACCAAATTATCTGCAGGAAGTGAGCGCATTAAAGGGTTTGCTGCGCTGTCTGTGGTTTAATGAGAGTTGACAGGACTCATTAGACTAACAAGACTAAGGCCAAAGGTCTTTCATGTCGCCGAATGAAAGCAAATACACCTCCATAGGAACAGAGGAGATCAGCAGATGTCCCATAGATAATCTTTTATTAATAAATGGTAATTGATCTCGGATCACCTGAGCCAGCTAGCTTAAATGCATATGCAATTTATCGCTCTCCTTCGTTTCAATGACGGACACTGGGTCCATTAACACTGCGTGAGTGTGTCAGCGTGTTATGTCAATCTCATTAGCATCTCCAAACAACCAAATTAATCCACTGATGTTCACATAACATCACAATACTCACTAGCAAAGATCTGGAATACTCCAGTGAGGAAGAAGCGTCCACCCTTCTGGAGAGTAAAGAGCTGGCAGAAGAACAGGAGGAGAGACAGGAAACTGAAGATGATTGACAGGATCATGAGAGCTTGGACTGCCTGGATCCAAACTGAAAAACAGAAAGCATTTCAAAACATTAGTGCATTTCCTTACTCCTGAAACCACTTAGGGCAGTTTGAGCTTTGCAGAAATAAAAACCTTTGCTCTTGGGAAGGAGACTGCCATTTTAAATGAACACGAATGGACATTAAGCAGGTCATTATTTCTTTTCTCATCTGCTATTTTCGATCGATCACAACAGATGTACCAGTAGTTGCACTTTTACATTGGTGTGCGATTGAAGATGTGCACTTAGATATATCTATGTATTATTGATAATGACAGCGGTGAGTCAGCAAAAAAACAAAACACTAAATATTGCTTCATAATAAACTCTTGTTGTTTCATTTAAAGTGTTGATGGCTGTTTCATGGATATAAAGAGCACAGGAGAATCCAGGAACTCTTAATGCATTGTGCAATCATAATGAGGTTTTCTGTTTGTAAAAGCTCTTAGCAGGTTACCAGCACCTGATGTTGATCCTCTCTTGACATACCAGGACCATAACACAGCAACTTACAAGGAGCTCCATTAACTCTATATTACCTGCATTTGATGGTTTTAAAAGCCCCCCGTGTGTCATTTTTATCCTGCATTAGAGCCATTCCAGACTCTTCCATGTGTGTACAGGAAAGTAAATGTTTGCATTAGGACTTTCCTGTATAACAAGAAACATTTCACTTGCTTTGCACATACACAAGATTTTTAAAATCTTCTTATGCTTTAAATCTTCTTAGGGCTCATTCTTTAAAAATATTGTAAAAACAATAATATTTTGTATTTAATATATTTTAATAAACAAGCTCAAAGGTACAGCACTTATTTGAAATAAGAAGTATTTTTTTGTATATTTAATTGGTCCTTACTGAATAAAAGTATTAAATACCTTCCAAAAAAACTAAAACAAATCTTACTAACCCAAACGTGTGAAGGTTACTGACTGATTCGCAAGGCGAAAGCTTTGAACAATAAGTTCTTCCATCAATTGAAAGTCAATAGCGTGCTGTGAGACTGTTTTGAGGGAGTTTGGGATTGATGAGGAATGTCATGACAGATGTTTTAGTTCAATGTTCAGCGTGTATTCTGGCTTTGGAATGTCCCATTATGTACACATTGTTCAGTGTTTCTGTTTTACCATTGTTATCCTCAGCAGAGTTTTAAAGGGATACATTCACTCATATCACTCATTTTGTTTAACACCTGTGTGAGTTTGTTATTAAAAATGTTTAAACTGTTTTTGCCCATACTAGGTAAGTCAATGGGGTCCAAAACTTTGACTTTCATTGTACACTCTTAAAAATGTAGGCTCGTCTATAGTTCCATGAATAACCTTTTAAAATCAATGCACAAAAGGTTCTAATGGGAAAAGGTTCTTTAGATTAATAAAATGCTCTTTTTCATACTAAGAAACACCAAGTTTTTTTAAGAACTGTTTGCTAGAAGGTTCTTTTGGGAACCCAACATGGTACTCCAATGGCATCGCTGTGAAACCCCCCTACTTTATTTTTAAGAGAGTATGGGCACGAAAACAGAATTTTTTTTCAAAAATATATTTTGTTTCCAAAGAAGAAAGTCATAGAGGAATGAGGATCATTAACTATAATGAAAGTCATTATAGTTAATGATAACTATAACAATACCTATATTAGTGTCCACACCTATGCACAATAAACCTCTGTTATGCTGTCTGCCCCTTTAAATGCTTGAGTTCTTTAAAGCAGGATAGATTCTGATTGACTATCAATGTTTTTATCATTCATCCACTGGAAAAAGAAATATTACTTAATGTTACAGGGATAGTTCACAAAATCCTGTCATTATTCAACTTTAAGGAAGCGTTAGGGGTGGTGATGGCGCAGTGGATAAGACACATGCCTTTGGTGTGAGAGACCCGGGTTCGAATCCACTGTGAGACACCAATGTGTCCCTGAGCAAGACACTTAACCCCTAGTTGCTCCAGAGGAGTGCGACCTCTGACATGTATAGCAATTGTAAGTCGCTTTGGATAAAAGCGTCAGCTAAATGAATAAATGTAAATGTTTTGCTGTTCTTCTAAATCATATAGTAAAATCTGTCTAGGGAGAAGCGTGGGCATGGACATGTCATAGCTCTCTTTCTATCTCAGTCCATACCTTTCATGCCCAAGCAGTAATAAGTGGAATGCATGGGTTGTCCAGCATGTCTATTTCTTATCCAAGGGTCATTCCTGTAGAATCAGGTTTCCACCTCTCTCTCTCTCTCTCTTTCCTCTCATGTTCAGCTGTGTATGCCACTCCCCTTATAGCCACTAGAGCTGTCAAACCCCTAAAACCGATCGGCATACTACAGATTAAAACAAAATCAGCCAAAATCCGCTACTCCAGCCTCCAGAAGAACCAGATCCTCTACTAAGGCCAGTTTACAATATTAAATTACTTGCTTCCAAGAATATAGCATTTGTATATAACATTTGATCAGGTCCTGGAAAATCTGGACTCTCAAGATCATAAACAAATCAACTACTTTGCTTAAACTTTGGATCATTCGTTTTGCCAATTCTTCCCCACAAAAGTGCAATGATCTCATTAACAGCAAAATCGTAACGCTCAGGCACACATGGATAACCCTAAAAGGACAAGAAAAGCCCGTAAATGGCATTTGTTTTTCTCAGAACATCTCATCAGAGACCTGGTCTGTGAGCAGACTATTCTAGTATGCATCCATAAATACTAGGTTAATCTGCTATCTGTGTTTTGCACCCACACAATACAAACGATACAATACATCTCTCTCAACAATTAAGTAAAAATAGATGCACATCCCCTCGTACAGTCTATTTACTCACTGTTACTAAGTTGATCTACTCTCACAGAGTTGTGACATTTGGAGTTTCCTGATATAAGGTGTGGCTGTAGTCATTTTGAGCTTGACAACACCATATGTATTTCTGTCTGCAGTCATGCATCTAAGGCAGGGATTTGTATTGCAGGATATAAGGTTTGTTTTGGAAAGCTGAGGCCTTGTGTTTGCATTTATAGGGGTACGTGTGGTCCTGGGTGTGAAGAATGTGGCTTAACAGATGATAAATATGCACCGCGAAACATAACACAGGGGTGCAAGTTCGTGCGCTGATACTAGACTGCCATAACCCCAGTTTGGTGCATGAAATGGCTCTCTATAACAGGATGATGAATAGGATTTCATGCATGCTTTAGCTGCCAGTGTTGAGTAGCTTCGCCATGCCAGCTGTTCTGCATCACTCCTGGTGTAAAATACACCATTCAGGTGATCTTAGGATGGCTTCACACTTGGTTTGATTGCTTGTTTCCAACCCAGGTTTGATTTAAACCTCTTGATTTGTCCCTGCCTGTCTAGGGATTGTGCTGAAGCACAGAATGTTTGCCTTTTATCCAGTGTAATGAGAAGGAGAACATTTTCCCTCTTGATTCATCACCAAAGTCTTTTACAGAACGCCAACTACATTTGTGACCCTGGACCATAAAACCAGTCATCATAAGGGTAAATTTTTTTGGAATTTGAATTGATGTATGGTTTGTTAGGATAGGACAATAACTGGCCGAGATACAACTGTTTGAAAACCTGGATTCTGGGGGTGCAAAATAATCAAAATATTGAAAATAAAATCGCCTTTAAAGTTGTCCGAATGAAGTTTTTAGCAATGCATATTACTAATCAAAAATTAAGTTTTGATATATTTACAAAATATATTCATGGAACATGATCTTTACTTAATATCTTAATAATTTTTGGCATAAAAGAAAAATCTATAATTTTGACCTACAGTATATAATGTATTATTGGCTATTGCTACAAATATACCTGTGCTACTTATGACTGGTTTTGTGGTAAAGAATGCAAGCTGCTATCAGATGGCCATTTATTGAGAAATGCATTATACTGTAAGGATGAATGTATTAGATATCAAAGCTGTTTTTTTTTTTAAATAAGGCATTTAATGTAAATTTATAAAAAATACTTTTTGTTAGTTCATATTTTTCTAATGCAGAAATATACAGCATTTAATGTATTTTTTTTTACTTAACAATTTCTACAACACACTGTAAAAATATATTGTTTATGCTGACTAATCTGTTGCCCAATGTTGGCATACAAACTCATTGTTAATGATAGGCTACATAAAACATGAATGAATTATTAAGTTTGGGGTTAGTGAGATGTTTTAATGTTTTTGAATATAAAGTATCTTATGCTCACCAAGGCTGCATTTATTTTATCAAAAATACAGTACAAACAGAAATATTGTGAAAAATTACAATTGAAAATATCCGTTTTAATATATTTTAAAATATAATTTATTCCTGTGATGCAGAGTGGAATTTTCAGCAGCCACTACTCCAGTCTTCAGCATTTATTTGAAATAGAAATCTTTTGTAACAATGCAATGTAAAAGTCTTTACTGTCACTATCAATTTTATCTGTCCTTAAAGTAGTGTACATGAAGGTTCATATATGCTGTTTTGTGCTGTAAGTTAAACGTCATCTATAACATTCTAATTAAAAGGCCAATCTGTTCATTACATGCACCAATGAAAAGACTTTCTTCACAGCTTATATGACCGTCAAAAATCAATTTAGGAAGTAACCGAAAGCAGCCTTTTTCTACCAGCGTAGCAGTGACACGTGAGCGAGCGGGACAGAAACACCCTGTGTGCCAACCCCCACACCACGCCCTAAACAAACACGCCACATTATAGGTGCTACGCCTACTGACTGAGAGCTATGAAATAACACAGCAATGCATTCTGGTCCCGCCTCATTACCAAAGTGCACAGAGAGGCGTTTCCCACTCTGAACTTGAACTATGACATCATCTCACCCTCCAAGAACAGCCAATAGTGTAACAGTGATCTGATTGAGAATGTGCATTACTGAGAATGTAAATACAATGCATTTAATGCATTAAAGAACACCATTCTTTAACATTCTGGTATACATGTTACATGGCAACAATAACTATAAAATGACAGCATAAGTTTGTATTTTAACCAAAAACTTCAATAATAAATGTTTCTCTCAAACTGCCTTAATTTTTGTGTTAACAAACCTGACGCTGGCATTTTGATTCTTGGGTGTGACTCAAATCAAGCCACGTCCGGCCTACAGCGATCTGATGCTACGCCATTACAGACAGGTCAGTCTAAATCTAATCTGCTTTGAATGCTCTACCTCTGCCCCACCCCATATGTTCTCAAACCTCCTTGCAACCCAGCACTCTCCACTCCCAAACAAGGGGCCCGAGCTCAGCGCTCCGGCAACCAGACTATTTATACAGAGCTGATGTTGAAGAGGGGTCTGTTGTGGGTTGAAACGGCACGCTTGAATTCTCACCCCTAGATGGCAGTACAGAGGTGTGAGGCTGAGAGGGCACACCCACCACAAAGTGTGGTAAACAGGCAAAGGGTCTTTGAAAGTTATGCCAGGATCGAGCCCTCCGTGAATAACCTGCTATGTGTAGCATAGTGAGGGTGGCTCTTTAACCCTTTACAGAGAGGCAGACATTTTCCTATCTTGATATTAATATTATTGCACCAAATTGTGGGGTTTTATCACACATTCCTTCTTAAACAAATCTAAAAATGTAGCAGGATCCTACCTCCAGTGTCAGCAGGGTCACATCTGGACGCTCCATTCAATGTGGTGCAGTTTGTCCAGAGGTCTGAACTGCTGTTGGGGTTAACAGCCCATGCCTGTTAGATTCAAGAATACTTATTAGCATGGGTTAAACACATTCTCCTTCAGCTAGTTTTAGTGTCTGATTGGGGTTTGAGTTTAAAAACGACTCCAAATTGACTGAATTGTCAATTTAATATCAGAGAGATTGTAGATAGATAGATAGGCTAGATAGACAGACTGATAGAGAGAGAGAGAATCTCTATTAATCTTTATTAATAAATGAAGCTTCAGAATACTTACACTGACTATGGTTGACACGAAGAGCAGAACCAGTGCTCCCACATGCAAGACGACGATTCCCAGTAAGAGGAGCAGCATGATGTTTCCTTAAGTTTCTGTACAAACACCAAAATAGTTTTTATATAAAATACATCAATGACCAATTACTAGTTATAATAACCCTTTAATATTATTTTTGCTATTGGATTTAGGTTATTAATAATTATTAAAAAATTATTCTTTAAATATTAATAAATAATATTTTATGTCACCGGAGTTGAAAATAATATAATATAATGTAATATAATATCCAAGCGTTTTTATTTAAAAAAAATGTCAAAAGCTGATTGCACATGTTTTTTGTTATAAATTAGTCTTTGATTTATTAAAACTTTCTTGTCCTTTCAATAATTGCATTTCAGAGCGCAGTTAGTTGACATCATGTAGGCTACACCATTTTCCACCGTCAGTTTTGGCGCAAAAGAGTGTTACAATGACGTGCAAACACATATTCTATTATAATTAAGCAACTAAGTTACATGAGTGTCTCTCTATAAAGTTAGCCTAGATATCATTGTATGGATGAGTCAAAGCATGAAAGTGGCTTCTTTTATCCTTAAGGCATCCTCTTATCCTCTCTGATCCGCTCCGGACTTTTTAATACTCATAAATAGGCAACATACATTTGCACTGCAATATAAATCCAACTTACTGCGAGCAAAGCGAAAGTAAGTCCACAAAAATGGATGAAAACGCCGAAATGCAGCCGCGTCACTGGTGTCAAAAGTACTGCGTATTTCCAAAGTCCAGTTCCCTGCGACTAGATTAATATGCTGTATGGAGCAGCAGCTTTAAAGTGTCTCATTATGGAAGTACTACGCCCTTTTTCTGCGTGGCTACGTCAGGCGCGCCAATGTGACAGCAACAGATCCACCGCGCGCACTGTGCGTAAGAGCGCAGGAAAACCACAGGGTTCTTAGTCATACAAACTCAACTAGAGCTATGTTTGGTTCTCATGGATACCAGCGTGGTTGAGAAAAAAAAAATACTATTGTGCTAGTAAGTTTGCAAGCTATGTTCTTCTTAAAAAGCAGTGACTGGATCATGTTGGTAAAAACAAAAAGAAAACTAAATAAAATAACGTAATAAAATAATACTATACAAATAAATAAAACAAAATAAAATACATAAATTAGATTTTTTTTAAAATAGTCTTATTGATTTTGCAGATTGATATAAGTCAAATGTATCCATAAATACAGTGAAGTCATTCTTACATAACTGTAACACTTTGAACTGGAATAATGTCTTTATCCTTATTACAGTCATGGTTAAACTGCAAACACATGATCATAACAGAATTAGTTTGATTTGAACTCTGGATTGTTTCTATGGCAATAGAACATGCAGTAAAGGAATATTGCTATCCAATGGCAATACTGTATATAATGTTTTCAGTTGTGGCTGTTCAAATAAACAAGCACAAATAGTTTGGGGGCTTTTTTTCTTGGCTCATTTGGAAATTGCACGATGTTCGTTTTCTTTGGTGGTTGCTATGGGAATGAGCCATTCAAACTTGTTAAATGGCAACTCTCAGTTCTCCCTGATACCGTCTGTGTGAAAATGAGTATGGCCATTAGCTGGCCTTTGGGAGGCCTCCAGGAATTTACAGAATTCCTCTACAAGAGATTCCCCTCCCTTCCTCTCTCCCTCTCATCAGTCATCAAAAGGGAAGTCAATAAAAAAAGAGGGAGGGCTAAAAGAGGGTTGATTGTTCCTCCTGATATGAGAGATAGTTCACAGTGTTCAGATAATCAGGGAATAACAATGGACAACGGTGAATCATTTAAAATCTTCATGGTTTTATTTATTTATTATTTTTATGATTTTGGATAAAAAATAATGTAACTAATATATAATATATAGTTTTTGCTTTCACTGCTTTGTCTGTTTTTGATGCCGTCATCTGTGGCTCCTGCTTCACAGTCTTATCAGGGGTCAATGGTGTTGTCAGAGGCTCTTTGTGATGTTGATTACATTCGTACGCTGTCAATACCTCTGCTGGTTTACATACTATATAACTAGACTTTACATGCAGTGGAAAATATTTAGTGTCCTTGAGGGGTTTATGTACCCATATCTACATAGCAAATGAGATTAAATTACATGGATTTGAAGTGTAGAAGTTTATTATCCAGTAAGTTCAGGTCATGGAATATGAACTGGAACTGAACTGAACTGAACTGATCCAAATGTTGCATCGTTGCATATCTGTGAGAGTCCACACATTTTTTTTTTTTTTTTAACCAGCCGCGTGACAGTGGCTTGTTGTTCTTGCTTATCACCCATTGACTCAAGCAAGAAGCAATAATCCCTGTGGTACTATGGAATGTTCTGGCATTCGAGTTACACAAAATAGAGATAACATAGGGAATGCAAGCTTGACATGTGTGTAAATGGGGCCTTGTGTCCTCCATTATATTTGATTTTCCTTTGCTCAGTCAGAGAGGACAGCAGTGTTTGTAATTGCACACACTTCAACACTTTTAAGGCATTTATGAATCTGGTCGTTGTGGTGGGGCATCTATAAAAATATATGCACTTTCTGTAAATGAATAAATAAATCATTTATTGAAATTTGCTGCAACAATTTTAGATATGGATTGCCTAACTTCCCCAGATTTGTTATTTCTTTATATGGCATTTTTCAACATTCTTCATCAGTTAAAGTATTTTATTTTATTTTATTATTTTACTGCAGTGTGTTGTGTTTAACCATAAAACTGAATGCATAGAAATGGTTAAATGTTATTGAATTAGTAATTATTCAAATAAGGACATTTTGATCAAATACCATTAGCCTTAGTATGGCATCTCACTTATTTAATTTAATGTCTGCCTTTCTGTTTGGCTGCCTGACCTTCCCAAGTATCTGCAATATTAGAACAGACTCACTTTGGAGATGTACTTCCATTATGTGAGCAATACTGCATCCATTAAAATGCTGAGTTATGTTGGCAGTTACCCATAAAGGACATTTTCTTTGAAAAGTTTCAGCCACTAAAAATATAGGATTTGCACTGATGTATGCCATAAGTGCATTATTATGTGTAATAACCTTATAGAAGAGCATTGTACTGTATGCAGGGAGAGTAACAGGTGCTGGATGTTTTTTCCAGGTATCATGGCAGTACCATAAATGCTGATGTTTGTAGTAGTCTTGAGTAGAGATTGGAAATATGGGATCCAGGCCAATAGTGTTAAAGTGATGAATTCACACACACACAAAAACCCACACACCACCTGACCAGGCTCTAATGTTACACTCACGCCATTAAGTGTGTGTGTGACTTCTATTTGTGAGTCACTGAGAGGTAAGGCCAGACCCAAGTGCAGGGGTGTGTGCTTTGGGTTGGGTATGTGGGTTAAGTGCTTGTTTGTGCCCACATTTTAAAAGATTTATCCAGGATTTATCAGACTTGTTTGGGTTTGTAAAGTGATTTTGATTCTAAATCCCTGGAAACAAAAGACCAACAACAGCATGTGTCCATGATAAAAGTGCTTGATTCCCTGTATACACGCCTAATATACAAACTCAAGGACTTTTCCACTGATAGGAACAAATGTATTATTATTGTTTAGAGATATGCTTCATGCCCTGGAACAGCTCATGCTTAAAAAGAAAGACCTTTCACACATTGCAAAGGAAATATAGAACCGAGGCCATGTTACAGTGATTTTACTCTGGTTAACAGGAGTTGTTACACTCTCAAAAAAGGTACAAAAGCTGTCGCTGGGGTGATACTTTTTTCAGAAAGTTCACTTTTGTACCTTTTAGGTACTAATATGTATACTTTAGCCTTCAAAGTACCAAAATGGACCCTACAAAGGTTTACCTTTTGAAAAGGTACCACCCCAGTGACAGCTTTTGTACTTTTTTTTCTGAGAGCGTTTAAAATGATTACAGTATAAGACCTAGAGACTTTTGCCAGTAAAAAAAAATCCCTTATGTCCTGCAACCACCCACAGGACTCTAACATCACAACAGTGACTTTTTCTTCAGAAAAATTGAAAATCTATTAAAATACATAAAAATAATCATATTGTTTTCTGCCAAGTAATTTATTTATTTATTTTTTGTAAACTGTAGGCTATGCACTCTTAAAAATAAAGGTGCTTCACGATGCCATAGAATAACCTTTTTGTCTAAATGGTTCCATAAAGAACCTTTAACATCTGACGAACCTTTCTGTTTCACAAAAGGTTCTTTGTGGTGAAAGATGATAAAAAGGTAAGAAAGAGATGGTTCTTTAAAGAACCTTTGACTGAATAGTTTGTGGAATCAAAAATGGTTCTTGTATGGCATCGCTGTGAAGAACCTTTTAATCACCCTTATTTTTAAAAGTGTGTTTTAGTTTTGGTTGCCAAATAACAATAAATGCCCCCGTTATAGACTTTACCAAAAACAAGAATTTCGTAAGAAGTCCACCCACAGCGTACTCCTAACCTGCAGGGAAAACAAAACTCTTAAATGACAGGGTTACCACAGAACGCCTATCTGTTGTGATGCCTTCAGAGGGACGTATTTGTCAGTCGAGGGGCTTGTTATCACGATAAAAGAGCAGGAAACTCATCATTATCAACTTCACACCCTGAGCAAATTTTGTTGTAGAATGAGTCCGTTAGAAGTCCTACCAGGGAATAAACATCATGAGCAATAAAGATTCCAAAAGGGAGTTTTCACATAGCTACCATTTGGAATCTTTCAGTGAACATTTTTACAATTGCGAAGTGTGAATTTTTAAAAAGTGCGAAGAACACTTTAATAATGTTATTCCACTAAGAACCTTTTGTGGAACGGAAAGGTTCCATGGATGTTAAAAGTTCTTCTTGAAACCATCAACCTAATAAAGAAAGTGTAAATACAGTCAAGATTGAAACAGACTGTCTGTGGGAATAAAAACAACCGACCCCTTTTATGACTCGAGGGGTGAGAGTAAATAAAGGTCTTTCAAGGACTGCACAGATGTTTGGTTACTATTATACTCATTCAGACCTGTCATCATGTTTTCATTATGAGCGCTGAGCTCACACGTACAGCACCTAGTATAATATGACACACTTCATGTATTTGTTGATCTGGTCTCTCAATCTCACTTCCCCTCGTTCCCATTCTGATGTTGGGTGTCACACTTCCAGCGGTTTCCCTGGAGACGAAGCCATAAATAAACACCAGCGGATAGTATAAAAGCAGAGACTGGACGCTTGAGTCATCCCACAGCATGATTCAGCAGGAGACCGAGAGGATGGGGAGAGACTTCCTTTTCTTCTAAACTGGTTGTCGATAAGATCATTAGGCCATTTAAATGATCGATCAGACTTCCAGCAGACATTTCTGGAGACTTTTGGCTCCTGGCTGTGTGACGTTAGTTCTTTTTTGATATTGTATATGAATGTTAGAGAGCTGATAATCCTGTACAATTTCATTCGAATGAAGACGTTTGAGGTCACACAATCATGAACGACAGGGATTTCCCTTTTACCCGTTGTGTTGTGGTTTAACTGCAGTTGATCAGGGTAGCTGTGCCTGCATATCTTGTCTACTTCAGATTTCCTGTTTTGTGTTATAGTATATAATTTTGTTCTTGAAGGGCAAACCAGTACAAGAAAAAAAATAAATAAAAATTCTCTCTTTGTATTTCCATTGGATTCTGTACAGCTCTATCGCTGTAGAATGTGAACTATTTCCTGACACAGAATGCATCCTTTAGTTCAGCCCTGAGGTCATTATCATTATTGGATGCACCTGAAATAAATTGCATTATGTCATAGACTGGCGCCACTGTCACTATGGTAACAAGTTTAATAGATAGATACGACAATATCGAAGAACCTGTGTATTTATTTTCATTTATCTCAGACCATTTTGCTTTCAGGGAATCACCTCAGTTATACACTACTGTTCACATATTTTTCATTTTATTTTACTTATTTTTGAAAGACATCTCTTTTGCTGAAAAGGCCAGAAATATTATATATTTTTTTCAGGTTTCTTTGATCAATACCTGAAGAACAGAGAATAGATTAGAATCAAAAGAACAGAATTGATTTGAAATAAAAAAAAGTAACATTTTAAATGTATTTTACTGTTGCTTTTGACCAATTTAATACATCCTTACATTAAAAAAATAAAACATTTAATAATAATAAAATTATGGTATTTGTGCAAATACCATGGTACATTTTGGTACTCCTTTTCTATAGTAAAATAAAATAAAATAATTAAACACTTTATTTTTTATCATTAATAGTCCAAATTGAGCTGTGGTGCTCATGTGGGCCAAAACATAAATAAACAAAATAAAATAGAAAAACTGAATAATTTTTGTCAGCTATGTCAAAGTAACAAAGATAAATATTTATATGAAATAGGATACTGTTATCCCTGTGTAATCCCTACAGAGAGATGTGAAGATCTAATGAGAGGACTCTAATGAGAAAAGAGTTGGCTTGCTGGATGGAGGTTAAAAATAAAGCCTGAATATGTCAAGACCGTAGTGAAGATTCCAGAGTGCATTCTCTGAGGACAGGGTTAAGAGGAGAGGGCTAAGGCCAGTTATTTCTGTGTCCACTGAATCGTGTGTTTCGCTGAGGACAGAAAAGTATGCACGTCCCCAACTAAAGTTTGGGTTTGAGGTATGTAGTCTTGACATCGATGTAAAGACGAAGAGCTAAAGAGAGAGAGAGAGGGTGGAATCAGAGAAGCTCTCCTCTGCCAGTAACTCTAATTATGTAATGCTGAGAGATTTTAAGAGTTCAGTAATGTGAAATACACAATGGTAGAGGTTGTTTCAGAATGAGTAGGTTCTGGATTGCTTTCTGGAATGGAGAGAAGGGAGGATAGATATGTCAGAGGAGTGATAATTGGGAATGGAAACATCCTCCTTGTCCTCAAGATCATAAATAGTTTCTACTCCAAAGTACATTGCTAATTTATTGCAAAGCCAAAACTAAAAAAGGTAGCCGAGACAATATTACTTTATCTCTTTTTGCTTTAAGTAAAATAATTCCAAACAACGAGTCAGCTTAGAACTGTTACGTGTCGGAATAATACGCGTTCCTAAATTAATTAGTGTTTTTGAATGATTCAGTTTAGTGAATCAACAGCTCACAAGTCTGTTTCGTTCTCGAATGAAACAGTTCTTTTGAACAAATCGCATGCATGAATAAATGGTTCAAGTTTCTTTCATCCCTGAATGAATTCATCACACTTAAGTCGCCTTTGTTTCTATGAATAAATGTTTGAAAAAATCACTTGACTGATTAAATGATTCACAAGTCTCCTTCTTTCCGAAAATAAATCAGCGTCTTTTAATGAATTGCTTCAGTGATTGATTTAATGACTCACTCGTAATACAGTCATTAGTCGCCATCTATTGGTGTCGCAGTGTAACTTGCAGAAAAGTCTCAGTACTGTTTGATATCAGTGATCCTGCTCAGCTAATCAGCTTTGATGGCCAGAACTAACTGTTGTAAAATTCGACACGTTGTTATTTTATGTTGATTCACAAACAAATGACACTTATGAACCAGTTATTTTTTTTTTTATAATTTAGTCAAACAGACCCACAAAACACAGTCAGTCATGTATTTGCTCCCTCAGAAGTGCTTAAAGAACTAGTGAATCGTAATCATGATGAGTGGAATTTGAATTGGATTCAGAGTCACTTTAGCCTCAGTTTGACTTTGAATGGCTAAACGTTACACAAACTGCCATAGAATTTTTATTGACCTGGGCGACTTTCAAGATTGTAAACTGTGTGTAAAGTGAAAAATTGCACCATTTCGCCAGTGCCCAGCTGTGTTTGGACCACACTGAGATTCAAACTGTTACATGAATATGGCTACACCTTACTGTTGGCAGATATCATGATCTATAGTGGTGGTCTCTGTGTAAAACTCAATGAGAAGAAAACCGTGGGATCCAACTTAAGTTTAAGGCACAGCTGGCCACCGGATGACTCTCGTGAGCTGGCAGGGCCCACTCAAGTGTTTTGTCTGTATGTTTTCTTTGCTGGAAACCATGAGAAGCACACTTCAGATGTGAAAATAAGGTGGCAAAGAAGCCAAGATGACAGTGAAAACTGGTCAGCAGGCTTTAAGACCTTCTCATAACTCGGCATGAAGATCATAAAAATCCTGAAATACAAATATTATCTGTATTTGAAGGGTCAATCCCTTCAGCAGTAAATCACATACATTACAAGGCCTCCAGAATCTCCTTTTTATGTCAACATCCAATCAAACAGAGTCATATTTGTCTTAAGCAACACATTCCTGCAATATTTCAAAGGTCAGGGTTGGATATCTGGAATGAAGCTCTCAAGTACTATACTCAGACATGCTGAAATCAATACTGCTCCTGTCTGACTCAGTAGCAAACATCTGAGACTCTGAGGACCACTGTGTACTCAAGATAGGTAGGAAGCCATGATAAGAAACCTGAAAAGGACAGAGAACAGGGACGTCAATATTTACTTGGTGCATTACTTGACAACAGACATGACAAGTGAACAGTCTATCAGTCATTGAACAGGAGAACCGATGTTGTGTGGTGTCATATGTTATTTGAAAATAGACAGCGAGCAATCCCTGTGCTAAAACAGTGTTCCTGAGCAAGGCATCTGCACAGGGTTCCTCAAGAGAAGCTGTTGCTTTATTGTCAGTTACTTAGGAGTGACTTAAGTGCAACCATTACTGTTCAAAATGTGTATTATATTTAAAAGTGTAATTTATTCCTGTGATGGAAATGCTTAATTTTTAGCAGCCATTACTCCAGTCTTAAGTGTCACACGATCCTTCGGAAATTATTTTAATATGCTGATTTTCTGTTCAATAAACATTTTTTTCTTATCAGAATTAAAAATGGTTGTGCTGTCAATTTTTATTTATTTTTATTAAATTTTTTGGTAGAAACCGTGATGCATGTTCAAACCATCTAATCTCAAATTTTGAATGGTAGGGCATAAACTGCTTTTATGATCAGATGTTGTAATTTGACCTGTTGACCTACTTGACAGTAAAAATAAAAATAACTAAATAAATACAAACATGGGGGGAGGTAGTGCAAATATATTTGAATGACTACTACTAAGTAATTAATGTAGTAAAGAAAAAGTTTCAGAAAAGATCTTAAATTATGCTTCTCAAATTTACCAGACTGTGATCTAAAGTCAAATTCAATGTACAAATAATCTTAGGTATATGCCTACTATCCAGTTATCAACTGTATATAGCTATTCTTTCTGTATTACAGCAATTGTCTCGTGTGCTTATTTTTGCAGTATATTTCCTACAGAATTTTAGGCAAAAAATCTGATGTCTTCTGAGATATAAAAGAGTAAAACTATTTCCTCTATGTGTACTGTATATATTTGCTTAAGCATGCTGTCAGAAAGCATACAACTTATTGTTCTGGATGCACCTACATAATCTCAAGTGCAACTTGTATAAGCATTCAGACAACAGAGCAGGCTTTGATTTATGTAAAGAGTTTGAAGTGTGTGTTTGAGCAGAACACTTGTGTGTTGTTTATAGGAGCAAACACATTCCCCCTCTGAATCAGTAAACCCAGATGCTGCGTGTATACTTAACTGTGAGTCTTGTTGCTGGTGGCATCTGTTTCTGAAGTGTGTGTTTGTACTTCAGAAGAACATGAGAACTACAGCTCCACTGTGCTTTGGTGAACTCAGGGAAGTGTGGAGTGAACATCACTTTATCACCGACAGCCCTCAAGTGGACCTCTGGACTAAACAAACAAAGGCAAGATGTTCTGTCCACTGTCTGTAAACTGTCAGAATCATGTCACACCTGAGCAGAAAACAAACCTGTTTACAATCTCAGTTCAACAGATGTCTGGAGCTCTTAAGGTCACTGATCAATTAAGCTTTGATTTTAACTCTTCAAACTCTTCAATATTCTCTTAAGAATAACAAAGATTGCTACACAAATTAGATGATTTTTGGTAACACTTTAGAATAGGGAACACATTCACTAATAACTACAACTTTTCCCTCAATAAATTCCTAATTTGCTGCTTATTAATAGTTAGTAAGGTAGTTGTTAAGTTTAGATATTGGGTAGGATTAGGGATGTAGAATAAGGTCATGTAGAATAAGGCATTAAAATATATAATATAGAGATCCTAAAACAAAGTGTTACTCCTGCCCCAGAGCTCACTCCAGTGTTGGCTCCAGGCCCAGAGCTCCTGGATATGGCGCTACCCCCAGAGTTCTCGGTGCCTATCCTCAGTCCAGAGCTCGTTCCTCCAAAGCCCGCTCCTCGAAAGCACCTTCCGGTTCCCACTCCTCCATCCTGTTCCCACGTCCAGCCCACAGAAGGCCTCAGAGTCCGTAATCTCCCCAAGGATTTTTTTGGGGGGGGTATGAGGGCTCCGGTCATAGAGGCCGGGGCGGCGGCTCCGCCATGGCCGCCCGAGCTCCCTGCTCCGCCATGCCTGCCCGAACTCCTATCTCCGCTGTGGCCCCCCGAGCTCCCTGCTCCACCATGGCCTCCCGAACTGCCAGCTCCGCCATGGCCTCCAGAGCGCCCTAATCCATGTCTCCGTCTTGGACCAGCCTCCAGGGCGCTTCCTCCTTCCGGGAGGGGGGGGGGGGGGGGGGGGGGGGGGGGGGAGAGAGAGAATAATGTCAGGGTTTTAGACTTGTTTTTTTCGTGTTTTACCCCTGTCCTTGTTCCTGAGTTTCCTTATATGGTTAGTTTCCTGTTCTTGTTGAGTTGATTGATTATTCCACTCACCTGTTTTGTTAATTATCCTATGTATCTTAGTTCCTGTTTGTTTCTTCATTCTTCGTCCGGTCTACTTTGTTACTCGTTGTTTGATTTTGCTCCTGAGTTGGATGTATCCTGCGTTTTCAGTATTAAACACAATTTAAGTGAAGTTTGAGACTCCTGCGTTCTCCCTTACTACAACGTAACGTGACACTTATGGGATTTACAGGATTTAGGAATTAGAATTTTTCCCTTTCTTCCATAGATAGAGAGAGAGATTGTATGCATGATGAAGCTTTGCTGTTTGGTAAATCATTTTTTAAAAGGATACTTTAAAATCTTTAATTGTAAATATTATAATAATGACTAAATCCTGCTGATAAAGTTACTTCACCAAAGGGCAGTTTTTCTATTATCTAGCAGTTCAGGAATTATTGATTTTTTTTTTTTTTTTTTTTTTTATCAGGGCAGTCAAAGGGCAAGAGACAATCCATTCTAATAATCACAGTGTGCTTAACTTAGTGAAACAATAAAAGTGAGATGTAAAATGTCAGTCCCCTTAATTATAAGGACTAAGAAAAAGCTGTTATGATGCTAATCTTGTAGTTCATCTTTTAAAAATTGTGTTTTGGATTTAGGTTAATGGTAAAGCAACTTCTGGAGAAGATTCTGGAAGATCTAGATGTATCCGACCAGACGAGGAGTGCTGGGAAAGCTCTTCCTCATGCCCATGCATTTCTCCTGATCCAGGAACAGAGAGTTGGCTTTGATTGACAGGTCATGTTCTAGAGCAACTTTGGTCTTCACCAGGGTCTGGAGAGTGTTCTCGGCCTCCATCAGTCTCTCTCTCATCTTATGAATGGTGTCTTCAATCTCCCTCACCTCTGTAACCAGTCTTGGAAAGAGAGAGGGAGTAAAACAAGGTTTGGCATCTGATTTTTGCATCTAGATCTAAGTTTGTAAGCAAAACAGTTTTTGTATCCAAACCATTTCTTGACAGATATATAGGGCGATTACCTGTGATGAGGATTGTCTCTGCAGAGTTCGACGTTGGGTCTGCGAGACCTCTCTTCCAGCCGGGTCTGAGCCACTTTAAGTGGGTTTTCTTTGTCTCGGATTGCCTTTTTTAAAGCTTCAATCAGCATCTCGGTCTGGAAGATTTCCTGAAGAGTCTGAAAGTGGAAGCAAGGAAGCAAAAAAGAGAAAGAGAGTTGATTGAAAAAGTGACAAAGTCAATTATTCTTTGTGTCTGACTTCTTGACTCTTCTCAAAGTTCAAAAGGTCCAGTCAAGTACACTTACTTCTACTTTATATATCATAATTGACTGTCTAATGCACTTTAATCTGAAATTAGGCTGATATGGTTTTTGTCCTGGGCAAAATTCCTATCCATCCACACAATCATGCCAGGAAAAAAAAACTGGAAGAGCAGTAATCAAACCCCTCAGAGTAAACAGAACAAATTAATCAGATTTTAATTTTTTTATACATTATTTGTGGATTTGGAATTACTTACTACTTTCAAAATTGTATAAAACTGACTTATGTGTGAAGGATTCGAAAGTGCTTTATAGTTTTCATTACAGCCCATATCATCCATATAAATACATAATGGTCATAAAAATATGCAGGATCAAGTGTCTACTTACAGAGACATCTCTTACATAGACACACACTCCCTCACGAACACAATTTGATATAATCTCATTTTGACCAATCAGCATCATGAATGATGGTTATTTATTGGTTACCTCATGCCTCTGATAACAGCCGTCAAGAACTTAAACATTATGGACAGCTGACAGAGCTTTTTCATGCTCTTCATTAACCTTCTTAACAACAGACTCCAGTGTTTAGAGCCTCCTGTCTACATCTTTAGGGCATAGACAAGCAGGCAATTTATTTTGGGTCCTGTCCAGTCAAAGTGAAGTAGTAGGGCGGAAGTAGGATAGATCCTGTTATTACTAAACATCAGGTAAATAATGAGTGGTTAATGTAATGACGTGATGTTCAGCATTCTGTGGTTACCTTGGCCAGGTGGGTTTGCAGATTATTCTTGGTGTCTGCTATCTCAGAGATGCGGTTGGTAAAGGACACATTTACAGAGTTAAACTGGTTCCACATCTCGTTTGAAGTGGCGTTGAGGAGGATTTCAATCTCATCACGTAGTTTGTGAGAGGCGGCGCGTTCGCTCTGAGAATGCAGGATGTTGTTGTCAGTGAACTTCGACCAGGAGTCTGGAAGACTGATACTGTTGAGACCATAAAGAGAGTAAGCAGAGTAAATTATAACATTATTAGTATGATAACCCTGACCCTAACACATCCTAAAAACAGTATTGTCTTTTTTAAATTAATGACAACTCTCAGAGGGTTTGACATGGTAGTGTAGATAACAATGTTAATGTGTTTGGTCTTGGCAGAATTGATTTGCTACGCTGCTGTGGCAGAGCAATTACCAAGACTTGTTACTTGCCAATACATCCACAACATGCTGCTGTGAGTATGTAAGAAATACTGCTGCTGCAAATATAACATACAGCATATGAAATAACCCCCGTATAGCATACATTAATCACCCCGTAGCAGATCTATACAGATGGAGTTGGGGAAGGTGGAGGGTGTCTGAAGCATGCTGCAACTACTACAGCAAGCACTAGCTAAGTATTTGAATGTTGAGCAGCAAGCTCATTGCCTGCTGATACAAAAAGAACCAATCAGCTGCATCATGTGATAATGATGTTATTATGTCAGATTGAGTTAGACCTATTGGGCTGCACCATCTAGAGTTTCATGACAGAACTTTGTATTAAAACTCACGATGGGTCCATGCGATCGATCCCTCTATAGTAGCTGATTCCATCAGAGGTGTTCCTGAGATGGTGACACCTATCATCAATTCTCTGTGCTGTGACCTTGTCACTCAAATCTCTCTCCAACTCGTGTTGTGCTGCACGATTCGACCTGAGGATAATAATGCATATAATCACATGCACTGTTTAAATAATAATATTAAATAAAATAAAAAATAAAATATATATTTTTTAAATATTTAATATTAAATATTTTAATATTTTTTTATATATTAAATTGTATTTTATATATATATATATATATATATATATATATATATATAATACTTTCTGCAAGACTCACGCTAGTTGAGCAATAGCTCGGTTTAAATGCCGCCTCATTCTCTCTTGACATGACTTAATCACTTCCACTTCCTGCAACAAAGGCAAAATTAAATTTTGCAAATATAGAAATGATGACTGCTTAACATTTTCATATGTGGAAATAATTTTATAGTAGTTCAATGATTTATATATAAGTGAGACTTGAAATTAACACACATCAGTTGCCTAGGGCATTGGTCGGCTACTTTATACAGTTTGTGGTCATTATATAAAATATTTGACCTCAGAATGCCACAATTGACCTATCAGAATCAGGTATTCCAGAAAGCCTTGTATTAAATTTAATGTAGTCAAAACAAAAGGACCAGTGCTTAAGAAAGCCCCTTGCAAAATCATTGATTCACTCATATTACTAATATTTGAGGTTGTTTTTGGTTTCAGGTGTTATGTGTTTAGATGAAAGCTCAGGTGACCTCACCTTAATTAAATCTTTCTCTGTATCATCATGAACCAGATCAATGGACATCCGTTTCTCTCTGTGGAACAAACATTCCTGAGAAACCTGGAAAGAGAAAAACAGTGAGAATATTTATGTAGATAATACAATATCTATTTAATTTTATTTTTATATATTTTTAATTATTTTATTTTATATATTTTACATGCATTTTCATATATTTTTGTTTTATTTTTTTTGCAGTGTTCAGTTAGAGCTTTGACAAAGTAATAATATGACAAGACATCACATGGGATTACACGTCCTCACTCAAAATGTGACAACGGAAGCTCTAGTAAGCAATTACATCACTATGGAAATGTCTTGTGATCATTCTCGTGGTGATTCCTGTTAGTGTCAGTACACTATTTTGGAACTCATCCAGCACTATAGTAGTCAGCATGTTTTGGTGTGGTTTCTGTGGAAACAGTCTCTTACTGTGACTCAGATGGGTAACTCTGTAAAGACAGTGGTGGGACACATTGAGGTCACTGTAGATCTAGTGTGCTTTGTGTTCAGTGTGATTGAGTGTGTATATCTTACACCCCAATAGGTTCTGTTACCAAGTGGTTTCTAACAATGGGTCACCTGACACTCTACTATGGGCTTTTCTAGTTACTGGGTCTCTAGCTAGCTTACCGTGACCCAAATTAGGTGTGGAGCTGACAGAAAACCGCTATAGCTATACCATGTTAGCATTCCAACCACGGATGGAATATTTGTTACAATAGTAAAAGCAAGAAATGACCTTTAAATCTGTTTAGAGAGGTGAAATGTGCAAATATAGTGTTAGTTATTTTTGCCACCAAATGTTATGTGCATACAAATCCATGTTTTTTAACTTATATATATATATATACAAATTTTTGTTGAATTAGTCCCTTGCAATTTTAAATATAAACATACAACTTTAGTTACATTTCATTATGTGTGTGTGTGTGTGTGTGTGTGTGTGAGTGTGTGTGTGTGTGTGTGTGTGTGTGTAATTAAAAAATTAAATTAAATATTTATATATAAATGAAATATTGTCCTATTAAATACACTGCCCGTCCAAAAAAAAAAGTCTGAATATACTAAATGACCAGGTTATTCCATCAATGGATTTTTTCTTCCCTGATGGCAGGGGCATATTTCAAGATGACAATGCCAGGATTCATCGGGCTCAAATTGAGTAAGACTGGTTCAGGGAGCATGAGACATAATTTTCACACATTTATTGGACACCACAGAGTCCAGAGTCAGACCTTAACCCCATTGAGAATCTTTGAGATGTGCTGGAGAAGACTTTGCGCAGCGGTCCGACTCTCCCATCATCAATACAAGATGTTGGTGAAAAATTAATGCAGCTCTGGACAGGAATAAATGTTGCAACATTGCAGACGCTTATCGAAATAATGCCATGGCGAATGCGTGCCGTAGTCAAAGCTAAAGGCGGTCCAACGAAATATTAGAGTGTGTGACTTTTTTTTTTGGACGGGCAGTGTATATTATATATGTATTGTGTATATTTATTATGTACATTTCTTATATATATATATATATATATATATATATATACATACATACACATTCCTTTATATTTATGTATGTGTATTATTTATGTAATGATTCACATATATTCTTTTACTTTTTTAAATTAGATATGAATTATATAACCTGCAGTGGCCCTTCAGTCTCAGCAAGTGCTCTTTCCAATCTTCTTTTCACATCCGTCAGCGCTGATATCTCTGTCACCATGTTGTCTATCTCATGATTGAGCTCTGATCTCCAGAAGCTGATGTCGTTTAGTCTTTCTCCGATGTTCTTGCTGGTGGTGTCCTGAGTTCTGAGGGTCAGCTGGTCCTTATCCTGGATCATTCGGATCGTGTCCCTCCGAAGCCTTTCGGCACTGTTCCGGGACGACTCTGACTCCCTGTAGTTACTGTGGTTGGACTTGAACCAGTCTTCTGGCATGTAGCGTGTACTGAGAGCTGTCCTGTTAGAGGGGTAAAACATGGTCTTGGCCCGTACCAAGTCTAGGTTTTCTCTTTGAAGGGCTGATACACTCGGGATAGCGCTGCCACTTCTAAAGTACAAATTAGCCCTCCAGGGCATGTTTGAATTCTGGTTGAGGGTCAATGCTGGCTGGTGGCTCCTATAACTGGATGCTGTGGTGGATATGGCCGGTAGGAAATGGCTTGTTTTTGGCCGAGTGTAGGTGGTCATCTGAGTGGATCCAATTAGCTCCATGTGTCAATCAATTAGCCTTTCCCTGGGAAATACAAGAGAGATTGCTTTGGAATGTGTACAGTCACTTGTGGTTAATAACTATATGCCTAGGCTGCATGTGTGTGTTTCAGACATGGAAACGCTGGCATTAGGCCCTAATATCAGACTGTATTAAATAGTTAAGGTGCACTCTAAAAAATGCTGGGTAAATATTGGACAGAACACATGCTGGGATGTTTTCAACCAACAGTTGGTTAAATGTTTAACCCAACCTTCTGGGCAGTAACCCCAACCGCTGGGTCTAAACAACCCAATCACTGGTTATTTAACCCAGCATTTTTTAGAGTGTGAAAATATGAAAGACAGCAATTTATTAATGGATTATAGTTTATTTTTTATATTCACTTAAATAAAAAATAGAAATACTGAAGAAAATATGGAAATATAGATATCAAAGTAATCTAGCTAAACTATTTGAAAGTGCAATCTGTTATGCTTTAAATTTGTTAATGTTATGAATGGAAGTTATAATTACCTATACACGCAAGGCATTGGAGAACCATTAATGTATTTCACTGACCTATTAAATAACACTTGGAAGAAATAACGCCTTAAAAGCGTTAATTAAATATCGGAACAGAATATTACTTGCACTGCACCGTTTGATCTGTATTATTACATCAAAGAAACATCAAACTGACTAAATAACTCGAGCAAGAAAATTTGGAAATCTATATAATAGATTCTAAAACAGATTAATTGAATGTGTGTTGTAAACTCACCGTGTGTTTGAATCTCGTCTGTCACTCTGATGAAGCGCAGTCTGTGCACCGCTGACAGGTGTAAGCGCGCACCTGTGCAGAACTCTGGAGACCTTTGCGCATGCGCGACAGATCTCGAACTGCACTGCTGTGCATTATTGATAGACATCATTCCGCGATTCACTTCCGTAAGAGCTCAATCGAAATCGCAGTTGTCCAACACTACTGCTGGCTTTTTGGTAACCAATGAAAACCAAACACATGGATGGATAGACGGGGCAAGTCCATATAAATAAACAAGAAGCATGAACATATAACATGTAGGCTATGCATATACTGTCTGTGTGTATATATATATATATATATATATATATATATATATATAACAACAGGGTTCAATGATTTATACATTATATCTCTGAACATATTCTCAGAAAATATTCTAGCTTCATGTTTTGTGGGCAGTAACCCCCTGATGAAACCATTGAGGATTCATGAACTTGCAGTAACAGTTCAGCGGGGTCAAAGTGATCAGCCGTGATGAATTGGGACAAAGGGTCATTCTGACCCTCTGAGAGACAGGATCATTTGGCATAGTTTCATGACATTTTATGCCAAGCATGTTACTGAATGTACAAAGGCATATGCATCCTTTTTTATCACTAAGATTTGTATTCATTCATTAACAGTATTTTTAGTTTGCAGCTGTAAATACTAGTGCATATAAGAACAATTATCCTCACCTCTGCATTCACGGCTGGTGTCTGAGAGTGCAGATAATCTGTTTCTGGTCTAAAGTTTCAGAAGTGATGACACATAAAAGCTGAGAGAATGTGATGCCTGAGTGTTTCAGTGCGGCTTTTACTCGTGTCTCAAATTACCATCAAACAGAAAGTGTTTGGCATAATGACACCTGGATATATGTGCAGAAAATATAGACTTTTATTTGTGTTTATATATGAAACATGGCACAGTTAATATTTCACAAATGAAATGGGCTGGAGTTCTTGCTGCAGGGATGTGGCACATCTGGACAGGAAATACAGCTGGAAGTGTGAATGTAAATGTTGAGTGCAAAGGGAGAACCCCCTCTGCTGACAGCTGTACTTTATATATGGACTGATGTTTTGTCCTATCTTGAGGATAGAGGATAGTTATAGCATTACTGGTATTTCAACGAAAGTGTCCAGCTGGACTGAAACAGGAATTTTCCAGTTTAAAGCACACACCCATGAGAAACTCAGTACGCATACACATTAAAATGTATTGTCAGTTAATTAAAACATGAAATTATATCATCATTAACATTATGTGCAATTATGTAATTATATTTAAAAAGTCACTACATATTAAATGTAACTGACTTAAAATGTAACTGTTTTTATTATTAAAAAAAAGAAAAAAGAAATACAATGTTTTTAATTGTAATTTTAAAAAAGGGCTGTCCAAATTTTTAGCATTACATCACTCACTCACCAATGGATCCTGAATGGGTACCGTCAGAATGAGAGTACAAAACAGCTAATAAAAACATCACAATAACCCACAAGTAATCCACACAACTCCAGTCCATTAATTAACATCTTGTGAAGTGAAAAGATGTGTTTACAAGAAACAAACCTAACTTCAAACTGGTGTTTCCGGCTAAAATACAAGTCCTCGATCCACAATATTGATTTCTCCAGTGAAAAAGTTGTGTCATCTGAATTAGGAGAGAAATATACACTGATCAAGTGAAAGCATATCATCTGAATGAGGAGAGAAATATGCACAGACAGTCCAAAGCAGGTGCATTTTGATGTGAGAAGACAACAGGTGATGGACTTTTACTGTAGGAAGCATAATTATGAATTATGAACTGGTATTTTGACCAGAAGCAATGGTTTAAAGTTAAATCTAAAATCCAGATCCAAAAAGATACTTCTGTTTCATCACAACTTTAATAGTAGGATCACTAGAATAATGCTAATGTTTTGTGTTGGCAACCACCAAATTCCATTGTTTTGCAAGAAACCCCACACACACTGTCATGGCTACCATTACTTGTGTACACATTTATCTTCCTGAATGGAGGGAATCTGAGCTATAAATCAGTGAATTAGGTGAGAGGACACCTTCTAATTATTGCATGGCCCCCAATACCTTCACTCCCCCTCCATGAGGATGGGTTACCGCTGCCTTATCAATGATTCATTCAACAGGAAGAGAGCACACTGGGTTATTTAACACAGTATAATCATCCATGTGTCTTGTTACAGCCCAGGCTAAGAGACACACATATGTGCCCAGGACTGAGGCTGGGTGTCGTGTGTTTATCCCGGCCGGGCTTGTGTCTCTCAGTTCTGAAGAGGGTGTTGACATGTTTTGACTCATGCAAAAGGAAAATCGCTTTGCCGCTGAGTCTCAAAGTCATTCTTCATAGACTGGAATGCAACATGTGTGTTTGTCTTACTGTAGAACGAGGACAGAATACAAACCACAGTCAATTTTTGAGGGATTATGTTTGTACATTGCTAAAAACTATACTATTATCGAAAATTCTAATTAATCTTTTGATAAATTCTTAGATTTTGCATGGACAAATTAATTTTAACTTTTAAATGCTTTTATTATTATTATTATTATTATTTTACTACTGGTCTATTGGTGGTTTATAATTTTAATATCCAGTTATTAAATAGTAAATAATAATTAAATTGCATTAGCTATTTACATATACATTAAATATTTAAATATTAAATAATTATTTGTGTTTCACTGGTGTGTTTTCCAAAGTGCAACTGTGCTCACATTTTTTGGGATGTTACTTGTACACTGCGAACATACAATAAAAGCTATACTACTATCATAAAATAAAATGAATTTCTTAATATACTTTTAAATCATAAACTGTAAAATCACTTTCTTATTCAGTATGTCTCTTTTTTTGATTAAGAAACTAATTTTTTTGTAGTATAGCTGCTTAAATATCAGCCTCAGCTTTGTAATGCAATGTTTTGGTCTTTTGTTCTCTTCCTGTTGCTCTCTTTGCCAACGGATCAGAGTTTCTCAATGTGAGCCTCCCCAACCGGAGCCCCTCTCTGTTATCCCGCTGTGGTTTTCTCCCTGATGTCTGTGTCTTTACTAAAATAACACTGCATGAATTCCCTGTTAGGCAATCCAGCCAACAGCCTACAATAGGGAAAGAATAGTCACACTTTTATTATTAGTATTAATTTGATGTAGACATTTGATTAATCTAGTCTTTGTAATGTGGAAAACTGTTTCCATCTAAGTGTAGAAAAAAGCAAGATAATTGCAAATTTATATCTTATAATTGCGACTTTGTTGATTTTATATCTCACAATGTGACTTCTTAACTTACTTTAAGATTAAAACAGGCTTCTTTAATTTGCTAACCACAACATAAACAAAAAGTGCAGTTTTAGATTTTGTTGCTGAACCGCAGCTTCTCACCAGGTGGTCTAATATCACAACCGTCTGTTTTCTATGTCAACAGGGTAAGCTGAGATTCAAAGGGCGTTGTGCCAGAGATCTACTGTATTACTCGACACACATTCTGACGTACAAACACATCAGACCTCATGTCATTGCCTTTCCCCATGTTGAATATGCCCTGTAAAGGCATGAAGAACAAACCCATGGTTGACGTCCATTGCTCTCCAAACAGCAAACACCTCCCCAGTGCCCATAGGATTCAGCCTAGAACGTGAGTGTAACATTAGCGTATCCTATATTTACCCTAGTACCGTGTGTCTGGAGGGTCTGTGGTGTAGTACTGCATGCCACGAATACGTGAGAGGACAAACCCATTTTACGAAGGCTATGGAGTCTTGCAAAGCGTATTCCGAGTATAGGTTTCCAAACTCTAGAGTGAGAAACAGATTGAATTGCGGCCATGTTTTGTGCAAAAAACACTATTAAGGGCTGTTCACACAGAACATGTTTTTACATGCTATTCCATTAGTTATTTTATGTAAATATGCTCTAAATAGACGTCTTTGACCATTGCGCTCACCTCTCATTTCATGTCTTCCATGATACAATTTTCTAAAAATGTAAAATACAGCCCTTTGTCTTGCATTTTGCAGTCCACTGAACCTTCAAGCTGTTTTTCTACGCTAAAAAGCTAGACAAACATGTTTGAATGTCTTATGTTTTTGCATAATCTCGTGCATGCCCTAGCATGGTAAAAAAATGGCTCTGAAGTTTAAATCAGTTCAACATTTAAAAAAATGCATCTGCAATTTTTTTGTATACCACTCCCCTTTTTGTATACCACATCCCACTTTTTTTGCAGTCCTCTGCACAGCTTTACCATCATTTTTATGGTTTACTGACGTGTTTGCCTTTTGCAAGTTTTAAAAAACACATATGCAATTTTTTTCTATTCCACTGCCCTGTGTTTAAACTGTATTTTTTAAATGTTTTGTATTGTAAAAACATGGCACTCAAGTTAAAATAAGTTGACCTTTTAAAAAAACATGCCTTGAGACCTTGCTGTTTTTTTTCCCTATTCTACAGCTTGTGTCTCAAGCCGCGTTTTTAAGTTATAAAAAAAAAAAAAAAAAAAAAAAAAAAAAAAAACTTTAAAAGCAAAGTAGCGGACTGCAAAAATTTGTTCTGTAAGAACAGCCCATTAAAGATAAAATGTGTTTAGATAATTATGCATTTTAACAAAGATCGGTTCAAAACTTTGATGAGAGAGTGTTTGAAAATGGTGTGACAACATGCCAGGTTTGACATCCTTGAAAAAAAAGTGTAGTGTAAAGGATAATGTAGTAAAAGGGAAAAACTAAACAAAACAAAATTATTATTTCTGTATTTTTCTGTAATGCAGTCACATGATTTCCAAAGAGTTGAATTATAGTGCAGGTGTCATATGGAGTATTTTTATGGTATTTTTGGTCCTTTTGACTGCTATGAGCTGTGTTCACTGATTCTTATGCTGTTGGGTCATCAAAAAAACTATTTGCATTGGGAATAGACAGGAGTGTCAGATTCAAACTGTCACATGCAAAATGGATATTGATGATAAACTGCTGCGCTCTTATTATGAATCAATTCTCTCGAAGGGCTGGGTTGGATGGTTTTCATGTTAACACTATGAGGCCTGACACTGGCTGGTATTCCAGAGGATCAGATGGATTGAGAGAGAGAAAGAACCTGATGCTTTATCACTCAGATGACGGCACTGCAGGCTTCAGGTTTCCATGCTGAAGAGGGTTTGATGGCTGATTATCTGAGGTTAGGTAAGGATGGACCATTCCATCTACATTCCTCTTCGTTACTGGGCCATAAATCACCTCTTCCATGAAGCTCTACACAGAACACACGTAACACATGAAGTCTGGAAATGCTAACAGAGAGGAAGTGATGCTATTTACTATCTAAACACCATTGAAATTCAGGGACACTGTATTAGGGAAGTCGTGGCCTAATGGTTAGAAAGTCGGACTCGTAATCCAAAGGTTGCGGGTTCGAGTCTCCGGCCGGCAGGAATTGTAGGTGGGGGGAGTGAATGTCCAGCGCTCTCTCCACCCTCAATACCACGACTGAGGTGCCCTTGAGCAAGGCACCGAACCCCCAACTGCTCCCCGGGCGCTGCCGCATAAAATGGCTGCCCACTGCTCCGGGTGTATGTTCACGGTGTGTGTGTGTGTTCACTGCTGTGTGTGTGCACGTTGGATGGGTTAAATGCAGAGCACGAATTCCGAGTATGGGTCACCATACTTGGCTGAATGTCACTTCACACTTCACACATTGGTCTTTGGCCTTGTCCCTTACGCACAAAGATTTCTCCAGATTCTCTGAATCTTTTGATGATGTTATGCACTGTAAATGATGAGATTTGCAAAGCCTTTTTAATTTAACATTGAGGAACGCTGTTTTTAAAGTATTCCACAATCTTTTTATGCTCTTTCACAGATTGGAGAGCCTCTGCCCATCTTTACTTCTGAGAGAATCTGCATCTTGAAGAAATTCCTTTTATAGATAATCATGTTACAGACCAGGGGCCTCATTTATAAAGTGTGCGTACGCTCAGATTTGATCTTAGAGTACGCTTAAATCCACGCCAACATTCATATTTATAAAAACGATCTTTGATGTGGAAAAGTGCTTAGTGTCACGTCAGGGTCTGAGCAGATGTACGCACTTTTTATTGTCGGAGTATTGCAGGTTTTTAAAAATATAAGCTGTGCTTGCAGCTCGCTGTTCTAAATTATGATGATTGGTGATATTTTATATGTTAATGATATTAATTAGGAGCCGTTAACAAGGCAGAGAGCTGAAACCATTCAATTGCGTTCCAGATCAGTTGCGATTCATAGATTTCACATCTGAAAGAGACGCGTATGCACGTTTTCTGTTCGTACGTTCATTCTATGAATCGCACGTACGCATATCTTAGAAATGATCGTAAGATCAAATTTAGGATGGTTTCTGCGAAACATTTTATAAATGAGGCCCCTGATGTCAATTAACTTAATTGGTTGCTAGATGTTCTCCCAGCTGAATCTTTTCAAAATTTCTTGCTTTTTCAGCTCTTTGTTGCCTCCGTGACAACTTTTTGAGACCTATAGCAGGCATCAAATTTGAAATGACCTCATTTAGTGGATAAAAGTGTAAAATTTATCTGTTTAAACATTTATGTTCTCTATGTTCTATTGTGAATAAAATATTGGCTCATGTGATTTGAAAGTCTTTTAATTTTCATTTTATTCAAACTTAAAAAAAACGTCCCAACATTTCCGGAATTCGTGTTGTATAATGAAATATATATTTAGCTGTGGGATATATTTAACTGTGGGATAAATTGAATCAGTGTTCATTAAGCTCTATGATTAATAGAAGTTTGTTTAGCAATAAAGATGTTACAGTGCATGTCAATAGAAGTGTGCAAAGTCAACACTGTCAGTCAACACATTTGCTTTATATTTTTGGCGTGTTTGCTTTAGTCTAGATAGATCAATGTTTGAAAATCCTTGAATGTCTTAAACGGGAAACATGTGGCGCTGTGAGAAGCTTTCTAAGTAACGCTTGGCGTGTCTTAGTTCAGGGGCCTCATTTATAAAATGTTGCGCAGAAACCGTTCTAAATTTGTTCTAAGATCATTTCGCAAAAGTGCGTAAGTGTGATTCAGAGAAAACGAACGTGAACACAAAAACACGTGTATCATTACCATATAAAAGACCACACGCCAATATCCGAATTTCTATGCTTGAGAATGACGAGCACAAAGAAAGAAAAAAAAAACTTTACTCCGTCTGAAATTGAGGTTCTGCTGGCGGAGGTAGAGGTTTGTACTTTTTGGGAGTCTCTCCAGTGGGATTTCACACAAAACAAAATTTGTGGCATGGTAGAGTGTAGCGCAGGCTGTGAACGAGGTAGGGGGGCAGCAAAGGTCCCTAACAGATGTTTAAAAAAATGGTCTAACTTGAAATTACAGTCCAAAAAGTGTGTTGCACGACATATTCTTATAGGCTGCACAGACAAAACAGTCGAAGATGTGTTTATGCATTTTTTATATTTATTTTATTTTACGCATTAATATTAAATCAAGACGTCGCAAGTTCTCTTGCAAAATAAAATAATTTACAAAAAAATAAATAAATAAATACAACAACATGGAATAAACTGTGTAGCCTAGAATGCGAGTAAAGAACTCTCAACATTAGGCTACCACAAAGGTCAGTTTAATCTCGCAAAAACTCCCCTTAATAAAAAATCTGACTACACGGCACAATTCATCTCTCACCCTGAATCTTTGTTGTTTATGATGAATTCGGTGCTTGCACATACACCGCTTTTATTAGATGTTCACATAGCTGCAGTACTCCGACTTTGCCACAAGGAAAATTGCGTACGCCTGCTCAGACCTTGACGTGGCGGTAAGTACTTTTCCACGTCAAAGACCTTTTTTATAAATATGAGCGCTTGCGTGGATTTAAGCGCACGCACACTCTAAGATCAAATCTGAGCGTACGCACGCTTTATAAATGAGGCCCCAGGTGTTGGATCATGTGCTATTCAGATACTTAACTGCCACATTCTAAACCTCAGTGAATCTCCTCCTATAAATATTCCCAATGGGTGGTCTCTTTAATGGCATATAGAAGCTACGCTGAGGAGGGTGCATGATCCTATTTAAAGTTTGTGTATAAGAAAGCACATTTGCTATCTCCTTGGCTCAATTTTTTTGTTTCTGCTTTAGCAGAAAGGTTAATACTGCAAGCAATGTGCTCATTAGCGCTCCTAATTTGGCTCCTAGACTAAGACAGGCCTCTGTCTAGACCATCATTCAGTGTTAATGTTTAGAGTAGATTTGCATTCTTCACTGTAGGTCTGTTGGAAAATCTTTAGCGGTACCAAGAATGGTACAGTATTGGATTACATAGTAGAAGGGCACAGGCGCCAATAATCAGATTAGACTAAACCACACGGAAAGGGATGGCAGATAAACCTTAGCATGGTGCATTTGTGCTTTTGAAAAGTGCAGGTCTTAATAAATGGTCTAGACATGCAGCTGGACAACAGAAGACGACATCTGGGCAAAGCGTAAATAATGCATATAAAAACTGTTATGAGATTATATAACAGTTGTCATGGCCAATAGTAGAACATCAAAATACCTCATTTCTTAACTAAGATCTTTGCTAAGTACTTGGCACAATCCACATCCTGCTACAGTGCTTCACTGATGTTATTTTATAGGCTATTAGATGAGCATTTATATGAAGGTGGGCACCAATTAACAAAATAATTTTCAGCAATTACCATAAATTATTTAATAATTATTTTAATACCTCAATAAATTATTTTCTTAATGTCTTTTATAGAACCATACATATAATAATAATAATAATAATAATAAGTTGCAACATTGCTTGGTCACAGCATACATTTAGACCAATGAGCTACATACATTAGGCTACTTTGTCGAAAAAAAAAAAGTGTATTATCTTAATGTTTTTAATAATCCATTTAACATAAAATTGAATGTCTTTTTTCATATAAATGTTGCCAATGTTTTACTTTACTTACTTACTTACTTTTGTCATTTAGCAGACGCTTTTGTCCAAAGCGACTTACAAATAAGAAAAAGTAACTAAAACTAAAAAGTTACAACTCTATAAATACTATCTACCCACATATTTAAGAAAATAAAGAAATTAAATAAAATTAACACATGCATATAACAACAACATTTCAATAATAAACATATCAATGAAAAAATTAAATAAAAAGCTACTACTATCCCTTGCTATTTTATTAATCCCTTTTGGTGAATGTTCCACATAGTTCAACAAAAATGTTGTCTTCATTTATTCATCCTTGTTAAACCTGAAAATGCTGTAAACCGCATCTGTCAAATTATAAAAATGACAAAAACTACCTTAAAATTACTTATTTTAGTTTTGTAATTTATTCATTTTAATTTTGTAATTTAAGAAAACAAAGTTAGTTTTTTCTTACAAAGCTTGAAAAATAAAATATAACGCTAAAACACTGTGCAAAATATAATTTTGTTCCATGCTAAATAATGTTAAAATCAAAGGACTGGACCTGTTGAGGTCTAAAAATGACAAAACTGCCTTAAAAATGACTTCTTCCATGCTAATATGTTACGTTAGGTATGCATGCTTGTGTATTTTGTTTGTTTAATTTAATTCTCTCATTTATTTGTTGTAATTTCAGCATTTAGTTTAATTTTGTGATTTTTGGAAAGCCACTTCCCAGTCTTTATTGCATGCAAAAGCTTAATAAAACAAAACAAAATAAAACAATACAATACTACACAAAACAAAATTAAATATTTTTTGGTCCATACAGAAAAATACTAAATAACTTCTTATAACTTAATTGCTTAAGCCTGATGTATGTATGTATTTTATTCAGCCTTATTTTATTGTATGCAAAAACTTAAATAAATGAAATAATAAAATATATTAAAATCTATATATAATAAAAAATGTAATAAAACATCATAGCTTCAGCCAAGTATATATATATATATTTGTTTAATGGAGGTCAATGCTAAATGACATTTGTGGTTCTTGTGTGCTTTAAACAAAACCTTTATTTAACATTTATCAAATCAAAGCAAACCAAATTAAAGTGTAGTTTATAAACCACAATGTTTACAGTGTACTGCTGTACAGTTACAAGAAGATAAAATATCATATAAAAGAAACTAAAATTAAATTAAAAATACATAAATATTAATCTAATATTTGAATGTGAAAATAAAGGGCTGGGAGAGTTTGACAACAGACTGAGAAAGGAGCTACAGATAGATACGATTAGGCAGACAGACAAATAAATTTGATTGAGAGATCGATATCAAGCATAGACAGACAAAAAGCACCACACATGTCTGACAGCTCGCTCAGGCTGCAGTCACAGAGCCAAAGTTCCTGCCTGCTGAGCATGAATGCAGGGCTCTGTTCACCGTCCCAGTCATCACATTCCTTCAGAGCCACACGGCCCAGCGGAGGAGAGGGCAGCAGCCGTGGAGCCTGGCCAGGATCTAACTTACAATACATCCAGTCTGCACACAGGCCTGCCAACAACCCCGTCATGCTCCCAAAATGTCACAGCTCATTGTCTGGTGGTTTGTCTCTGACGTAGGTGTGAAGAGCATTGTAGTCCTGAGGGATCACTTGGTCACTAAACACTCATTTTGAGGTTAAACTAGAATGGTAAATGCTAGTTTTACTAACGAAAATAGACATTATGTTGACAAACTTGCATAGCTATAATCAAATCAAATTATGATTCGTTCATACTGCAGAAAACAATAGTGTTTTATGGTAAAACAGACAACCAGTAAATGATGTACAAATGTGTAACAGCTGGTATTTTTCCTTGTAGAGCAAGCTACCTTTACTTTTGATTCTTTATTACATTATTACATTCTCATCCTCACCTAATTAAGCTTGCCATTTTTTTCATGCAAGACCCAAATATGCAGATATTATTAGACCAGGCAGAGGGGTAAAATAATATTAATAATAATATATATTTTAAATAAAATAATAACTAAAAACGTATAAACAAAAACTAACAATAAAAACAATAAAAATAATAAATTAATGGAAAATAAACCAAAAGGTTCTTTCTAACACTATTAAGGTCCTGTATAGCTCTTCCAGTGCATGGTTCTTTATGGAACCTTATAAAAAGTGTTCTATTTAGTGCCAAAAAGGGTTCTGCTAATTACAAGACAAATAACCCTAAAACAATTTCTCTTAAGAATGCATCTCCCTATAATGAACTTCAACTTTATCTCTAAACAAACACACATTATTTAAAAATCCACAATATTGATCTGGGTCATAAAGTATAGATATGCACCATATTGCTCTCGGTTCCCCTTTGTGGCTCCTTCCTGACCTACTGACTCATACCAACAATGATGAACATGCTTACTATCATTTGTACAGGATTTCCTGTCATGCTTCTCCTGGTATATCAGAACTGTGTGTCCCCAGAAACCTGATCCTCAAGCAAATGTCTGATGTCATGCGATGTATGCCTTTAACACCCTTTAATTGTGTGCCTAAATCCCTCCACAAAGTGTCATGCATGGGTGTTCCTCCAAAAAACAGATTAAGTACACTGCTGCGGATAAAATGCTGAATAGATTAAATTTTGGAGTTGCATTAGGGTGGGTCCTTCCTGCGGTACTGTTTCCATCAGCCGCCTTAAAATGCATTAAAATGAGGAACAGTATTCTAGTTTTGCCAGTGCATTGGGATCAAAGCAATTTTTAATTGTCAGGAAATCAATGCCGTCTGAATGTTTTTTGTAGAAACTCTGCCCTCTCTGGTCAGTGAGTGTTGCTACAGCGGTTTGAGGCAGACGGGAAGGGCAACTCTGTGTTTTAATCTTTGGAGCTCAGCCAGCTATGGAAGGAGTGAGTCATCCAGTAAAATTGTATACACATACACACATAAACACACAGAGAGAAGGAGCAGTTAAACTGAGATCATGTGATTTATACTGCCATATTAAACACATTAGTCCAAAAATACTAATATGAGGTGTAATAAGATGTCTCTTTCAAACCAAACCGGTACCGTTACATATGACAACTGTTGTTGTTTTTACTGACATAATCATAAACACAAATAAATCAAACTACAAGAAAAGGCATTGCTTAGTGCAATTTGTCAGCAAATATTAAATTAGTGATTGTAAGTCAGCAATGAAAATAAGTACAAATGCACCATGCAATGCACCAAAAAAATTTAATTAAATAAATCAACACCTTTCTTTACTTTCAGAAAGAATATATTCCTGAAAATTAGCATTAGGTGGGTTTCATTATGTTTTATATTAATCATAAAATAAATGCTGTTCTTTTGAACTTTCTATTCATCAAAAAATCCATCATTGTCTTCATAAAAAATAGTAAGCGGTGCAACTGTTTTCAACTGATAATAAAAATAAACATTTCTTGAGCACAAAATCAGTAATAGAGCGACTTCTGAAGGATCATGTGACACTGAAGACTGGAGGAATGATTGCATTTAAAAAAAATAAAATCAGCCCTTTCCTCACTTTCGGGAAGGATTTATAACTTAGTTCCAGGAAATCAGCATTATGTGGGATTTGATTATGTAGGATGTTAGTTACTCATGGAAGTGCGAGCGGCCCATCACTGACTCAGCAGCAGAGCGCGGTGGGCGTTTCCTCTCTTTCGCTGGACTGGTGGGTTAGTGTGACCCTGGAAGGGGTGTGGACCGCTCTCCCAAATGGACATGCTCTGAGTACATGAGAAAACTATTTGGTGTGTAAATGTGAGTAATTCTGTACACATTTTTTGGGACTGAGCTTTGGAATACCTTTAACATAACTAATGGAAAGCACCAAAATGTCTGCATATGAATCATTGGAAAGTAGAATCACATCTGGGAACCATACCATCTAAACTGAGTTAAAATGCCACACTTGCAGCACTTTTTAAGTGACTTTAAGGTCTCTGATTGGCCAATTCAATAAAGCCGACATCTCGGTTTCAGTGCTACCTGAATACTTTGTAATCCATTTAGTATTGATTTCCATGTACAATTCAACTTACAATATTTTTAAAAAAAGCATAAACTTTTAACAACTTATAAACTGAAAAATTGCTTTCCATATGGTTTCGCTCATTACATTTTGACAAATTCATCTGCCACAGTAATAATTAAAAGATTTAGGGAGAGGAAATGAAAGACTTTTACAAAGTTATTTAACGCAAAATGGTAACAAAAGTAGTTAAGTAGTTGCTTATTAGCATGCATATTACTAGAATATTAGCCATTTATTAGTAGTAATTAAGCACATATTAATGCCTTATTCTACATGACCTTATTCTACATCCCTAATCCTACCCAATACCTAAATTTAACAACTATCTTACTAACTATTAATAAGCAGCAAATTAGGAATTTATTGAGGGAAAAGTCATAGTTAATAGTGAATAAGTGTTCCCTATTCTAAAGTGTTACCTAAAATGTATATCATTTTAAAGAAATGCTGTTCTTTTGTACTTTATATTTATCAATGAATTCTGAATAAATAAATGTTTTCACAAATATTTTTAACATTGATAAGAAATGTTTATTTATACAAAGAACACTTTGTATAAATAGCATCTGTCATTATTTTCGCTTAGTGTAAACAAGACGCTGCTGTTGTAATTTCTACTTGGTTATTTATAACATAATCTACTGCTTAGCTAGATAATAGTAATATAATAAATGCTGCCTAAAAGATTCAGGTCTTGTGCAATCTGAGTCATGAAGCAAAACCAGTTGAGAAGCACTGGCCTAAAGTATATGAGATCATATTCTCAGTTCTGTGTGGAAAATATTGGCATATTGTTTCTCCAAACCCATGTGACTGAGCAAAACTACTGTAATATAGCCAATAGTGAAACAGCAGAGGTGAGTGCTGCCAAACTGTGGTCAGTGGCTGACTTCAGCAGCAGCAGGCACACTGAATCACGGTCTGGTGCTACAGCTCGCTCATCCATCCGCACGCCAGCCTGGACGGCTGCCCAGATCAAACCCCAACACACACAGACTGCCAGTTCATGTCAAATTACAGTACAAATGAGTCTGAGAAGAAAACTCGCTTTTACCTCAATAGACAAATACGGGCAAAAAGATACTTCTAGATGCAGACACATACATGTACATAGTTATACACCCACCAAAGAGTGAACAGAAGCGGGATCAGTTAAGATATAGGTTTCAGAAGGTCACATGTTTAACATTTCAGATGAATTTACGAGCATGGTCTCAAATTAGCCCCCCTAGACACACCCTATAGTGAGCAGTGCATCTGTCAATCAATCCTGTTAATTAGGTGGGATCCAGAATTGTGGCTGTGGCTTGGAATGTGGATCTTGCTAAGCTTTGTGATTCATTTGAAATATTATACACTCCATGTAGAGCAGTTTTCAAACTAGTTATTGACTGAACATGTATAAAATATATTGATCAAGCACGTTTAACATTTAAAACAGAGAAATATTCTCAATCAGATATAAGCAAATTTGTGACACTGAGTAAATTGACTTTAAATAAATAAATAAAATTTGTATGGCAACATGAATGCAAAATATAATTTTTCCAGTTCATATTACTCAGCTCATCGTGAAAGTTTTAAAGTCTGAATGTATGGATTTTAATGTGATGAAAAAAGGCAATTGCAACTTTTTATCTTACAATTCTGACTTTTTTCCCTGACATTTAAAGTCAGAATTGAAAAAAAAGAATTCCAAGAAAAAAAGTCCAAATTGTGAGATAAAAAACAAATAAATAATTTTACTATATGTATATGTATATATATATATATATATATATATATATATAGTAAAATTAGTCATTTTTATTTTCTTTTTAATCTCACAATTTGGACTTTTTTTCTTGGAATTCTTTTTTTTGCAGTCCTGATATATATATATATATATATATATATATATATATATATATATATATATATATATATACTTGGCGGAAATGGGGTACAGGAAAAAAGTAGAACTATTTTCAGGAATTTAAGGAAATTTGTGACACTGAATAAGCTGGCTTTCTATAAACCATCAATTGTCTGGAAAGATTCAGTTCTGTGTGAAATAACAGTAATAGATTTAATAGTAATAAAAAATAATATTATTTGTACTGAAAATACGATTTCAAAATACAAACATTTATTGGTCTCAGACATTTGGACCTCACTACATGATGTACTGTTGTCAGTTGATTTTATTTCAGTTCATCTTAAATGTGTCAAAACCTAAATGCTACAGGGGGAAATGCAGCCTATTAATGTGTAGAGTTGTGCAGCACACATCCATCACCGCAGGCCAGAATGTTTCAGCGAACTATATGAATAAGATTCCAGGCAAAATAAGATTCTCTCAGCCTGAAAACAGACATCAATTGTCTGGAAAGATTCAGTTCTGTGTGAAACATGCTCCACTTTGGCCAGCCCTCCTTTCACATTCTTCAGTTACGGTCAAAATCAAATCCAAAATAACAAAAGGACTGGAATGTCCATCGCTGTGGTACATTAAGGGGACAAAACATTCGAGCCTGCCTCTATTTGTGGGGTGACATTTTTCCAGTCTCTTCACCCTTTCATCCATCCATCCACCCCCTCAGTCTGTGTGTCTAAAATGCCATGTGTCTCTGCTCACAAGCTGCTAACAAGACATATCTGCACCATGTTGTCCGGTGGAGAACAGAGCTTCTCTTTCAGCCAGAACGGAGGACAGAAATTTGGGAGAGAGGGCTGGCTCATGAAAACAGTGGATTGTCTCACCATCCCATCCTGATACTGCTTTCTTTGAGGTGACTGGACAGTGAAGGATGAGTGTTTATGAGGACAGTAAATGGCAGTTAGAGACACAGGAGGCAATTGTAACAAACCAGATTTCTCTCAAGATTAACAGTCGGAATGGATGAGATTTACCATATGCTCAGTTGATATTTTCTAGGAAACAGAAAAAATAAATAAATAAAATAATAATAATAATTAAATAATTAAATCAACCCATCAACCCATCTATCTATCCATCTATCTATCCATCTATCCATCTATCTATCTATCTATCTTATACATATATATAAAAATAAATAAATGTACATTTGTCCAGTAAAACTATTTAAACATCCATTAAACAAGACAAAAAATTAAATAAAAAAATGTTTGTTTGATTAGCCAGTTTTGAACAAAAGGTGAATTTATCTTGTTTTATGGGTATTTAGGGGTTTGTACCCTAAAAATTACTAAAGGCTAAAAAAAATGTATATGTTTTTTTTTTTTTTAATTATAAATTATTATAAATTTCCCTCCAGGTGAAATGATTAGATTTCATTCATTACAGTGTATACACACAAAAACAAAATAAACACACATATAGTGAACTGGAGGAAAAACCTGGAGATAATTTAAAAATAAATATCAATAAATAATAATTATTAACAGTTAAGTAATTAAATTAATATAAAGTAATATAAATTAATTTTAAAAACCCAGAATATATTAATTTTATAAACTGACAATTTTGTAAAACAAATAAACAATAATAGTAAATGAATACAAAAGTAAAAGTTTTCATAAACAATGAAAAATTGAATTTTTATATGTATATACATTTCTAATATAATATAATATAATATTCACCTGGTGATAATTTTGTAAAAGTAATAAATATAATAAAATATTGATGCCCAATATGATTCCCCTTTTTTGGAATGTTAAAGCTTTGTAGTAGTTGTAATTCTAAGAAAAAATAAACTTAGAATTGCAGTAAAAAAATCCAAATTGTGAGATAAAATTTGCAATCTTGGATGGATGGATGGATGGATGGATGGATGGATGGATGGATGGATGGATGGATGGATGGATGGATGGATGGATGGATGGATGGATGGATGGATGGATGGATGGATGGATGGATGGATGGATGGATGGATGGATGGATGGATGGATGGATGGATGGAATTTAAAAAATAATAATACAATAAATAAGTAGCCCAGCCAAAGAAGGACTGAATGGCATAGTGTGCATTAGGTGTTTGATCCTGTGAAGTTGTGAGATAATTCTGGGGTCCATCTTTACCCACATGACTTTAGTTCATAGTGTGCAGACAGACAGAATTCCAACAGCTGAGTATGCAGATCTACAGTATGTGCACACAAAGCTGAGGCTGTGCTGTACACCGTTCATATGTTAGGAAACAAGTGACCCTACTGCCAACCTGATGTCAGAGTAACAACTTACTACACAACAAAATTCAACCGCTTTGACATGCAGTTCACTTGAATAAATTATTAATCAACCAACATGGTGTTTCTGCTCAATACCGGTCCAAAACAACAACTAACCAGCATAAACCAACCTGGAGTCACATCTGGAAAATGAAATACTGACATAATGTCATCCAGACTGAACTGTGCTAAAATCCCTCTGTTATTTTTCCCTCCCTTTTCTTTCTCTCCCTGTGTGGTTCTTCTTCTTGTTGGGCACTTGGAGTGAAACACTAACTGCTGCGGTGAGCCTTCAGTTGTTGGTCTCCGTTCATGATCCACGTGCCCATCACGAGTCAGGCCGGGCCTCCCACAGCGGAGCTCCCTCAGAGAATCCTCCCTTAACCTCTGCCCCACGGCTGCCTAGGATAGCAGGGGCGTAATCAGGGTCCTATTTTAATGACCCGCTGAAATTCAGAGGAGTTCCCGCCCTTAGAAACAGCTGCAGGCTTCAGTCCATCTATGGAGACGAGTGCTCAGGAGGAAAGTTCTCTCTGGGGTCAGCGGTGGTTTGCCCCTGTATGGCACACTGTATACTGTATTGCCAAGATTCCTGCAGTCCATTCCATATTCTGCTGCTGCTCTCCATGAAACTCTATCACCTATCCTGATCCTCCAAGCCACATTACACACCCTGTCATCTCCAATAATGCTCTCACAAGCACAGTAACCACCAAGGGCGTAGGTTTGCTTTCGACATTGGTGGGGACATAAACCCAATCCCCCTCCTGGTTATAATTCATATAGCTCAGAGTTTCTTTCTTTTTTTTATAGTATGTTTAACAGACAATAATTACACAATTATGATTTTGTGAACCATCAGCATGCATCAGAGCGCTGGGTGTCTTAATCACATATCACTTTATTTTTAAATTAATGGAATTGGACCCAGGATGATTCTGAAGTATATGATTCATAGTATACTTTATTTTAGAAACAAATATTACATTAGGACCATATGTTATAGTTTTATGTCAAAATTGGTACAACAATAGCTACATCCTGAAAATATCTTTATAGAAAAAATCCTGTTTTGTCCTATAAGGAAAATTAACCATGGTAGTATTAGTAAATTATTATTTATAGTAATAGGTAAAAGTAACCTTTTTTTTTTTTTTGGCAGACTAATTACCAATTGTATAACCAGAGTTTTACTACAAATACCATGGTGAACTATATAGTGTAAAACCATTGTTAATTTTTGGTAACCATGGTTTAACTATAGTAACCATGTTAAATTTTGTTGTGTTGTTTTTGCCTTAGCTCCCTCTAAACCTGTTATAAAACGATGTGAATATGTGTCTGCTAAATTCCTACTCTTTGCAATAGTAACTATGTCCTTTTGGTAGTTTTGCAGTAATTAATTGACTGTTATTGCTAACATTTGCTAGCAGTCTAATGTTTAACTAAGTAAACAAACACAAAACTACAATACAACACAACTACAATAGTCTATTTACAGATGTAAATAAAAAAAAGTGTCAGCACCTGAAGTCCTGAACAAGACAGTTTTGCCTCTCGGCTTCCACTCCGTTCCGGAGTCTCGCATCCTTCCGGCGTAGCGGGCGTACGCGTGGATGAGTCAAGACTAACCGATTCATGATTTATTATTTTAATTTTCTTTATTTTATTAGTATTATTGAATGGCGAATTCGGAAATAATCACTTTAGTACATTCGGCAGGCAACAAAAACAACAAAAATATGTAGGCCAGCGGGCCAAATTGGCTGCCAGGCCACAGGGAATTCTCCCGGTGCTCCAGATGGCCAGTCCGCCCTGAGGGAGCTAATAATAGGCATAGATAGGCGCTCTCTTTCCATTTGCTCTGTTTTGTCAAACAAACACCACTTCAAACTCATCGATGCAACTTTGTTTATTCCTGAATGTGGGCTTTTATATGAACTGTTTTGGTGCAATACCTGTGAGTTGTTCTAAACGCGGCTGTGCTTCTCGTCTGGTGTGTGATTCCGCTCATGTATTAAATGCGCGTCCTTGAGAGCGCGCAGTTTTCTAACATATTTTCTTTAACTTGTTAGGTAATATAAATAATTTGACGTTTCAGATGCGTCAGAAATGACAAAAACATACATATATTTAATTGTTTGATCAAAATTATTGCTAGGGACAGTTTGGTAGTGGCTGGATATTGGTTGGGACACGTCCCTAGCGTCCCCCCCTAATTTAACGACAGCCAAGTACAGCACCAAACACTTGCTTCAATACAGCCTTAAAGTCAATATAAAGATAAAATGTATTCTAATGTCTTTCTTAAAGGAATTTTAAGAATTTTAATAATTCATTTCTTCATTCATTGTGAATACAAATATATATTAAATTAGATTAGATTCAACTTTATTGTCATTTATGCAGAGTACAAGTACAGAGCTAATGAAATGCAGTTAGCATCTAACCAGAAGTGCAAGAATATAGTGTTTTATATACATATAAGTGCAGAGTAAGTGAAGATATGATTTACAGAATATACAGTGGAATTGCTATATACAGTATTGAGCAGAGTATATACAGAATATAAAATAGGAATTCCTGCCTCAAGTGGAGGAGTTTAAGTATCTTGGGGTTTTGTTCACGAGTGAGGGAAGGATGGAACGGGAGATTGACAGACGGATCGGTGCATCTTCTGCAGTAATGCGGTCGATGTACCGGTCTGTCGTGGTGAAGAAAGAGCTGAGCCGCAAGGCGAAGCTCTCGATTTACCGGTCAATCTACGTTCCTACTCTCACCTATGGTCATGAGCTTTGGGTCATGACCGAAAGGACAAGATCCCGGATACAGGCGGCTGAAATGAGCTTTCTCCGCAGGGTGGCTGGGCGATCCCTTAGAGATAGGGTGAGAAGCTCGGTCACTCGGAAGGTGCTCAGAGTAGAGCCGCTGCTCCTTCACATTGAGAGGGGTCAGCTGAGGTGGCTCGGGCATCTGTTCCGGATGCCTCCTGGACGCCTTCCTTCAGAACTGCTTTAATTATTCGTGGTATAGATTCAACAAGGTGTTAGAAACATCCCTCAGAGATTTTGGTCCATATTGACATGATAGCATCATTGTCATCACAGTTGCTGTAGATTTGTCGGCTGCACATCCATGATGCGAATCTCCCGTTCCACCACATCCCAAAGGTGCTCTATTGGATTGAGATCTGGTGACTGTGGAGGCCATTTGAGTAAAGTGAACTCATTGTCATTTTCAAGAAACCAGTCTGAGATGATTTGAGCTTTGTGACATGGTGCATTATCCTGCTGGAAGTAGCCATCAGAAGATGGGTACACTGTAGTCATAAAGGGATGGACATGGTCAGCAACAATACTCAGGTAGGCCGTGGCGTTTAAACGATGCTCAATTGGTACTAAGGGGCCCAAAGTGTGCCAAGAAAATAACCCCCACACCATTACACCACCACCACCAGCCTGAACCGTTGAGACAAGGCAGGATGGATCCATGCTTTCATGTTCTTTACGCCAAATTCTGACCCTACCATCTGAATGTCGCAGCAGAAATCGAGACTCATCAGACCTGGCAACATTTTTCCAATCTTCTATTGTCCAATTTTGGTGAGCCTGTGCGAATTGTAGCCTCCGTTTCCTGTTCTTAGCTAACAGGTGCTACACCCGGTGTGGTCTTCTGCTGCTGTAGCCCATCTGCTTCAGGGTTCGATCAGAGATGGTATTCTGCATACCTTGGTTGTAACGAGTGGTTATTTGAGTTACTGTTGCCTTTCTATCATCTCTAACCAGTCTGCCCATTCTCCCCTGACCTCTGACATCAACAAGGCATTTTCGTCCACACAGCTGCCGCTCACTGGATATTTTCTCTTTTCCGGACCATTCTCTATAAACCCTAGAGTACATATATATATATATATATATATATATATATATATATATATATATATACATATATATATATATATATATATATATATATATATATAATGTATACACACAAACAAAAAATAATATTCATATAGAGGTATGTGTGTGTATACACACATAGCATTTAATTTAATTTGCATAAAATATTTCATAAAATAATAAAATATTTTATACAAATATTTTATTTTAATTTAATGGTTAATTAATTTTTATAATACATTTCGAAAACTGCTTTTGTTACTAATTTGACTATGTATAATACATATTTTTATATGACAAAAATATATTTAAAATATAAAGCAATTATAATTTAATTTACTATTTAAAAATTAGGTGTTAAAAATTTAATCTGTACATAATAAAAATGTTTTGTATTAAAAAATTGTCAGTTCACCATTTCATATTCTAAAGACAAAAATCATAATCAGTAACCAAACTCAATCTTAAACTCTAATAACTTTATCTAACTAGAAGTCAGAACTTTGTGATAAATGATCAAGGCTGTATGGGGAAAAAAAAATGACTTCAACATAGCCTAATATAAATCCCAATGGATTCAATCGTTCCACACCCACACAACTATGGATTATTTCCAGCTGAATATTTGGTTCTAAAAACACTCAAAACACTTTACAAAATTAAAACAGATTTCAGATGTTGTTATGAAAAAAATCTTTTGCCTTTCCACGTGTTTGCCATGCCCAGATGAACTCACTGCAGAATATATCAGTGTGGTGTGAGTTCTCCGAAACCTCAGATGAACTCTGTCGTCACGCGCTAGTCAGACATACAAGCGAGGCGTGATAAAGCTGATTAAAAGCTGAGGAGCACAGTATCGGAAATGGCCTGTTTATACTTTTAGTTCAGAGAAGGAATCCCACCCTCATAACAGGAATAAAAGCAAATCCTCAACTAAAACAATCTCTTTCTTGCTTTCTCTATGTCACAGTTCAACAGATAGCACCAGCCCTGTCTAAACTCTGTCCACTCAGCTTCAACCAACAATTTGGCAAAATAAAAAAATTGACAGGGCAGCCATATTGTTCTGCCCACTCATCCTCCTACCACAAACATTGATATCATACCATCATCCTACATTGATTTCGGTGAAACTCTGTCTATGTGTGCATATCCACTGTCTTGAAATTAGATGCAGGACACCAAAAATGACAATTCTGTTCTGGCTTGTCTTCTTCGGTCCAGCTTTGTCCAGATTAATGTGCAGCCATCTACTCTAAAATATCAAAAGAAGAGAGAGAGGGAATATGGACAAGAAAGAGGCCTTTGAAAGAAAATCAAATAAAGAGACAAGTTGAATGATGTGCATCAAACTCGAGCAGTCACGCACCAGCAGGGGATATAGCCGGCCTGTCATCACTTTTCTGTCACGCCAGAGCAATGCTTTGTTTGTCAGTGATCCAGGATCTTGGTGGAGACGTTCTCATTGTCCCAGACTCAAGGAAATAGAGCAGATTGAGTTTGACAGGGCAGAGCATGTCCTCTGGTTCTCTGAGATATGAGGAAACAGGACCTTTGCAGAGAAACAGAGAAAGCAGTCAAGCATAAAAGTTTGAAATATTAAAACATTTCAGTAAAATTGCATTTTATCTTTTTATGATAACATTTTATGATCAGCCTCAGGTCACCCAAGGTGCAGATGAGTTTGTTTCTTCATTCAGACAGATTTAGAGAAATTTACCATTACATCACTTGCTCACCAATGGAACTTCTGTAGTGAATGGGTGCCGTCAGAATGAGATAAAAAAAAAAAGACATCACAATAATCCACAAGCAATCTACACGACTCCAGTCCATTAATTAAACATCTTGTGAAGTGAAAAGCTGCATGTTTGTGTTAAACAAATTTATCATTAAAGGGATAGTTCACCCAAAAAATTTAATTCTGCCATTAATTACTCTCCCTCATGTCGTTCCAAACCTGTAAGACCTCCGTTCATCTTCAGAACACAAATTAAGATATTTTTTATGCATTCCGAGAGCTCTCAGACCCTGCATAGACAGCAAGGATCCTTACACGATCAAGGCTCAGAAACGTAGTGATATATTCTAGTAATGATATATACAACTCTTACTATTTTTTAACCCTAGCACTGTTAACTAGCATGTCTAAAAATACAATGAGGTTTGTGTTTAATTTACGTCAAACAGATTTTAAATAAACATTGCACTGGATGAGATATTTTCAGTATATATTACATTTTAATATATAATTTCCTGATTTGCAGAGCAGTTATGCACACTCAGCTCTCTGTTTCTTCAGCATAAACAAACACACTATGTTAGAGAGAGAAAGAGAGAGAAACGGACACACCATTGCTTTCAGCTTACAACTCTCTTAGCTGCTTTAAATAGAGAAACAGTTCCATAATATAATTCCATTCCATACACATAATCTGATTCCTGCAAAACATTGTCCATTGATTTCAGCTGCCATTACATAATGTGACAATACCAGCTTCAATACTGCCACATACACCGTTTTCCAAAGCTCATGCTATTTCAAGTACCAATAAAATAAAAAGAAATAATTCATTTATCTCAAACTGCTTCCTGTGCTAAGGAGTATGTGGATGTGTGCTGACCTCCCTGAAGGTCATGGATGTTGAAGCCAATTCTCACACGTCTAACTGGCTGTCCCACTGATCTCAGTAAAGTATTATTGTGGTCTCTGCACATGCACAAAAAAAGGGGGAAAAATTATAATGAAGTGACACATTTTACTAATACATTCCATACTTCTTACACTTAAAAAAACAACAATGAAGTGAATAATGTGCATCATAATACAGATGCATCTCAGAAAATTAGAATATGGTTCAATAAGTTCATTTTTTCTTGTAACTTATTTCAATAAGTGAAACGTTCATAGATTTTAGATTCATTACATGTAAAGTAAAACACTTCAAAAGTTTTTTTTGTTTTAATTTTGATGATTAGAGCTTACAGCTCATGAAAGTCAAAAATCAGTATCTCAAAATATTCGAATATTTCCTAAGATCAATCAAAAAAAAGGATTTGCAAAACAGAAAAGTTCAAGTTCTTTAAAGTATGTTCATTTATGCACTCAGTACTTGGTCGGGGCTCCTTTAGCACAAACTCCAGCATCAATGAAGAATGGCATGGTAGAGATCAGCCTGTGGCTCTGCTGAGGCACTATTGAGGATTGTTGGATTGACTGTTTCTCTTGAAAATATCCCATAGATTCCATATGGGGTTCAGGTCAGGCATGTTGGCTGGCCAATCAAGCACAGTAATATCATGGTCAGCAAAGCACTTGGAAGTGGTTTTGGCAGTGTGGGCAGGTGCTAAAGTCCTGCTGGAAAAGGAAATCAGCTTCTCCATAAAGCTTGTCAGCAGATGGAATCATAAAGTGCTCTAAAATTTCCTGGTAGACGGCTGCATTGACTTTGGACTTGATAAAACACAATGGACCAACACCAGCAGACGTCACAGCACCCCAAATCATCACTGAATTCGGAAACTTCACACTGGACTTCAAGCAGCTTGGATTCTGTGCCTCTCCAGTCTTCCTCCTGACTCCAGACCTTGATTTCCAAATGAAAAGCAAAATTTACTTTCATCTGAAAAGAGGACTTTGGACCACTGAGCAACAGTCCAGTTCTTTTTCTCCTTAGCCCAGGTAAGATGCTTCTGACGTTGTCTCTGGTTCAGAAGTGGCTTGGTAGCCCTTTTCCTGAAGACGTCTGAGCGTGGTGACTCTTGATGCAGCTCCTGCTTCAGTCCACTCCTTGTGAAGCTCTCCCAAGTGTTTGAATTGGCTTTGCTTGACAGTATTCTCAAGGTTGCGGTCATCCCTGTTGCTTGTGCACATTTTCCTATCCAATTTCTTCCTTCCAGTCAACTTTGCATTTAATATGCTTTGATACAGCACTCTGTAAACAGCCACCCCTTTCAGTAATGACCCTCTGTGACTTGCCCTCTTTGTGGAGGGTGTCAATGTTCGTCTTCTGGATCATTGCCAAGTCAGCAGTCTTCCCCATTATTTTGGTTTCAAAGAACAAGAGATACCCAGAATTTATACTGTGTGGATGGTCATTTATTGAAACTCAAATGTAAATATTCTAATATTTTGAGATGTCATCAAAATTAAAAAAAAAAAAAAAAAAAAATTTTTTTTGAAATGTTTTACTTTACATGTAATGAATCTAAAATATATGAAAGTATCACTTTTTGAAATAAGTTACAAGCAAAAATGAACTTTTTCACCATATTCTAATTTTCTGAGATGCACCTGTATTATTTAAATAAATGAACCATAATGTGAGGCACAGCCAGTGAATTTTTCCATTATAGACTATACTATGAAACCAGTAGTTTATTGTCATTATTATTATTATTCATTATATTTCTCATGTTACACACTTATGCACATGAAAGCAATGCATGCTAAATGTAGAGCTCTGTCGATTACCATAAAAATTGTTTTGATTCACCCTTCAGTTCTGAAAAATTAACAGCAACAAAATCACATTAGTGCAAATAACTTACAATAGAAGTCTTGAGTGGTAGAAATCTTCTCCAGTCAGTTAAAATTTAAGTAATGAAGTGATTTTTGCGACTTTTTTTTAGACATGATTTAACTTTAAACCTCCAGTAATATTGAGTTTTGTATGGAAGAAAAAAAAATGAAATGCTTTAAAGCATGTAAAATTCCTGCTTTTGAATACCTTGACTCATGTATTGATTGATTAATGTAAGTACATTATTTTTAATGCAACCTCTATTTATACAAGCTCATGGATGAATCAAAATTATTGGCTGCAGTAATCAACGACATTACAACGTATCTTAAAAACATTCTTTTAACGGTTTACTTCTAAAAAAAATACTGATCCCATTTTACTCCTGATAGTTTCTCCAGTGAACAACCCTTGCATGCTCAGCATATGCTGTTGTGATATCCTGCTACGACCATTTCACAAGAGGAAATGTCAAGCGATAAATGTACTTGCTGGAAAAAGATTCCACCTCTTATTTAACTGGACTAGAATTTAGCAGATGGAAACTTGAGTGGAGACCGCTGGGTTTATGGACCATTCTGCGCTACTGCTGATGGGACTCTTGGATCTCTAAAGAGCCTCTGGCACGGAGATCACTTCATTTCTCCTTGTTTCCTGTTGCCATTTCAAGAGTGTTCTCAGGTTTTCCGATCCTCTGTTGTCCTGTGCAGAATTACAGAGGAATGATGTTTCAGGATGGATACTGGCCCTAAAATAACCAAAATGAATGCAGCTTTTATTTGAGATAGAAAGCTTTATGGAAAAACTTTCTGTACGAGAGAGAAAGACGACAGTGTGAAACTTGGTCACAATATACTGTCTGTTAGTACTTACACTTTTTCAACAAAGATAAGGAGAAGAATAAGAAAAAGAAGACTTTAGAATTTAGTTGGAAACCGGCAATCCTATATGGGTCATGCCTACTATACATCAAGTCCCCATGCATCATGTCTTAAAATAATGAATAAAATATGAAAGATAAAACAAATCTTCATCTTTAAGATCTTTCATTAAAATTTACTTTCATCTTTAAAATATATCACAATTAAGTAAATATGATTTAATTGTAAATAATTTCACTTCTTTATTTTAAGTGAATGTTGCCATTGTTTCCATATTCTTGAAAGTTAAACTTCTAAAATGAATGATTTATTAATTATTAATATTTATTAAAAATATTCCAGTGTTTATTTAATTCCCCTTTTTCTAAATATTTTAATTACATGATTTTTTTTTATAAATGTATATTATATAAATATTACAAGATTTTTTATAAATGTGTGTGTGTGTGTGTGTGTGTGTGTGTATATACAGTATATGTATATTTATATGTATATGTACATATATATATATTCTGACTGTCTTGTGTCTGTTTCTTCCTGTTCACTTTCTCTCCATTTTTGCAAGTAATCTATTTAAAATTAATGTTTAAGTGCCAGCACTTTTATATTAGACCTTGAAAGACTTTTATAGAAATAGTTACTTAAATTACGACACAGTCTAAAGGCTGAAACGGTACTGCATAGCAGAAATAACCCACATGAAACTAAATTAACATCTAAGCAGGACAAATAAACACAAGACATGGATGGCTGTCCTGTTTCTTTAATGCCTGAGGCTTTGGAAATGTATGTGGCCTTTGGTGGCTGCTCTGGTAACACCCATGGCATCCGCGGCACGCAGGACTAGGCGGGTTTCACTGCTTATAAATACACCCACTAGACAAGGCCTAAATTCACACTGCAACCTCCCAGTCTCATGCCTGAGAGCGTGTGGTGAGCAGTATGGTTGATATCTACAGTATATTATGTGTGTGAACGTTCTGAGTATCAGTGTTGGTGGACTCTCTGTGTGTGTGTGTGTGTGTGTGTGTGTGTATATTTATAGTGCTGAAGAAATATAAGACTACTCGACTGCAAAACAATTTCATCTGACCCGTGTCCTGCAAGCCTGGACTTGGCGTTTAATCTCACACACGTCACTGTAAAATCAGGTTATATAAAGTGGATGGAAGGGCAACTCCGAGCACATGGCAGAAAGTCTTATCGCTCCTGAAATAATTGATGCTTATAAACGAATCAAGACGTAACACACATACACACTTAAAGAGCCATAGCTGTCAGAAATCTTCTTTTATGTCCCACAGATGAAGTCATACAGGTTTGAAATAACATTAGGGTGAATAAGCGATGACAGTATTTTCATTTTGGGGTTAACTATGCCTTTAAGGCAAAGCAAGTTACTCTAATCTGTAGTAAACAGTATTACTCACCAGATGTTTGACTCCACCCATGACAACCAACCCAACAACCAGCAGGCCAACATCTGCAGTGGAACCCTGTAGGTGAGCCTAATGTTTGCTTGAAGATTGAGTGAATGAGTGGCACATCAGCCAGTCAGTGTCTCCTCCTGCTGTTGGTCAGGTTTATAGTGCAAATGTTAAGGGTCAGGAATCAGGCCTTCCAGAGGCCCAGCTGGATAATTCAAACTCAAAAGGTCTGACATAGCAGAGTAAGCAAAATAAAACAAAAATGCAAAGCAAAGTGAAACAAATTACATTTCTAACATTTAGCATGTATTATTTACAAAAACAAAGCTCAGGTATATGAAAATAATTGTGTGTCAATACATGCCAAGTGACAAAAGCCTTTCATATGTTTTGAACGACACCCTGATGCATTCCAGGGTTCAAACAATAGAGCATGACGCTAGCAATGCCATAGGTTTGATTTTCAGGGAATGCAAAATGTATACCCTGAATGCAACGTCTGCTGCTTTGGATAAAAACAACTGCCAAATGCATGAATGTAAATCTATCAGCCTGTGTAGGAGATCAAGGGTACATAAAGGAAAGAAAATATTGTTGAGAAAGTAAGATCGGGATGTTTCCCAGCATATAGAACTGCAGCGTAGTTCTTGGCACTAGTTCAAGCTCACTACTGGTCCCCAATGAGCCCACTGTAACTTAACGGTACAATTGAGATGCACATTTAAAGCCACATGGGTCTTGATTACCCTCAATAAATGCACAAATTCTGCTCAAATTCTCAGTGGCTGCTTAAACAAATAAAGCAATGCCAAAAGCGCCGCAGACCACAGTGTTTACACATGTTGGTGTCATTTCTTGACATTAACTTGGGAAAAGAGAAAGGATTTTAACATTGCATCAGCTTAACTTTTTATTTATATAAATTGCAACTGCCAACAACATGTCCAATCTGAAGGTTGTGGTCGGTGTACCACCATCTTCAGTCTCACATTATAAGGTAACTCATGAATACAAATCTAGTGAGGTAAGAGTAATGCTGGTGATTAAGTGTTGCTGTATCCGTGCTCATCTACATTTCCTGCTTACAAGGCTACAAACTGTATGAACACCTCTGTTTACTATATACACTCATATCCTGGCAACATTGGCATCCCAGGAAAGAACTGTTGTTTCGAAGAAACTTTGTGGGTCTCCACAGGAAGGAAATTCACCCCGCTCCACCCGGTAGGGGTCAGGGCCAGAACGTGCCAAGGGGTGGTGCACACGTCTCAGCACTGACAGCAGGAAACAATAAGAGAAATGTTGAAAAAATAAGCTTTTCTCTCAAAGCAACATTCAGGATGTGTACAGATCAAGAGGCTTCTGGACACCCTGAGTAGACCAGAGTAATGTCTGCTTATATTCAGTGAAATTGTCAATCTTTTTTATTTTATTTTATTTTAACCTTTCTACTAAAGACTGGAGAAGTAGAATAAAATATTTAAACAAAATCAATAATTGTATGACCCAAAATTCTGAGAGTTTCAAGATTTTGAAAAATGAAATTAGAATGTTTAATAAATTGGAATCACAAACGATGCAATTTATAAAAACAATAAAATCAAATAAGGGTTTAGTGTTTTTATGAACTAAAACAATTAAAACTAGTTTACAGAACAGATTTATAGCTTCAATATCAGAATCTTTTTATCTTTCAAGAATCTCATTATGTTTGGTTTATGCAATATTCCTTTTAAAGATTCAAGATGTTTAAACAGAACAGACAGAGCCAGACTTAACCAGAGAACACTCTCTGCTTAAGTGAGCTGATGGAATGCTAAAATAATAAATGCTTTTTACAGTTTATGGCTTGTGCTCACCAAAAAGTTATGACTTCATGTCTGAAGATGTTTTAAATGTCTCAACTGAACTCCCCTATGGTATGTTTATGTGCATTTTCGAGTATGTACAATCCACCCTGACACTCGACCAACATATAACGCATCTCACAGAACAATGACGTCCATTCATACCACTGTAATAATCACCTGAAAGACTTCTACAGTGAAGGTTTAAATAAATAAATAAATAAATAAAAATGACTTGAGCTGACTTTGCATACACCACTGTAAGGATGCTTAAAAAACAATTTGATAAAAATTAGCAGAAAGTCTGCAGGTTATGAATTACCACTAGGCGGCGCAATCCAAATAATCCAAACTGTCTCTCTAACAACCCTCTAGAACAATTAATCAGCTGTATTAAGTCTGGTTCTGCTTCATGATCTAACACAGTAAGCAAAATTGTTTCATGTACAAAGTGTTTGTATTTTTATATTATACAAATACAACATTATTTGGCTATATTATTACCAAACTACATCGGCTCAACAATTTGCATAATTATTCAAATGACTTGATTAACCCTACAGCTACAATAAACATAACCATTTTGGCTATAGTGAATATATGATCTATTTATGTTATAGTGAATATGATTATGAAAACCACAGGTCACTCTGAGTTGCACTACTCTGTCCTTCACCAGTCAGATGCGATAATGATGTTGACCTCTTAAAAAAAAAAGGAAAGAAAAAGATTATTGTCCGCAGACACATAGCTAAATCTGTTCACTTAGCTAAATCTGTTTTAGTAATCCTCCTTCAGAGCGAGGGTGTCCCGTATGCCAGTGGATATGTCAGACAACCTCTAATAAAACTTGTTTCAGATCCTTGTGTTGTAAATCATTGTAAAGCAGTCAAAACCTGATCAAAGGTCAACATCATTTGTTTTACCACAAACACACACCCTTTCCTACAGCCCAAAACAGACTGTGCGTCAGTGGTGGGTTGCACAACTGCCTATTCAAATTAACTTTCAAATGTTTGTGCATGAAAACGAAAGCTAAACTAGCTACTGAACACTCCTTCAGCATCTGTGTGACATTCTGTGAGCTCTGTCTTGCTATTGCTCCAAATTATCCAGTGACATGAACAAAAACAGAGTAGACTTCGGTAAGTATTTATTTAGTTGTGTTATTTTATTGCTTTCTTCAAAGCAAATGATGTGTTAATGTAAATTTACTTTATAAGTATTTAAAGGCAACTTTAAGGGTTCGTTTTGGCTTGGCCTTCTGTGAAACAAAAAAGATAGGCTATTATAATTGTGTTATGTGAACATTTTTGTTGTCGCCTCTAGCAAATGATTTCCACAGAGGAAGAAGCCATCGACAGTTTCAAAGAGATACGTTCATGCGGCTTCCGTATAGACGTACGTACGGTAAGGTCCCAGAACTAGCCTAAAGTTATTGCTATAAGAATGTACATAGCTTTCCATTATGTTTAACCTAAAGCAAAACCTTCAAAATCGTTATTAAGGTGAACAGGCTACCTAACATATGCTCTAGTTGTGTGCAAAGTTATGTTTTTGTTTTTTGACAGCGTGAAGAATAGTTGAGTCTTAACTAATAGTTAAGTTGCACAGTTGCACAATCCTTCATATTTAACTTTTGTTTAGACAGTGCATAGATTTAGGCTACTATTTGCAACCAACCATTTTAAATTTAGTCATGTCTTGACTCACTGAGTCAGTTAGTAGCATAAAATAAACAGTAACAAAAAAATACAAATTACATTTTGAAACCAAAATAAATTATACACTCAACATTTAAAATATTTAGCATTTAAAATATATTAAAATGAATGAAAACAAGGCTCTCATAAGGTAATACAAAATATGTTTGTGTGTTCATCATACACAGGGAGAAAATGGTCCCATGGTAGGCCTACTGTACATGCTCAACAGAACCATAATCAGCAAGAATTGCCAACAAACAGAGGTGAGGTGTAATGGATTTTTAAGAAGTCCCTATGAGAAAAAAAAAAAATCTTCAATATGACTACTTTATCTCATTTAATTTTAATTAGGTTATGGCTCAAATGTCAAGCCAGTTTTGAATACAATTATAAAGGATCTGCAGCCCTTAAGTTCTGTGACAAGACATCATCCCACAAGGACCCTACAATCCTCTTTAGATGTTCAGTTAAATGCCTCGTGGATCCGAAATGAACTTCAGAAACTTTACAGGCAGAAAAGGGTGGAAGTACAGAACGCAGTCAATAACGCAAGTAACCTCGCTCTCTCAGCTGAGTTGTGGAGCTCCAGTGAGAAGGTGTTTTATCTGACAGTGTCCTGTCACTTAATCAGTGAAAACTGGAAGCTGAAATCATATGTGCTAGATACAGCCCATTTACTCACCAAGCATACAGCAGAGAACGCAGTAGAGCACCTCTTAAGAATTTCAAACGAGTGGGACGTCACAGAAAAATCTCAGATTGTGGTCACAAATATTGATGGCATAAAGAAGGCCCATAACAATGGATGCAGATGGACCTATATGCCTTGCTTTGCTCATACTTTGGATAGAGTTTTCAGAGAAACCATACAGGAAATCGACTGCGAATCTCTACTCAGGAAATGTCAGCAAATAGCTGCGTTTTTCCACCAAAGCGACAAAGCCTCACAAAGTCTCCAGAACTCCTGTGCTTCTCTCAATCTCAGGCAAAGTCAACTGACTCAATCCTGTGGTCTAAAGTGGCTTACTACTCTCCATATGCTGAAGAACATCTTAGAGCAGTGGCAAGCCATTTTTAAGGTTTTTGTCGACACACGAGTGGATGATCTTTGCCTGAATGAGATTGAAAGAAAAGTAATTGAAAACATTGTGGCAGTGCTGGATATTCTGAAGGACACCACAGAGGAAGTAGGAAGTCGAGGGTTCAGCCCCATCTCAAACATCATACCGCTTGTCCAAAAACTGCAGGAGAGGCTGAGAAACCAGTGGATGGTGGAGAACAGTATAGCGAAAAAACTGTCAGAGAGGTGTGATCATCACATCGGAAACATCAAGAAAAACCTTTGGTTTAGAGTTAGCACGGCACTGGACCCGCGATACAAAACCAGCGTTCTGCAGGACTCTGGCATTGAAGATATCGCAGCAGACATCAGGAAACAGATCAGAGGAGATACACACACTGCAGTGCACTGCAGTCATGACACCGAAAGTGAAGAGACAGTCTTTCAGAAATACTGGAAAACAACAAGCATTTCAGTGAACACACTTGAATTCTGGAAGAGCAATGAAGAGTTTAAAAAACTGGCAATGGTGGCCCGCAAGTACCTCACAGTGGTCTCCACTGCTATTCCAGTGGAGCGTGTGCACCAGCTGCAAGAATCACAGCTTGTCGACAGGAGAAACTGTCTGGAGCCAGAAAATGTCAATATGATCCTGTTTTTGAACAGCAACCAATGAAGAAAACACATTATGTACTATACTTTAAGTAATGCTCACCACTGTACATTTTTCAAATACGGTCACTATTTGAATGTCAAAATGCAAATATCTGTGACATGGATGCCACCTCATCCAAACCTGTGAGTCTGTGAAATAAATGTATTAATCTATGAATTAAAATGTAATCTTGAAATTATTGCCAAACGTTTTTTTTTTTATTCATGCGTTACAAAAAATATAGTTTACTACCTTACAAAACACAGTGAGCAAACCCAACACAGAGACAATAGCAAAAAAAAAAACAAGAAAAATAAAGAGATCAGAACCACTTTCTCAGAAACGCAACCGAAACTGAATAATTAAATAAGGCGAGGCAGGCAAGGTGGAGCTACGTTTAAACCAAGCCAGAAGCAAGAGATTTCACTCCCTCCATAACTGGATGCTTTTGATACTCATTCAAGGGCATTTTGGACAGGTCGGAGAGTTTTCTTTTTTAAATACTTGCTTAGAAATTTGAATATGCCGCAGATTACATCTTCATTTGGTGAGTGTTTGATTTTCTGTAAGACGTTATAGGAAAAATAAGCTGTTAAATTTTAAGGATATCATAAGTACTGTATATCTACAAGGAGGACCAGACGGGTTCAAAGATACAGACCCTACATGAAGGATAAGTACAGGGGAAAAAGAGGTGAGAGCATAAAAGGCAAAAAAACAACGGGTTCTCTTTACGAAGTGTTAACAAATGGGCAAACTAAATCACAAATTTAAAATGTCTTAAAATCAAACCATGCATACTTTTGCTTTCAAAATCCTGTGCTTGACGGTCATAATGATTCAATACTAAATTATGCACATGTGTAGCACAGATAAGTTTGTATTTGCGAGCACGTTTAAGGTGGTGTTCTAAAATCATAAATCCAAAAAAATGACAGCACGTGACATATACCCTTTTTCTTGCAATCTTACCCAAAAATATTGATCCTCAAGACATAAAAAAAAAAAACCTTTCCATTTCCCATTTTATTGTTTTCCAAAACAATACAAATTGTGCAAAAAGGTCTAGAAAGGGTAGACATCGTTGCATTGTCTTCTGAAGTGTGGAACACCACGGCAAACAAAACCTATGACAACTACCTGTCACCTGATTGATAACACATGGACTCGGCGATCATATGTTTTGGAAACCACACATCTACCCGAAGAATACAAACCTAGTAACTTTGTTGGACAGCTTCTGAAAATAGCAGATAAATGGGGAATTGGAAGCAAGATTAAAGTGGTAGTGACAAATGAAGATGGGATAAAGAAAGACATAAAAAAGGCAGGATGGGATCTCATACCCTGTTTTGCCAACACACTGGATTTGGTCTTCAAGGAGACACTTGAGGCGTCTTCTGTCTGGAAAGAGCTGGTGCAAAGATGTTGTAAAATAGAGTATTTTTCTAATTTTGAAGCACAAGGTCACCTCAACAAGGTGCAAAAAATTCTGCAGTTACGCAACAGAACAAATATGTACAATGCATGGGTGGTGATGGCGCAGTTGATAAGACACATGCCTTTGGTGTGAGAGACCTGGGTTCGAATCCACTGTGATACAGATGTGTCCCTGAGCAAGACACTTAACCCCTAGTTGCTCCAGAGGCGTGCGACCTCTGACACATATAGCAATTGTAAGTCGCTTTGGATAAAAAGTGTCAGCTAAATGAATAAATGTAAATGTAATGTAAATGTAAACCTGGCTCAGTCCAAAGGTGAAGAATGGCTTTCTACGCTAAATATGTTAGAAATAATCTCAGAGCAGCATGAGGCCATACGCCTAGTGCTAATTGAATTTAACGTTGACTTATTAAGTGAGCATGAAAATAAAAACTTAACAAAGACAATAACATCCCTCAAGGCAACCCAGGATGTCATATCACCAACAAAACGATACCACTCACTGTCAAACATTATACCACAGGTGGAAGCTATAAGGAAGAAGCTAAAAGAGCCGTAGAGCGGAAATGAGTTTGCTAAGGAATTAGCACAACGTTTAAATCATCACTTCAGTAGAGCCAAAGAAAATGACTGGTTGACATTGAGCACCTCCCTTGACCTGAGATACAGAGACATCACTCTTTCGGAGAAGACTTCCACCCGCATTAAGAAAACAATCATTGCTGAAATGAAACACCTGGATGAAGAGAATCAAGGGAGACGCTTTAGGCAGCCAGGCAATTTGCATAAGGTTCTGAGGAGATACTTGGAAAAGGAAACATTGCAGAGCAATTGGGATCCTCTTGCATTCTGGAACTTCCCAAAAGATGAAGACTGGCACCTGAGTGAAGTTGCACGCAAATACCTGGCTGTTGTGTCTACCGCGGTACCAGCTGATGTTGCCTTTGACATGGAGAAAGCCAGACTCGTGGCCAGTCGAAGAAGCAGCTTGGATCCAGAACATCTAAATATGATGCTGTTTCTAAATGGCAACTATTTCCTCTCTTAACTCATTTAACAAATGGGAAAATGATCATAGCCTGTTTGTTGTGAAAGATGAACATTCACAAAACATGACATATTAGCTATTATTGTCTATCATGCTACCAGCACATCAGTTAATATATATTGTAAGGGGTATAGTGGTTAATTAAGGCATTTTTGTCTTTACAGAGTATTTACTTTGTCATTTCAAGTCAAAAATCAATCAGTGAAAATATGTACAACGCATATTATTCATGAAAATGACTGTCTTCACTTTTTCAGTAGCTTAAGTGGCAAGCAGTTTTAACAGATTTTACAAAAAAAATTGATAAACCTGTAGTAAAAAAAATAAAATAAAAAAAAAAAAAGCATAAGACTGAGATGTCTATGAAAATATTGTTTGTCAGTTGCCTTAAGCTGTACTTGTTAAACGAGGATTGACCACAAGATGGCAGTATGAACACATGTATACTATAGGACTAGATTGAAGCACAAAATAAAATATAATAAATATAAAATTTCTTTCTTTTATCTCTTTTTTTCGTTACATCAGTCGAACGATGCATTTAAAGTCACCTTATAGTGTTCTTACCTTATTGTTCACGTTCACCTTGATCCGCTCACCCAATGTATTTCCATGAAAATCCTAAAAGCTAAGAATGTGTGCATTTCAACCAGAAAGCAATTTGGTAGAGTTGTTCTGTTCATGTTTCACACTTATAGAAGTCCTCACAGTTACTAAGCCCAAGTATCTCCATTTTAATCGAATTATTTGTAGGTCTTTCACCTATTAAGAACAACTTACTTTTTGAAATCTAATATTTGAGGGAATCTAATCAGTCAGATCTGTTGAATAAGCATAAAAAGTGCACAGTGCAAAGGCACATTTCCCTGAGTCATCACACTTGAATAGCTGCGATACAGTAGTTTTTTAGCCTGAGGATGGTTATTATGTAAGTCTACAACACTGGAGAACTATGACATGAACGAACTTGCTCAGGTATTTTGTTTTACTCTTAAATGATGATTTGCATTGACAGTCATGAACATCAGAACAAATCACGGGCCTCTGGTGAAGTTTATCAGCTTTTTCTTTTATTGAAAAATATAGCTGTTATTTTGCAAGGGAAAGTGAGTCAGGTCATTATATATATATTATTTCAGTACAGAATGATACAGACAGTGAAAAAAGATAAACAGCAAATTCCTGGAAATTAAAGAGATGTTTTATACTATACTTTAGTGTTTTGTCACCATTTCCTGTAGCAACTGTAGGAAGATGTGGTGTTCTAAATTATTACAAACCTGTGTGCATATAGAAACTATAGAAACCTCTATGCCATTGTATATGGATGGTAGAGTTTTGTCTCAGTAAGCATAGATCCAAGTATTAATGGCCTGAAAGAAAACTACTCAAAAACTGTAGAGGAAGCCCTGCTGCTCTCAAAACCTGTTGCAGTCCAGCGTTCCAGCTCACTTTCAGTCTCACAAATCCAGTTCCGGACATCTGGTCTTCTTCAAAAGCTTTGCATGCAGTGTGATATCGCCACAACCATTTCCTTAACCCATAAAATGAACAAAAATTGGGCAACAAAAGTGAGGAAAAGACAATAGCACATTTGATTATCTTCCGTTTGTGCTTGCAGACAAAACGGCACAATGCAGCATTTCAACCAGATATAAGGCAACACAAGCCCCTCGTATCCCATTAATAAAGCCCTTTTCAAAACCATCCTATTCCCACCCTGAAAAACACCCTAAGAAACATGGAGTCAGCATTACATACATCTTTCTACAGCTCTTACAAATCGTACCTTACTTGTTCCTCTATACAGACATGCTCATTTCACAAACCAACGAAAAACACTGACAGGTGAGCAAGGAAATAACGCAGCTGTAGTCTTGGAGCGTTAAAGCTGATACAAAAACTGAGCTCACAAAGTGAAGGTAAAAGGCCACAGAGAGATCTGTACAAACAATTCTATACCACAGAAAACAACTGAAAATAACCAATTCTACAAATGGTGCTTATATAATATCAGATTACATGGCCAACACTGTTGACTAAACAATAGCATCAATCAAAACAATCAAATATACAGTAAATTAATAACTGAACATGATGTACATATCAAGAATGGAATGCTTTTAAATTATCTCCCCAAAACATAACTTTGTGTCATAAGGAGAAAAAAAAACTAAATTCTCAATTTCCCAAAGTGCATAATGAATAGTTAATACTTTCTTGGCCATCAGGACATTAATAGATGGTAATTATTTGATGTTTTCAATGGAAAACCAGAGACTACAATAGTGTTAAGTATCTTGCCAGTATTTGGGCAAATTTGTGTTAGCTCAGTTTCTGAAAGTCTCATAATAGACACCTACATGTGAAGTGTGTAATATTTGTGGCACTAAACAGAATTTCAAAAATAACATGTTTCAAACATTACCAGATCTGCCACTGGTCAAACAAATGCGTAGCACCGCCTTCAAACTCTCACGATTGGTTATGGAATTGCAAACTATGTTAAGATTCCAACTGGAGGGGAATTATTTTATTTTTTTCATTTTAGTGCTGAGGATGCAGAAATTACACACTTCACTTTTAAGGAAAATTAGTGAACATTAACAAAATTACATGGGGGATTGAGTTTGCTCATTTTGTAGATGTTAAAGAATTTTAATAAAGTACATTTTTGTCTACATTTAACTGACGCAAAGGGTATGGCACTATCTCACAATCTCATTATGGGGTGTTGATCTCTCTTCAAACCTAAATACAAAAACACGAACTAAGAGTCATTCAGAGATGAAAACCCTCCAGAGCCACTTCTGCTGATGAGCACAGTTTGAAGTTGGAGGCACTACACTAGACCCTGAATAAGAGAGCTACGCTCTTCATCTCTGAGCCTATACAATGATAATCAAATAACACACTCCTCGGCCCTCTTGACATCAATCCTCATTCACACACACAAACTGAAGTCATAATTGGTTCCACTTGGACTGATTCTACTGCCTACAAGTAATCCGACATCACCACTGCTTTCGGTTTCTGCATCCCATCTGGATTCCCCATGATTGAGAATTTCGTGTGACCCGACAGGGAATCCTCTTAAACACACATAGACCACATGACAAAGTCCAGATCTACTACATAAACCAATTCCCGACGGGAAAAAGGTAACATATGCCAGATAATAAAGCATTCTGTTGAACCTCCAAACACGTATATGGTACTCCAATCATCATTTACATCATTAAGGTTTTGTATACAAGGCAAAATTTAGGATATAACTTAAAGACTGAATCAAAGGCTGTAAAACATAGGAAACTTAAGACTGTTGGCGTCAGCATTTTTCAGAGTTTAAAGGCATAAGAGTACTGCGTTGATCATGGGAGAATGTGAGGCTTGGTTCCACACAAACCTCCTGTATCAGCATTCCAAGTGGTCAACACTGGAATTCATTAATGATACTCAGCAGACTGTAATTACCATTTGAAATGGAATTCCCTCACTTCAGCATATGCAAACACGCAACCACATTCCTCTCACAGATCTGGTGGCTCTGGTGAAAGTCACTAGTAACAGAGGGTTTTGTTTACCTGAACTAGAAAATGTAGTGAAAAAGCATTATCAAGGGCTAAAACATAAGTTTTCCCTTTCATCTCCATTATAAAATCAGTCAGTGTGCTTTACATCTACCTATCGACCACAACCTACCTCCACCACTTCTTTTAGTCTTTGCAAAGACTGTTCTGGCGCCTTATGGTTCACTTTACACCCTAATCTCATCATCATCGTCATCATCATCCATGTAGGAGAAGTCCCCATCTTCTTGAACTCGTGGTGAGCTGTACTTGATGTTGTTCATGTTCCCCTCATACATCTGATTGTGGGATTTTTCATCCAGCACGGTGGACCCCCAGCTGGAGAGGGAACAGCTGTCCAGGTTTTGATGGTTTCTGGTTTGGAGCTCTGGAGTGTAAGGGTTGGAGCCTGGCCTTTGGCGTGGGGGCCGGATCGGAGGAAGAGGGTCCTCTTCTTCCACCTCGTTGGGGGGGCTCTGGGGCGGTGAGCTGCGTCCCTCGCTACTCTTCCCTTCTTCAAAGCCCAAATCGTCATCGTCGATGCCCTTCTTGTCCATCACGCTCAAGATGTCGCCCAGCATGGAGGGACCTAGATCAATGTGGAAAGACATGATGGACTCGGCATGTTTCATGCCTCCGGTGTAAGGAACTGTTGGACGCAAGTCAGTAAGCTCGCCGAAACTCCTCTCGTCCAGCTCCAAGTCTGATACAGCGGGCGCCGTGGCTCCATTAATTGGCTTTATATCGTCTTCTGGAAATTTCTTTAAAGGACTTGAGGACACGCTCTTGGGAAGGTGGATTCCAGTAACTCGTCCTGCATCATCGTCATTCAAATATGGCAGCGAGATTGCATTTTTTACATAACTCGGCGATCCACCAGGGGGCGCCAGTTTGGATTTGTCAGGCTTGTCACGATTGGCCGACTGGGAGCGCTTGCTGCTTCGGAACGTACGGGAAAGGAGGCTCTGTTTAGGTGAGCTCTGCTGTACCTCCGGCTCCTTAGGTGGCTCCCCTGAGCGACTGCTAAGAAAGGAGGTGTCCCCGAACGCGTCGCCTCCTCGACCCACGTGCATAGTGTGACGGAAGTCTCCCAGAGGTGCGCTGATCATCTCCGCAGTCAGGTCAGCACGAGAACGTCGCTTCGACTGGGAGGACGAGGACACAAGCTGCTTCAGAATAGGCATGATGACTTCTCAAATACGGTCCACAGAAAAATTTAAATCACCAAAGTCTTTCTTTGCCAAGAGATTAGTCACTCTTTCCTATGATGGTGTGGATCCAGCACAGTGATCAGGATGAAAATTCTTCTAAGTATCCAGGACACACGGCCATTTTTATCCTTAAAGTAGTGTCCAGCTTTCAACATCAGCAAATTGACCTACAACAGAAGAGAAAAGACATAAATGACATTTATAAGGCTGGCATTTTATTACCAAATTGGACAGATTCTCTTTTGATTTTAGAATTTATTTTTAAATGAGAGTTCTACTAAACATGAAGTTTAAATAAAAGTGGCAATTTTGTACAAATGAAAACAAAATGTTGCAATGCAGACATCGGTTAGTAAGGTGGTCCAAGGCACAAATCCAAGTTGCAAATCCCCTTTCTTTCCAAATCCACATTCACTTTGTGATTACATAACCATGAGCTCAGAGGATCCTGGGAGCCCAGAGCTGTAAAGGGTTGCATTTCTTCCTAAATTCAGTTCTATCCAGTGCAGAATTCTCTGTAGTATGTGCCAGGCTCTTATATCATGAGGATTTACAAAGATTTACTCTTTGTTGTATTCCAGATTTTCCTTCCAGGCCTAGTGCTGACAAAGTAGTTTTTCCTTTTCCCCAGACACCTTGCTTGCATTTTTCACCCTTTCTTAACACTCCTTCCTTTTCATATGTAACTACGTATGAGAAAATAAGGACTTTAAAAATTCTGCTTCCGCTTAACAATTTGGATCACATTCTTACTGCATTTATTGCCTTTAGGAGGCTGGTGTCAAATGATGAGAACATTTCAAGTTGTCAACAGTTCTTGCAATCAACAAATTTAAATATTCTGTTTCCCATAATTATAGATTTGCATTTATTGCATTTAATTTGCACAGACAAAATTTAAAGTACAATGGCTAAGCATGGTCTAAGGTGGTTGTCATCCGTACATCGCATTATTCCATCGATGGAACGGCATGATTATAACGGCATGAAGTTCCAAAAACTGTTAAAGAAACATTGTGAAAATCACTTTAAGTGTAAAAGAAATTGCTTGTGAGAGACTTCTTTTTTTCTTTTTTTAAATGGGACTTTTGTTTTGAAGAACCAGTTCTTGTTTCTCAGCCCTGTTTGAAACCACTTTTTTTCCTTTCTATTTTTTCTGTGTGCTTTCTCTGCAACATATTGCATGTCTTGGAAGACTAATGATGGTTGTATCATCCTATTGTAATTTCACAGTAGAGGGAATGAAAAAAGCAAAGTGAAAAAAAAAAAAAACCTGAATACGAGAGAACTTAAGTGCTCTTGGTCACTGAGTTCACTGAACTTTCTGATTCCCAACTGGGCACTGTGATTTATGGTTTAATAATCTCATTATCTGCTTCTTTACACAGGGGAGGTCTATTAGCTTTGACTGACCACCAACAGCAAACAAAAGACTTGAGATGCACTGATTACTCAAACAAGCCAAGATCAAAGACACTGAGTTGTACAACAATCATAACCCTAAAAAAAAAAAAGACTAGTCTGATTTCTCTGAAACTAAGATGGAAGCGTATCAACAAAGTGCTTGTTACAGTCTAGACGGTTGTTCGCAATTCTCCATGTTTTCAAAAATGACCTCATATCCACCCCCGGGTTGTGCACATGCCATCTGGATGAATGAGATCCAGGCAACAATATTCCAAAAGACACATCACCCCACCAAAACATTTGCATCTCTGACAACAAAAGCCCATTGAGCGACTGTAGCTGTGAGAGAACAGAAGAGGGTTTGATAAACGATAAGCTCTCCACTTGAGTCAAAGAACTGGGCGTCCCTGTGGAGGATTCAGCTCTGCCCGCTGGCAGGTTGACCTCATTGTTGAATCACAGCATATCGCCCCACTCCGAGGTCTCTAGATAGATATGTTGTGTGTGTGTGTTTGCATGCATGCACAGTAATGCAAGACAGCCTAGTTCCTGAATAAAGGATTTCGATCACGTAAATCAGAGGAATCTAGAAAGGGCAGAACATAATGAACTTTAATGGAGTAACGGTAAACAAAACTTTTAATAGGTTCAAATTACAGTAGAATGTGGCAACATTTTAGCAAGTTACATTTTAAAATGCAATATTTGCTTAAATAAAGAAAGTCACATTTGAGGTATTTGCTCTGTTGTAGAACAACATTCGAAAGTCTCTTCAAGTAATACTAACCTCAGACCTCATTTTACTTATGAATTGAAAACCGCTAGGAAATTCCCAAGGGAACCCATGCTTTCCAATTAGAAATTAGCTTTCCAATTGGCCTGAAAATTGATGTCATAAATCACAAGTGAACAGATCTATTGCTCCAATGGTAGAAAAAACCCTTAATATGGACTCATATATGGCTCAGGGGGCATGATTAATTGCAATATATTCTGGTTTGCTAGAAAACATTTATATGCAATCAATTCAGTTTGTTCTATTAAAGTATTTCTAATCAATTAAAAAAACAAAAATTTTAAATTAAATTAGTAAAATATACCATTTAACTCTGAACTGCCAAGAGAAAACTTTCATTACAAAATCAGCATACAAAGCAAATCTAAAAATATATAGGCTACCTTGACTCATAAGTTTTAACAAAGTCTTAAAAAAAATTACATAAAATAATAAAATAAAACAAAAGTAAATAAATCCGTATTAAAAATCTATTATCTTGACTTTATGGGAATTGGAAGCTAAAATAACAAATACATTTTCTGAAATATTTTTCATATTTTTTAAATAAAAAAAAAGAGATTAAAACAAAATTTGATTTTTGTATATAAGAACAACAATAGCCACTTTAATTCATTATTTCATATATATTCACCTTGTGTTGTTAAACATCATACATTGAATAACCCAATCTTCACAAAAATGCTGAGAGACTTTGGTCCGGTTCGTGCCCGTCTCCAGTAATCACACAATCTAAATGCTTCATTAACAGCTCCACTCAGGGGATTTCAGAGCATGTCATGTGTGTTCAGCATCATTACACATCAGTACAAAATCCTAACAGCTCCTAAAAGACAACACACCAGCTAAAGATCATTCTCCCCCTCTGGACATGTGTGTAAATATCAGAGCTCACTGGAGACCTACAACTTCACAGCTGCACGGACCCTCGTGATCAAACTCAGCGAGGCACATCTGCAAGGCCTCGTTTCACAGCCTCCAAACCAGGAGATACCAGGAGACCCACTTCAGTTTCGTCAACATTCCTGAGCGTGAAGCACGCAAACACACTCACAAGAAAAAATATATTAGTCCGTCTCGTCTGGTGGGAGGCAGTTATGGCTATGATGGTAGAAAAACAAGGGTTGGATTGTGGGTTAGAAATGGAGAAATATTTTGGTTTTTGAGTATGAATGTGGCCATCAAACCCACAGCCGTATTTATATGATGCACTTCTATGCACAATGAGAGATTAGGACCAAGGAAAATAAAGCAATCATGGTATAAATGATTCACATCTTCACCACAAACTTCATTTGTCTCACGCTGTTAACTCATGATGTCACAATCTCATGCAAATCACATGGGAGGAAGTCATCAGACAAGACGCTGAATGAACCGCCAGCTGTTACTTAATGTTACTGTACTTTTATTTATAGACCCGTTTTAATCTTTTAAGAGTGATCATTACTTATTAAACAGGGTACTACTGCGCTCTGGAAAACATTATAACCATATTCCATCAAAAGAGCAGCTCTCTGTTATTATTGTTTAAATGACTGAGATTGACATTAAGAATGATTATGACATTACATATTATATAAGAATATAGTCACGCTTTAGACATAACATGCAGCTAGATGTCTGCAACCTTGTCAGCATGACCAGCACAAGTTTTTTTAATAGTTTATTATTTTATAAATACTTAACATGTTAACATTTACATCTGATTTAGGCATGTGACCAATAAAGTAGATGTATGTCTAGCACAGTATTTAAACACCATTTAAACCAGCTATAACCAATCAATACAGCTGATTTGACTGCTGTTACGCATTTTGAATATTAACCTAAGTGGGGGGTAGACTCATCCTCATGATCCACTGCAGGAGATCCACACCACAGTGTGATATTCCTCATTAATTCATTCTGAGTGCTGCTGTTATCTGCCGTAAAATATTTAATTGTGATAGATTTTCTCAGTATGCAGATGTAAAATATCCAAATGTTTAATTTGTAAATGTAAATGCATTACATGAACTCTAGATTCCCATATCGGTTTTTCTACTTCGGAGTACAAAACCGCTGAATCATATCAAGCTAAAAGCAAAATCTGGGAAATATTTGAGGGATGTTCTAAAAGGGAAAAAAATATACCATAAAGAAAACATACCATAGTATTCCATTATATCATAATGAAGCAGTGTCCAAAAAAACAAAGGAGTATTGTTTGTACTATGTGTAATTGTTCAATGAACCCATAAACTTGTTCATCTATTAAACTCCTGGGGCTTTAACGGCCATGACAATACTTCCGTATGCCTTCTTTATAAAAATCTAAAGAATGAATCATTATCATTAAAATATTCATTAAAATGCAACATTATACCTAAATACCGCCCTTCAAGTAGAAAATATAGTAATACTCAAAATAGCGAGGGAACACATTTCAGCAATTTTCATTAAAACCAGGAAATTCTTGTAAGCATAAAAGAGCCATCCAGTTTTCAGATGTTATTATTGACTACAATTACAACCTGTTTTTCCGGTTAACCCCTCCGCAGGCCTGAAGCCTCATATAGACAGATATAAAGTGGTAAACAAACAGAAATGCACCGTGATACCGAGAAGACAAAGACACCCACCAAATCAACCAATAGAATCTCCTTTCACACCTAGAAAAATATGATAAACATAAATGAGTGTACATCCGTTTGCGCCAACATGAGTAACACTTGAGCACCTGTGTTGATGCAAACACAGAAAGCAAGTGAGCACAGGCTAAAGACACCAACGCTTTAGCTAAGTGCTAACGTATGAAAAATTGACATTTTGAACACTGCTCTGGTTGCTCTGTGCCACACAATCACAATGAAGGTCAACTGGAGCTTTTCAATATCAAAAGAGACAGAAAGCAGCATCAAACTGTGCTAAATGTAGTACACAAAACTAGTGTTCTATTCCAAGTCTTGTTTACAAATCAGAGCCGAAAAGGGTGGATGTCAGAATCTGATTTTAGTCTGTTCTTCGCACAGAGCTATTGTATGGCTTTAAAAGACTGCAGGAACATATCAATAAACCATCTACATCCTATAGTGTTTTTTATTATTATCATTTTTAAGTTTAAAAGCACCAGTCCATATTCTCTAACATGATACTGAAAGGAATGGCCAGGATATTATTTTAAATAAACAAAATTATGTGTTCAAACAGAAGGAGGAAAGGTTTGAAGTGACATGAGAATGAATAAATGATGACAGTGTTTGTTTTTATCTTTTGGTTAAACTATTAAAAGGGCCGTCAACTGATTATAATTCCATCGATAAGATGAAGGAAACAAAACAGCACACAAAACAACCCTGAGTTCAACCACAGTGCAGAGTAATACGATCATCCTCCCAGTCTAGTTTCTGAAGGTTTTCTCTTGGCAGGATATTATGCGTTAGTTTAGTCGGCAGTCAGCGGGGTAAACACATATACTGTGTGTGTGTTTGCGCTTTAAGTTTATCTGCCAAACATGCAGAAACAAACCACAAGGATTATACACTAGAAGGCAGAAAACACTTAAAACTGTGTTTAAACCAGCAAGGCCTCATATTCCAAACACCTTTACGTCTTTTAACCATACAGTCTGATTTAATGTTCAACAATATACCTCTAAAAGCTTTACCTTTTCCTCAAAGAAACTGTTACAGCTCACGTTTTACTTTGTCAGTCACTCTTCCTCAAGGTGAAGGTTGCAGCTCTGTAATCACGGCGTATAAAGAGACAGAGCGTGCCCTACTAATCAAGCAGATGATTAACTTTCCACATCCTTTCCACTCCACATTCCTGCCGTTTTCCTCTGCCAAAGGCCCACAGGTTCAGATCCAGCCAACAATCCTCTCACAGCTGTGCAATTCTGCATACAAACAGAAAACTTCAAACCCAGGCTGAGGAGAGCAAATAAGAATCGATTTTTGAAAATGCAAACGTCATAATCTGGTTTGAACTGCTAAAAAGAGGGACTGCTTGGAGTTTAGGTACATGACCCTTTCCAAATGGCATAGATGAGAACGAGAGAGCCAGCAGTGGTGTGTCTTCCCTGGGTGTTGCCGGCAGTCTTGGGGCCCATGTGTCTGGGACACAAGCATTGAGAGTGTTGAATAAAAGCAGACACACATTGGGTGGTGCCATCTTGGCAGAGGTGCTACACGAAGGCGCGCCAGCAGGCTGGCCAAAGTCCTCGTAGGGCATTTTCATCCAACTTCTCATTAGACAGAGAAAATCAGGCCAATGTTACATGTCTCTAAACAGTTTTGATAGAGAGAATAGGTAAGCTCTTAAATATAATACACTGGACCACAAAACCAGTCATAAGGGTCAATTATTAATCTGTGGATGCAAAAAAAAAATCTAAATATAAAATCACATGTTTTGATATTTATGGTAGGACATTTACAAAATATCTTCATGAAACATGATCTTTACTTAATATCCTAATGATTTTTGGCATAAAAGAAAAATCAATAATTTTGACCCATACAATGTATTGCAGGCTATTGCTACAGATATACAGCACATGTGCCGCTTATAACTGGTTTTGTGGTCCAGGGTCACATATATAAAAATTATTTAGGGGTTAGGGTTCGGGACTGCCACCTCCCAATTGGAAGTACCCAATAAATGAGATATATATATATATATATATACACTAATATTTTAAATTGTGGGTTTCAATGAATAATAGAAGCATCTTAATAAACATCTACGATTAGAATACTTAAATGCTTTTTGAATTTGTTTTTGGTTGTGGGGCAGCAGTTTGTTGATTTAATCTTAAATTATTAAATACTAAATTAATAGTAGATATTAAGATTGATGTGATTGATAATATTTAATATAATACATAATAAAAACTAAATGCATGAATTCAGAATGGGACTGGGCATTGATTTTATTTTAGCATTTACATTCACAATTTTAATTGAACATTTTATTTTTATTTTTATTAATTCCTCAATGATTCAACTTACCCTTTAACATGACACCGTTTATGTGGGAGTACAAGCTATGCCCTAATGTTACAGACGCTCAAGTCAAACAGCTTCAAATTGTGAAATGCAGACTTTGGACAACTTGTGGTCATTTATCTTTTCTGTCTGGGTTCAAAAGTTGAACCAGTTTAGACAAGACGAAACACCGTTTAAATCTGAAAACACATTTTCACCAATCCTGCTGTTTCTGTAGGACTCTCTACATGATATGGGTGCCAATAAATGTGTCTACAGCGTGATTCATCGCCGAAGGAGGCTCAGGTTGTTTGTGTTATACATTACAGACAGTATAAAGGCCGTCTTTCAAAACAATTTCCTTCACAGGTACACAAGACACCAGTCCAGCAGCATTTTTTAAGGCAGCACCCAAGAAATGTCTATAATTTTCAACTTTCTGTTCTGCTAATAGGAATTCCCCATCGGCATCAAAACAATACAAGAGGAGCTTGAGAAACCTAAAGTTGCACCATTTAGTGATTAATGAATGACTGACATTTTTTACATCCTCTCAAAGACTGAACCGGATTATACATTTACAGAGAAACCACCAAACACTTGTGAACTTTTCAGCTGAAACAATCCAGTCTGAATGACCTAAAAATACAATCTCAAAAACCACAACAAGACCTCCCACAATCCTTCGCACCCGAAACAAATGTATTTGGAACATCATAGATGTACAACTTCGCTGCTGTGTGAGTTTAACACAAACACAAGAAATTATTATTATTCATCATTTTACTTCGGCGTATCTCATGCTGAACTTAAATGAGAACTAATGTTTAATATATTTATTAAAAAAATAGTTACATATATTTAATAGATCAGACGTGCGGTTTCATTTACTACATACTTTTTCAGCCTCTGCTGCCTTAATATACGAGTACATGAACAGATCTATAATCTAGAACTGCTCTGGGAGTCACTTCATCAGAATTTTACCATTTCTTTTGAGAAAAAAACTATTGCCATATCATAAACAAATGTAAAGGTCTTCACAGCAACCAGTCAACATAAAAGTTTGGTTTAACTTGAAGAAACTGTTAAAGAAATATATTAGGCCTACTTAAATGTAATAATGATAGTACAACTAACAAAATTATAATTAAAACTATTGTCATTTAAATATTATATATGCATGGGGCGGGGGGTGCAGGCCATCCGCAGAAAAAGAAAATAAATAAAACCATAAACATATATATATATATATATAAGGTTTAAGGAGGGCGCGACCACAAAAAAAAAAAAAGTTAGAACCACTGATTTAATGAATCCATTAATTTTGAAATTAGAAAATTTATGAAAAAAGTTGTTAAAAAAAATAATAATTTGATCTCAATACATCTCAATAATTTGAGACAAATTAAAACATTTAATAGGGCCTTAATTTAATTTGTTCAACTTTTAATAAATTGTTATTTTGATGCAAGTACAATGATTCAAATTAATTAGACATACTTTATTAATACAATTTAATTTAACCATTAAAACAAAGTCTAGAAAAATTCAAATGGGAAAAATGAAATATGAATAAAACTAATTTCATAGGGCCCTATTTAAAGGAGTCATATGGTGCGATTTCATGTTTTCCTTAGTCTTTGGAGCGTCACAAACTGTTTGTGCATATATAAGATCTGTAAAATTGCAAATATTAAAGTCTCAAACCCAAAAATATATTCTTTTTAAAGGGGTCATCGGATGCCCATTTTACAATTAAGTTAATATGATTCTTTAGGGTCTTAATGAAAAGTCTATAACATACATTGGTTAAAATTTCTCAATGGTAGTATAAAAACACCTTTACCCTGTCAAAATCAGCTCTGTTTTTAGCACGCTGTTCTAGTTCATGTTGCTTTAAATCCTAGTGAGCTCTGCTGCCTTCCGTGGAGTGACGAGCAGACCATAGATGTGTGTAGATTCCTATTCGGCCGCTCCAGATCCATTGACGTGTCAACTATCTTGCATTCACCATAATAAATGAATATTCAAAAGATATACAAGTGTATAACTTGCTGTAGTAGACGCACACAGTCAATGCGCTCAAAGATTCGCAGACCGTTCCAAAAAATGGCGGATGGCTTACGTTGCGGCCCATAGAAACAGTCCATAATGAGGCATCTAGGTATATATATCTGTGGAGCATACTAAACTTCAGCCACAAAACTGGATAACTAGCACAATATTAGGGAAGGCGATTTGCAAAGACTCATGAAAACCCTTATACTCACTTCTTCTGTAGCTGGATCATGAATGATTGAACGCGCATTCCCTTCAAAACGAAAGTAACGTTAATCCTCTGCCTCAGTTCTTCAATTCCCACACTATATGCAAATTGAACGGAGTTCACGTCAATGAAAGCAATAGATATGCACAACATTTTATTCATTATCAGCTCATTTCAAATCAGAGACCGCAACAGGAGAGAATGCAGCATCAGCACTGGAAAGATAGGTTAGTCTCACTACTTTTAATCCTTAAATGCATACCTCGGGTCTTCAGTGACCCGGGACATCATTAACTACCCTCTCCCTCCTTCATTTTTTTAAGTTAGACATCAGCTTTCTTGAACTGGTTTGAATGGCTATACTACAGAGCAATTACTGTATGCCATAAAATATAAATGTCGCTGTCATTTGATGGTGGATGTGGTAAATTGCTATTGCAGCAGTTTAGGATCCATCCGTGCTGGATATATAGGTCCGGGTTGCTAAAGACCTGAATATGTAAGAGTGATTGGCGAAACATTCATGCATTTCATGCATAATGAAGTTGATTTTGTGTTGAGCGTCTGCGACTTTCAGTTTCATTCGCTGCAGTTTGCGTGTCGGCTTACTGAAGAGATACTCAGCTACTCATCCACGGTGATGCTTGTTCCATTAGTGCTCTCTCATATCTATAACATGCCATGTAGCCTATAAAAAGCTATAAAAAGGGGGCTGTACAGAACTACGTCATTCTGACAGGAACCTCAGAACAGCCTAAATTGGGTGGATTTTTAGCATTATAGGATGGATGTGTAAACACACTTTCAACACATTTATGTTCAAACAACTTGAAAAAGTGAATTTTGCATCCGATGACCCCTTTAAAAGTTAAGACTCGACCACGCCTTCCTAAAACGGCTCATTCAAACACGCCCCCACATGTCTACGTCACGGTGTGGGAAGATTTGCATAACACCGCCCAAACGTATACGCAATGAAAGAAGGTGTAACTTTTATTCGCGTTGTAGTATTGTTGTTGCCGCCGCCATGTCATGGAGACGCTGTGTGTTTTGTTGTGAAAGCGAAAGTATTTTCTTTGGCCTTCCAAATGAGTGAGAAGGGTCTGGCTGCAGACATGCACTTGCATTTTCAGACTTGCACTCTCAGACACCTGCACTTCCACAAGTGATGTCACTTGCAGTCTATTTTTTTATTTAATTTAAGTAATTAATTATTTCTCAACATTTTACACAAGCAGCCAGGTGGTGAACACAAGAAAAAAAGAAAGTAAATTACAAATGTCACTTGCAATCGCCGCTTGCACTTTTCGCTACCTGCGACGTCACTTGCAATCCACACAAACCATGCGTGTTGCCAATGGAGACAAGACACTGTGGTGGTTAAACGATTAAAACTAATTTATCATATATCATATCATATACAGGGTCCTGAAAGTCATCTTTAAGAGAAAAAGGCAAGACCCGCAAATCTGCGGTCACAGAACATGAATATGAACGCAGTGTTCTCATTAAGCGCTTTTAAACCTCCCGTAGAAAATCATAAACACTTAATATGGCTTAATGGTGTTAAGGTGCTATTAAAAGATCAAATTCAATATACAGTTTATTAATAAAATGTAGGCTATATGTAAATAGTGTTTTCCTCCCATACCGCAAAACGTGGCATAACGGACTAAGATTATAAAGACCAAACGCAATATGCTCCTCTTCATTATTAAAACATAGCCTAATTAATATGTAGCCTACAGATAAGCAGGTGAGCCCAGAATAAACGCAATGCACAAAGTTTAACATTTTCCCATTTAGAATAAAATGTCTACAGCCCTTTTGCATCATTGTCTTTGTCCATTAAGCTACATTACTGTTTTATTTATAATGATTTTCTACGGGAGGAAAATCTTTAATGTGCAACTTAATGCATTTCCGTTCTGGGCTCGTCTGCTAGCCTGCACGGAGTTGGTCCTTTAATATCATTTAATGCAAGAGACATCACTTGCGGAAGTGAAACTTTACACTTTACACCAGATGTTCCTGGTCACAAGAGAAGAGTCTCCAAATCAGAGTCTCCTAAACAGTTTCAATAGCATCACCATGGTGTTATTTTCTGGACTAGCAATCGTGTTAAATGCTGCCTAAATCACTTAATCTGAAACCAACAACACTTAAAGACCAAGATCGATTCCCGTCGTTTAAAATAGGAAGCACGACAGAGCCGATCAATACAACACTCCACCTTCAACACACACATGGACCTACTGTCTGAGTTTACTGAAGCATATAAGTGATCCTCCACAGGACAAGGCCTCTGGAAACGCCCAATTGTCTGCCCTCAAAGACATTGAAACTGTGGAAGTCACAGCGATCACTATAGACTTAAACAAACAGGCCACAGAAATAGAGCTTAACGAAGAAATGATTTGAACTATGAGCCAATCCCTTTACACAAACAAAAGGATGAGAAATGCATCGAATATGGACATAGCTACAGATAAATCTCAAAAGATAGATATTTGAAATTGTGATACTTTGCTCATTTTGTGAAACCCCATCACAAACAAACTAAACTAAACTTAAACTAAACTTCAGGGTCATCCATCCAGAGCCTGGGGCAGGGTCCTTATGATCCTGTGTAGGACAAGCAGTTTGAAAAATAAAGTAAAATTAAAATCACTACATTTCTATGGCAAGTTTGACTAGAAGGCGAGTGGAGTTTAGAGAAAGGTCAATTGTTGGTCTATTTTGAAAACACAACTGCTAAATTGCTAGTAATATGAACACTCTAAAGACCACACATGATTGTTCCACATATGTATTGGTTATGTGTCCATGAATTCGGACCACATTTGTGGGTTACTTTGAGCATAATGACACTGAGTGACAGAGGGCGTGTGTTATGGATCTATAAGGATATTGGATTACTCAAGTGAAGCCAAGAGCATCTGGAATGGCAATGGACACTAATAGAGAAAATAATTCCTCCTTTTCTCATTCACCAGCCACATGCTTGAGGGAGACCACCTGTTACTCTATTCAAGAGAAAGAAGGAAACTGATTGAAAGTGAGTGATGGAGAGAGAATAAGGGAATGTAAGCATAAGGGAATGTAAAGTGTCCAAACAAAATGGCTATGGGAATTATGGCGATCATCATCATTGGCTCTGGTGTTATCTTGTATAAACACAAGCATCACCATTGACGAACACTGATAAACTATCGGGATATACTGGAGGTTAATAAGGTGATAAACACACTAATGGTATCATTACCAGCGTAGATGCAAGACAAAAGAGCAAAGGGCTAAAGCCCGTGGAAAATGGCTACAAAATAACAAGGCAATCTGTGTGAACTGTGAAATGTGGCCAGACTAGTTGTTGGGCTCTGCCAATTTTTTAGAAATAATGTGCGTAGAGGTTCTGACTAAAAGAGAAACAGGAAACTCAAGTTGGAAGCTACTTTAACAGGGAGTGATACTAATACTGTCACTCCAAAAATGTTCGGCTCAACCCTAAGAAAACCATCTGTCTTCAGCTCCAAGGAGAATCTTTTAGCTGCGACACGATTACAGTGACTTAAACAGGTTTTACACCTTTCAACACCATCAAAAACACAGTGATCATGATTTTGTCATCTCAAAAATGAGGGTGGCTGAAATAAGAAACAATGAATCTCAGTCTGAAATTAAATAGTTGTCATCTTGAAACCAAAGGTTACTTAAGCACATGGGTTATAGGCTGGAGCATGTGAAGAAACTAGTTCCTTATCAATGTTCATCAACACAAGTTCACTTAAATAGAAAATCAGTAGTCCGCCAACCATTTGCGCTATAACATCTACTGTTAGTTTACATTACTGCTAATGTTACCAGAGTCTCACGCGTCAAGGCTTATGACTACCAGAATAAAGTCTGGTCCACTGTACAACTTAATCTGTCCAAGGACAAGAAAATACCATCATTTAAAGTGACCAACCACAGTTATATGAGCTGTTTAGATGCAGGTTTTCCTGAAATAGTTGGTACCACAATGAAATTGACCTAAATGTAAGAAAATAGCTAGCCAATCAGATTACATTAGCTTTTTTCTGCTATTGTTGTCAGTGAATGAGCTGTGGGTGGTCCGTAAGTGTGCCACCTAAAGCTATAATGTCTACGTGATTTTGGTAAACTTTTATTGGTCGAGATTTTATTGAAAATGTTGAGAAGGGAAATTTATAATTTTCTAGGAACGCATATCATTGCATCTTTAGTTGTGAAAATTAATAAAGAGTGCAAGCTAAACTAGTTAAAGTTAAACAAGGTCGTATGACATGATTCCTACGGACTCTGCGCTACAGGGTTTTGGTCTTTTTGGAATCAGGAGAACTGGCTCATTGCCCAATGTCAGTGGGGGTCAGCCAGTAGGACGGCAGGAGGCTCGGTTTCAGAGGAATATGCTTTTCTGCCTCTAGTATGTCAGATTCCTGAGGCCTCAGCTGGGCTTGACGCAAAGAGCTCGGGTAGTCTTATTCAAGTTCACGAGGAGAGGAGACAGTGCAAAAATATTGACTCTTGGCAAGAGCCGTGGTTAAAATAGTTTTATTTTCCCTTGAGTTCTGATATGAATTCCCCAGTTCAAAGTCTTCTAAATACAAGCTAACAATATCTCGCAGCAGTTTCCTGTCATTGTATAATAAACAACATGCCGTGCTGCTCAAAAGTGATTTTGCATCACAATAATATTAAACTTCCGATTGAACTAATATTGAACTTTCAATACATGAATCCTAAAAAAAATGTATCATGGTTAACACAAAAATATTAAATAGCACCAGTATTTTCAACAACAATAAGATATGTTTCTTGAGCAGAAAAATCAGCATATTAGAACGATTTCTGAAGGATCATGTGACACTGAACACTGGTGTAATGATGCTGAAAATCCAGTTTTGCATTACAGGAAGCAATTATATTTTAAAATATATCAAAATAAAAAAGTAATTTTTAAATTGAGGTAATATTTTACAATTTTACTGTATTCACATAGTATTTCATAAAATATTACAGATCCAAAATTGTGTGTACAATAAACTAAAACAGATTATTTGAGTACAACCAGGTTTAACACAAAACAGACAAACATCTGACACAGACTGGATGTGTGGGTGTTATCTAGAAAGGCCAGGAACACCCATGATAACTAACCACCATAACGAACAACTTACATGAACCTGTGGGCTAAATTTAGGAAGGTTACGCTTTGTAATGTAATAAAATAAACATATATGTAATTTAAAGAAATATTTTAATTTAGCTCAAAGGGAATCATTTATGATTCTATAAGGAATTTGAACAGACTCACTGTTTTACGACTGATCACTGATGCGGCAGCGATTCATTGACCAAGCCATATAACATCAACTCTGCACTGGATATTAAAATCCAAAATATAGTGAAAACACTATTAAATAGCACAGTAACAAGATCGGCAGATTAAGACATTAACTTGTGATCACAAAAAGCAATATACTTCTCTTTTCAATATAAATAAGATTTTATTTATATAAACCTAAGACATGAACTAATCTAACACATGAACACAAGCATTCACACGTTGCAGAAAGAGAGAGAGTAAGGAAAGGATGAGTTTAAGAGAATGGGAATGTGAAATCCCAAGTTTACAGCAATATATTCAATTGCATAGACCTGAACAACCATCAATCACTTATTTAACCCTGCTTGGAGTTTCTCAATGAGGCTAAAATTTATATTAAATACACCGATTCAGTTAGAACCTGGAGGTGTTACTTGCTTGCTTTGCCTGTGTTACGGGGTTTCTTTTGTGTCGCCGTTGCAGAAAGGGGGTTCCCCGAAGTGTCTGATTGGTTGAGAGCTCAGTAGTCTTTGAAGTCAAGTCTTGGGCGTTGGCTGAGGATGCGGAGTTGGTCTGGTTGAAGTTTGAAGCGAGTGCAGTCGGAGCTGAACTTTGCAGCAAACTTACATTAGAACACGAAACGCCACGGAAAGACAAGAAACTAAAGAAAAAGAATAAGAATAAAAGGATGTAACGAGACTAGGTTGGTTTTCTTCTCATTGTGGTAGCAGCTGGCACGTGGGCCAGAGCACGCTCAAAGAGCAGCGTCAAAACGCACTGGCAAAAGAGAAGAGGAGAAGGGAGAGGACCAAGAGATTGTAAGAGAGCATTTTTAAGAAGAAGAGAGAGTTTGATGGTGTCCTGAGTTTTTAAACTCGGCTTCTGGACACATCCCCTCTGGTGTCTTGACCAATTAGATAGGCTATTATCTTAGCTAGGGGTGTTCCTTCCATCATAAATCAGCATGTTATCAGTCACATGGTCCAAATTTTACAGGCTCTTGCAGAGTATACTTTTGGACTTCTATAACAAGACTATGATGCATTTGACAAAGAATTGATTGGAAGAAATATTTAAAGCATGATATTTCACACTCATACATACCAAACACGCATCTGAATCCTTCAGCTATTCAATAATGATAAAAAAAAAACATGCATAATATTTGATTAAAACATGATAGTCTAATATGTGGGCTACAAACATAATATGGGGTTCTGCATAGAAATGTCCTTTTAGGTTGATTTTATGTGCATATGAAAAAGAAAGTCTTTGTGTAGTTCTATGGAGTCTTGATTATTTGCAACAAATTTGACAGTCTCCTTCCTGAATTGGAATTATCAATAAGTGTTCTATTGTCTCAAGGTTGTAAGCTGTTCTGTGAAAGAGGCTTGCTGGTTAGTTTGCTTGCTTCAGACTAGTTGGGGCTAGGAATCTGATTTACGACGTCGTCCTGTATTCTTGGGCCTCTCTGTGGAATTCCAGCTCCTCATGTTTCAATGTTCTGATGCATCTTAAATTTGTCTGATTCAGTCTCTGATATTCTACAGCTTTCAAAGCCCCCCTGGTTGAACTTTAGTCCCTTTGAACACAGACATTCGACCTCCCATAGTGTGTGTCGACAGCTGGGCCGATTACATCACAGGAGGCATGAGTCTATGTGAGAGCACAACTGACTCATGCTGCTGAGTCACAAGAAAGCCACCGTGATGCTCGTACACTAAGAATCGTTCATACTATCGATGGGAGTCGCTAACACACACACACCTCATAGTGCTGCAGATAAATCGCATTATATCAGCAGTGGACAGGAAGACCGCCAGCTATATTACCACAAATCACACACTTCACTAGAGCTGTACACACACATAAGCATCAAGCAAGATGCTGCTGACGCATTTCAAATCAATGTGAAAAAAAACCTGCACTTTTTTTCTGATTAGAATATAGGCTGCAACACTACGCAATGGCAAAACAACTGTTTGGGGATTATTTTTGTTTTTTGATAATTTTGGAGTATAAGTCATAGTCACACTGATCACTTATGACAGTGAGCTGCATGAGGAGTCCTGGAAATGTTTCTATTTGTTCAATGGAAAAAATAACAGCATACAAGTAGGGCTGCATTATTAATCTAAATACCTTTAGATCAAACCATGTGATAAATGACAATATAAATGTAAATAAAATAGAAAACATGCAATATGGCTTAGTGCAATTATGAAATCTCAAAGACTCCAATTTAATTAAATTTATCCACTTTGTGTTTCAGATTGAAGTGTAGCACAATGTTAATTTTTAAGATGATCCAGTGTTTTCAGTATCTAAGAAATTAAGCATTGCAAGTATTGTAATTTTACAGTTGTACTGTAAAACTAAATTATTATTATTTTATTTTACAGTAAAATACATCAATAGTAATCATTATTTAATATTTGTATTTTGTATTATTATTTTTGCGTTATTCATAATAACACAAATGAATACCACTCTGACTACAATTGTTTTATAGCCATCCTGAAATATAACCTTCATTTTTTTTTGTCAAATTATGCAGACCAACAAACTGAAGCTTTTTTTAATAGTATTTTAAAATAACATTTTTTATCAGATTATTATTTTTTTTTAAATCTCGCAATTAGACTCCAGAAAGTGGCACTCTTTAAAAAAAGTATGTGTAAAACGCAGATAAATGCATGGAATCTCATTTTAAAAGTGACAGAAAAGAGGGAATGGGGCTGCAAAGTGATTGAACAGAGAATTAATGGCAGAGAGAAAATGAGAAGAAAAAAAAAAGAGAGTGGAAAAAGAACATGCTGCATTTATCTATCCATCTAGCAGGTTGGCCTTAAAACAAACACACACACATTACGACCTTGGCCTACATCTCCCATGCTACAATTTAGACTAGAACTGTCTCTCTGCCGGCCTGCTCTCCTAACTGGAATATTAAAATGATCTCAGGATACTAACCAGGCAGCTTTCACTCCAGGCATACACCAAATTATCTGGACTATCTGGGCAGAAACTGGCCTTGAGAGGTCTGGCAGCAGGGTTGCTAGGAGACACTAATGCACCCTTTCACAAATATTGATACCAAGAATGACAAAAATGTCAAAAGGTTAAGGGTCAAAGCTCTGGACCACACAACACTAAAGTTATCAATTTCATTAAAATCACTTAAAGTTGTGGCAGTACTCATTTGCTCAGATGAACAGATTTAGATGAGATATCTTCTTTGAGCAACAGATTGCATTCATACTTATTTTAAAGGGTCAACCCAGGATAATCAAAAGTTGATTGTGCTGTTGAGACAGCCCATTAGGGTCAATCAATTTCACTCTGATAACCTTTTACAATACCAGAGTGCTTGCCAATTTTGTGCAAACAACAGTTTGGGCCGTTAGAATAACGAACTGTGAAAATGCAGCTGTCTAACCAATATATATTATTCAAGAGATGTGACCAATAGGTTCAGGACAATGTATATGGAAAATGCATCTGGAAATCCAAGAAAGAGGTTCTTGGAATACTTCACTTGGATTCCGGTTTCATTGCAACGTGGATTTTTAATTCCTCCAAGTAGTTACGTAACACTTCATTATGTTTAAAGTGCAACAATTCTACAACTTTTTCTTCAATTCAGATGCAAGCTGCAAGCTAACAGCCTAGCTTCAAGGTCCAAACAGGCATTTAACACCACTTTACTAATGACTCACAATCACAAGCTCCTCGTTTTGCCTTTTAGTTTGCCATCCCAACAAGCTGCATGTCAAAGACCCCCATTAGAGATCACTAGTTAACTGCTAACTCAACTTCACACTCTTGTGCATTAGAAGTCAACAAAACTTCCAATCTGAAAGGTGAAATGCAGATAAGTTTGGCTGTACATACATAAATGATTTAATAGGATCAATGAAGATCTTTCCATATATTAAGTATAAAAAGTCATAGGTCAGTGTAACACAAAATATCCAATACAAAGCCATGACAGAGAATGCATTCTGCAAACATTTTAAATATCAAATAATACAAAATAAGCTGAAAAATAATTAAATGCATTGCGTTATTAGAAATGGCCATTAATAAACATTATTACATAAATTTAATACCATTGAATATAATTTTTTGGGTTAAACTGACAACATTTGTTTTTTTTGAAATACAATTCTAATTAAACGTATACATGCAGTTATTTATTTAATGTATCGACTTTAGGGTAAAATAAGCCTAAAATCAAGAAAAACTATGGTAGGCACATCACAAATCAAACTACACACAGTGGAGGAATGTCTGAGCACTGACACATTAACATTTGAAAAATCTGGAGATGTGAAGTCAATTTGACATTCATATTAATGAGATACCTGTCCGACTGGGCCTTGATTAATAAACACACCTGCAGGATAGAAGAAAGATCTGTATGCAAACTTATAGACTATCAGTGTAACTTGAAGAGCAAAAGCTTCATTTAATCTTCAACAGTGTACTTTTATTTAAAGTTAAATTAAAATATTTAAATTTCTGATGGGACCTTTTGGAACATGTCGCACAAACAAAATAATTTATGTAAACAGTAAAGTCTTACCACTGTTTGCTCCGTAGTATTGGACCCCAGGAGCCTCAATGCCAAGTTGAGCTTCTCATCCAACAACAATGGACCAAGTTCAATGCAATCACACTCCAAACAAAAGAGAAGTGAATAATAACAAAACACCGACTCAGCCTAGCAGATGTTTCCAATATCCTTCAAACTTTAGACAGTTTTATGTCGCAACCACGCGTTTATGGATATTCAAAAGTTATTAAATAGGACAAATAGCGCGGAATCCTATCGAGCGCGTGTTCACGTATAGTCTGCTCGAAGCGCGACGGCGCACTGATGCAGTTCTAGAGTCCTCTGACTGTGTGTGGCGATGCCCCGCCCCCAACCCCGCCCCCTTGCATCAGCATAGGCGATTGCGCTCCGCCCCTTTCCAATGTAAACTCAGTCTCGCATTGCCTCTTAAAGGACCAGTTCTGTAGCCTAACATATTAAGATTGCATTTGGCGTCCATTTATTTTAATTTAAAGGTACACACATTATACACCCTCAAGTTTTTATACAATATATTTATAATTATTAAATAGTACTGCTTTATTTTTATTTAAATGCAATATTTTAATAATATAGTATAATAATATTCAATAAATATATTATATAATTTATATTAATAGTGAGCATAGATGGCTAGATTCAAAGAAATATAAATAATTTCACAAACGGGCTTGTTTGACTTTGTTTCAGTTTATTTAGAAAATAATATAATTCCGTCATCAGGTCATCTTTTTATTTATTTATTTTTTTTCCAAAGACAAAGAATTTTACCCAAAGTCAGATGATCATTGACTGCTTAAGAGCTTCTTCAAATGATTGTTTCTTTTTATATATATATATATATATATATATATATATATTGTCTAGTACAGAATATACATATTTGATCACAGAGTACAACCTTGGCACTAAACACTCATTATAATACAATATATCCAATTGTTAAAAATCCTTAGATGCAGCACTGGTATAATACTGATGAAGTAAATCACACCACAGGAAAAGACAAAAATAAACACATTTTAAATGAACAAATATAATTTGTAAAAAAATAAAATTAACCAAAACACGGCCAACAGATGTCTTTACAAATGTAGCAATGATCACCTTTTGTCTGTGAATAAAAAAAAAAAACTAAATTTGTGTTTGATTACAGCTGTGGTTACAGTTACCAAGTGGACTGATGTTGACGCAATAACCACACTAAACAAATGAGACAAACCCAACCACATACATCCTCTTCAGCCGGGTGATTCATAGTGACATACGACTCCAGTGGTCATATTTGCAAACTGGCATACAATGAAATGCAGGCCCTTTAAACATCTTAACATGATAAAAAATAAACGTACATCTGAATAGACCTTCATTTCAGCTCTCTATTTTCAAAACACTTCTTTTGGTTTAAGTTCTACACACATCTGAAAGGCAAAATGTGTTCAAATCCCCACCACCACACACAAAAAGCGTATTTTGTACAATATATCTGCACGCTAAATTTCCCTCATCCAGGTAAAGAAGAAAAAAATAGTAGCAGATCTAAACATTCACTCATTGCATCCACATACACAGTCCAACCATACATCACATCAGGGATCAAAAAGAGCATAATAACCAAAAACGGACAAAATAACATTCGAATGAACCAATAACATCTAAGTAAGAATATTGCAGGTAAGATACGGAAATCCAGATGGCCCACCTAAAGTTTAAGGCGGGAATTAATACATATGTTTTGTATATAATAGAGCTGTAAAAACCACCACACATTTACAAAGTTTTTACAGTCAATCTTCCCTTCAAACCTGCTTTTAAAATGCCGCCAAAGTCATCAAAAAAGTCCCATAACTTTTCAAAAAGGCGATTACTTCCTGACATGCCCTTTATAGTGCTAACAAACAGGCTGATCAATGGGATCATATCCAGTGGTAAAACTCTACCCTATAATTGCCATCAAAAGCATTTATCCAGTCGTATGATCTCAACATGGTGCATACTATCCTTCTGTGAAAGAGGGACATAATATGATTTAATAATTAACACAAAATTCAAAGAAGTAACCTCAAATAGGAAGTAACTGCAGACAAGAATCACAGCTGCAGAGCTTCACAAGCACCTTGAATGAAACATTGAATTGTAGCCCAGTAGTTGGACAAATTGCTAACTGCTAACTTCATTTTGACCTGATTGCATTATGAAAAATCAAAAAAACAAAATCATAATCTGTTTGTAGGTTGATATATCAAAGTCAGAAGTCAGATAATTTATTTCTGTTGAGACTAACATCTAAACCCATAGCATATCTAATGCCTGGGAACTCCAAGATATGCTGCGTTCACAATCCTTATATAACCCAAGATTATATAAGCATATTTTCCATTTATATCTGTTTGAGTGCTGAACATTAATCATTTATCTGTCAGAAGCTATTTCAGTTGACTTCAGGTATGCAGTGCTCAGAAACACCTGTGTTTGATTTGACCTTTCTTATGGTGAAGAACATTAGCTTTCAAATAAGTTCCGCCACTGAAATCATGTTCTTAGGACCAGTTTTATGACCCAACGTTTGCCATTTTACTGTTATATTAGTTCATCTGCTATATTTAAATCAAGAAAATTAGCTTTAAGCAGGAAATTAGGTTTAATAGGACAAAAAAATTGACTTACACTGGGATGAATATGATGTGGAATCTCCCTCCATTTAGACACATTCCTGTCCTGTTTTGCCTCTGACATCATTAATGTATAAATACAGGAGTTTCTGTCTCATTCGTGCCATACTTAGGATGAAAAAAAGCAATTTGTAAATAAAAAAAGAGGAAAGAGTTCATATCACTTTTGCAGTTTCCACCACAAAAAAAAGGAGAGAAAATTATGGAAATAGAGAAATAAATGATCCTTTTCTTATAAGATAATCAGAATATAAATTGAATCACGAGTGATTGGTTTTATTCTCTCTGAACTTGAGGGAGCAGTGTGACTGTAGGCTGGCTGGAGGCAACAGATGCTTCCAACATAGCAGGATTTCACAGGTCTGCTGATCCGATATATCCACACTCATTAACCCAATCAGAGCAACAGGATGGTAAACTTTGAGTGACAGGCCACATATATGTCCATCAGAGGGTTAAGATGGATTTTCAAACATTGTAAAAGTATGAAATAATAACACTCATTCTGTGATGGTGATTTTTCCAAGTAGGACATCTTTGTTGGTCCTGGATCAACAATCCTATCAGTCCTATCAGACTTCAGAGTTTGGGTTAAATTTTAAACATATTTGCAAGGACGCAATTGCAGACACTTGGCCAAGGTATATTCCCATTAAACAGAGTTTGGAATACATTCGTTGGACCTAAATGTTGTTCCAGGACCAACAAAAGATCTAGGAACACATCCAAGAACACATCCTATCTGGAAAAACCCATGTTCAATAAAGATAGTAAATAAGCCTAAAAAATAAACTCTTATAAATGCTATGTGTATTTATCCTCACCAGGCCTCTGGTCCACATAGAGTTATTTCTAAAATGGTAAACTAATGTGATGTTTTTAATCACCGTTGCAATATGTGGCCACCTCTGTTGCCTCTGTCTCAATGCCAAATGACTCTGTATTAACCAGGTACAACAAGTTTGCCCACACTAACCAGAGTGTTTCATTTCCTGTTGACTTGCATTGTATTTTTTTGTCCAAACAATGAAAGTAAATTTGGAACCAAAACTGTTGTGCTACCGTTCATACAGGTTTGGAACGATATGATTGTGAGTAAATTTTGCGAGTAAACTTTTAACCAGCAAGACTTCATTGGTCAACCAGTTTCATTGGAAATCTCATGATGGTTATCCAGTTTCATATGGCTATGTTCGTTTACCAGATGGACTAGCACCAATATATTCAGATTGGTTAGGACAAAAACTCAGATCTATATAGAAGAGGAACTTTTATATTGCTTGTTTTCTTCAGTTGCTCCTGATTAAGACATAGTCATAGTGTCTGTGGTAAAGTCTCAACAGCTGAAGTAATGTAATTTTAAGGACATTTTCACTTAGATTGACCCACTTCCTCTCTTACGTTAGTCACTCATAACCCATGAATGCTCATTTCTCATGCTCTTCAATGTTCAAACCAATAACGTTTGCAGAAAACAATTTATTTAGGAATATACTGTGTTCAGGCAGACTGAGCATGTGATTGACCTTGTTTATACATACAGTAAAATCACTTTACGAAAAAAGAAAGAGCAAACAACATCATTAAACCTCACAAGTAAGCTGTGCAAGTGCCGTTTAGTTCTTTGCTGGCGTCGTGTTGGGTCCCTTAGTCCATTTTCTTTTATCTTCAGTAACTTTGAATAGCCACGCCAAAGCGAAGTAGTGAAACATCCGAAGCTCACAGGTACAATACATTTGCTTGGTTGCACAATCTTTGAAATGTCGTCAGCTTCTATGACGTTATGTCTTGCCAGATGATCAGGAAAGGCAAAATCTGAGGTGATGGTTATGTTTGACATCCAGCTCCGCCTGAGATGCTGGCAAATATCCGATATCCACTGCTGTTATAGACGTTAGTGTCCGATGTTACCGTTTGCACGGCGGAAGTGCAACCTGAAGCTCAGGATGACATCATAGAGTCAAATCAAAAGGAGCAACAAATGACCCCGCCCACCACATACACACATACACACCCCCTGCTGACATGAATGACTCTGAATCTGAATGAATCCAGAGCAATAGTATAATAATATCATAGTGAATCAGACTCTTACATATTTGGCCTTCCATAAGTAATATACTCGTGCTCAACTTCACAAACAATCTACATTTTACCTCCGGAAAAACATTCAATACACAGATTAGCATGAAGCACTTAATTTGACCTTTGGGCTTTTCAGAGCACTGGCGAAAACTGTGACATCAATAAATGATGCTGGTTTTCCAACTCAAACGTGCTAAGTGCAGGCAGGTCTTTATCAGATCATAGTCTCTAGTCAAATGCACTTTCACCTCTCGTAATCACCGCAGTACTTTGTCATCTGTGTAAGAACAAAAATACCACAGTCAAAACCACCATTTAGCGTTTTTCTTGATGTGGTCCAAATGCTGAGATTTTCTCCATAGCCTTTGTAAATTCTTTTTCATGTGTCGGTGCTTTTGTCCAGCATTCGTAACTTAGTGTTGGTGTTGTACTCTTTTGTGGAACTCAATTAAACAAAAGAACCATTAACAACAAAATGAAAAAGCAAACGAAAGGAATTGTTTGAACAATAAAAGTCATGCAGTTTTTTCAGACGCCACAAAAAACCCAAACCAAAACAAACAAAGCTCACAGATGCGTTTGTGTCTTTCCAAGTGATTGTCTTTCATTATAAGCGAAACACGCTGAGAACACACAAGCAAAGAAACAAAACAAAAACCTAAACGAAAAATCAAACAAACTGTGTGATCAAAGAAAGTATACAAAAATAAAAATCAGCTTGCAATGACAAGTAAAGCACAACAGATCCAGGGCTGATGTTTGTTGTCATTCTTCTATAGACGTGAGTTTGACCAGGCGTTGGGGAAAGTAAGAGATCCCCTGCCTTTGTTTTGAATTTCCATGTACCGATATCTTCATTCTATCAAACAAAGGAGGAGAAGCCAGCGATGGGGGCCCGGGAGCCTGGGGCCAAGCTGCTTGGGGGCCGATAAAGTGTGCCGTGCTGACTGGGTGGGTTGGAGCTCTGCTGGGATGGAGTGGGAGTCCGGCTGCCCTTGGGTCTAAACAGACTGCCAGTCTGGGACTGGCTCTGAAGCGTAGGGGAACTGAGCTGAGGGGGGAATGGGGGTAGAGGGGGCAGAGGGGGCAGAGGCGGCGGAGGGGCGCAGGGTTCAGGCTCTCCAGACTCTGATTCGGTGTAGTTGTAGGCCTGTGCTCGGGAGATTCCCTTCTGCTGCCTGCGCCAGGAGTTGTAGTAGGTGGGGTCACTGATGTAGTGGTTGACAAATGAATGGGTCTTCTGTCGGTTGGGGTCCACCTCATATTCGCTGTCACTGCCCTGGGGTGGAGAAAGAGAGAAAGAATGAGTGAGTGATGGAGACAGAATCACTTCAACAATCTCAATTTCAAGTAGGGAGATGATTTGAGTAGGTGTCCGGGATCAATCCATAGAATCAGAGGTTCCACCAGAAATAAGCATTTTACGTCACTTTTTACAGTTGGTTTGCATGTTTTCTGTCCTGGATAATTTGTATCCATTATACTTTAATTTTTTTCATTAATACATACAATACTCTTCAAAAGATTGGGGTCAGTAAGATTTTTTAAAACTAAATTAGTACTTTTATTCAGCCATGATGCATTAAATTGACCTGTTGATGCTGTTCTTTTGAACTTTTTCAGTTTCCACAAAAAACATCAAGCAGCACAACTATTTTCAGGATTGGCGATAATAAGAAATGCTTCTTGAGCACCAAATCAAAAAATAATCATGTGATGCTTTTCCATGAGCGTTCATGTCACAGGAATAAATTACATTTTAAAATATATTAAAATAAAAAAAGCTGTTTTAAATTGTAATTTCATAATATTACTGTTTTTATTGTATTTTATCAAATAAATGCAGTCATGGTCAGCATAAGAGACTTCTTTTAAAAACATTAAAAAAAAAAGAAAACTTTTGAGTGGTAGAATATTTGTGATAATTATAATTCAAAATATATGTGGGTAATTCATCTTAAGAAGTAACCCAACTATCATGTATGCTATTGATACAGTAGCAGTATCTGAATTGACAAAACTTTGGCTAAAACGAATGTTAATAAAGATTAACAGAACAGAAGTCATGGCTGACAAGTGTGAGTTTGGTGAAAATGATTGCTATTCATTCGATCACAAAACATCCGATTTACATTGTTCATCATCACTGCATATAGGTAAAGCAAACTTCAAGTTACCAGTTCAGTGTTCAGTAAAATACTGTAAAGCTTTACAGTATTTATAATCTAAAGGGACACTGACAAGCTCTCAAGACCACAATAACTTGTGTAGGAAGAGCTCATTTAGTTTTGTCAAACAGTGTGTTGCAAGTAGTTTTTCTTTTTAATCTGTTCTTGCAAAGTGAAAAAGACAAGAGGCATGACATCAGCCTGAATAAATGAAGAATATGCAATGATTTAATCTACTGGACTCTACTTGCAATCTCTAATGTCCTTCCCCAAATCATCAAAGCTTTATTTACTGTGGGAAGGAAGCACTGAAATGCAACAGACCACATACCTAATTTTTAATCAGTCAAAAATGACCAAAACAGAATGAAAAGCCAAAAAGGGAGGGAGGAACCAAAAAAAGGCTCTATCTATCATTTAAAAATAACCTCAATGCTTTATGACAACCAATATACCCTCTGGTACCAATCACACGCTGCGTTTAGGGGGTCACACGTCCATATGGTGGGGGTTTGACCATGTATGCATGAACCTAATGGAGAGGTTAGAAATGGACAAGCACTAGGAAGCGACTTCCTGTCAGTCAATGCACAATGCATGTCCTCACCCTTTGAGTTGGAAGAGTATGGAGGCCCCCAGTCTTAAAGGAGAAAACAAGCGCCTCCTAGAGGTAAACAGAGACATGGGGTTTAAAGCAGTGCAGTATGGGCCCCAAGTCATATTTCATGGGACAAACAATTGCTACTTTTTAAAAAAAAAAATGGTGCATTACCTTTACAAAAAAACTACTGTAATATCAGTTTTGTTTAAAATATTAAATTAAAACAATTTATTTAATAACAAACCCATATTATTATAACAATTTAAGTTAAACATTAAAAAAAAAAAATCAGTATTAACATTGTATTTATAATATATTTATTTTACTTAAATATGTTTTCTTCTTTGCATGTCTTAACCTTTGTGTTTTTATTTTTTATAAAAAAAGAATACATAAATAAAATACAGACTTTTGAACCCTACTGTCTACTATTGGAAAGCATGAACGCATATGTTTAATTAAAAGATGCTGTTTGGAAATTCAAAGAATACCATGCTATTTTAGCAGCAGGCTAGTACCATGATACTTTTTTGTAAGGGTAATGCGGGCTAGGAGTACTTCTACACTTTCTTTGACACTTTAATGCATTTCTTGGAACAACCTCGAGTAGGTTCCTCATGGCAGCCTCCAACACTGTTGAGACAGCACTCTGCACTAGAACAATGGACAACTGTATGAAGATCAGCTCTCCATCAATCTTTGTCTTCCACCACCACATCTATTACAACACCTTCCCTCTTCTCTTTCTGACATATCTGGGTCACACAAGAGCTCTAGAGCTGGCTGATGTTCACCACAGATGTATCCTAAAGTACCAACTAAGCTTGAATTGCCAAATTGAGAGGGAAAACTGAAAATAAGAGGGAAGAACCATCATGGCTCAGGCTTTTAGGGTTTGAATATCATTTTAAGAGGACTCATCTATCCTCACCACCACTTTCTGCACTCCATCCGCCAGGAATTCAATCCGGGAATTTCTAAATGCTGCTTTTAGGGGTTGATTCTGATCTTTCTGAATAGCTAGACTCTCGCTCCATTGTTTGACATAACTTTTGAGCTATTAACAAAAAAACTAGTTTAATCAAATTTAATCCACCCTGTCTGAGAGGTCTGTCATTCACAGTCTTTTACTAGGCTATGTGGCCATGTGAAATTAATGAAAACATACAAACAAACAGAATCTACAGAATTGTCCTTGCACTTCTATCGCTAAATTAACTATTGCACAACACATAAGATCACTATATTAAATGTATATTTTTGGCAAAACAGTTCAACATTTTTCCTTGTCTTTCTGTGTTATAGTGAAAAGACTAACAATGCACAGATCTCTCCAGTCCACCATTATTATACACACACACATGTGACACACATGCCTCTGTTCAAATTCCAGAGAGGAAAACAGTTTCCCCCAAACCAGCCCCACATCCCCCTAAAATAAGAGCTGCAGATTTCATGCCGAAGACCTGCTGAATCCCTTTCATCCATTTTTACAGAATACAGAAAAGCGCTTTTTTTGGCTCTCTGTACATAAGAGAAAATTCCAAAAAAATCGGAATCTGAATTTCATGGAATCCCGCTATTAGATAAAGTAAAAACACACCTACTCTTTCCTGAAACTATCACTTAAGTGCTTCTCAATGCAGTTTTAGTTAAAAATTTCTGCATTTTGACTTCCGTTTAGCCAAGTTCATTTTTTTCACCGTTTTATTCAATGATCAAGATGCATGCCATGTCTATAATAATACAAACAGAATTACAGTGCTTCCCATTTACATGTAATTTTATAAATTATGTTTTAATGATCATTTATTTTATGATTGAAAAAAAAATCATATTTAATAATATGTTATTACAGATCAAGAATATATATATATTGTGACGAGTCGGCTGCCTCCCCCCTGTCCATCATCACCACCCCGTCCCGTATTCGCCGCCCTTCACCAGGCTCCCGACAGGAGTGGGTGTGTGAGAGAGGAGGGGCGCTGAAACAGCCAGGGCTGGCGGCGTGTGATGAGGCGCACCTGACGTGAATAGAGCCTCATCACCGCCGCCGTTAAATGCCGAACGCGCCTCTCCTCGGGAGACCGGTCTCTTCCCCGTGCATGCACGCTGGTGTCCTCGTGGGTCCAGGAAGGGTGCGTCGAGCAGGACTGCCGCACCCGTTAGGCGGCTGACGGGCCAGGATGCCGGGCCGCCGAATCCCCCAGAAGCGCCGGGAATCCAGGAGATGGAAGGAGCCGCGCAAGAGACGCCGCCGCCACTCGCTCCCGGCCCCGAGAGGGGAGCGCGTGCGGCCACCGGACTCCGCCCCTTCCCTGGACCCTTCCCTGACGAACACTACCCTCCTTCACTAGCCCCGCGGCACAACGAGGACACCAGATTCCCCGTTTATTTGGACACTTTTCCCCTTGGACACTTTATTTTCCCTTTTTATTGTTTAATAAAAACCTCTCCGAGGCTTGACGCCACACCCACTGTGTCTGTCGTTGGCTCCTCCCGCCACTATATATATATATATATATAGTACTATATATATGGACTTTTTGGACATTTCACATCCATTTTACATACATCCATAAAGCTCAAAATTATTGATCACAGACTTTTCTAGCACCATGCTTTTATTATTGAGCAAGTGCTGATCTCAGCTTCTTAAACAACTGCAGTGTTCTAATGAGAGGCATTCCAATCATACCAGCAAATTCAACAACTCAATAAGCAGAAAACAAAACACCCTGTAATTCAGCTTTGAAAGCTTTTTTTTCTGTTCAGTGTGACCTCACAGTGAAGCCAAGCTCAGAAACTAAAGCTGCATGCTGACACGGTGTGTGTGTGTGTGTGTGGTCATCAAAACATGTCTGTTGACACAGAGTGCTGTGACCTACTCCTGCCCTCCCCCGCTGACACATGCAAGACGTGACAGCTGTTCTCTCCTCCAAAAATGTTTGTTTGCATTCATCCACTCCTCTGATATTCTTTCTCCTCAATCTCAATATTTTCAAGCTTGTTTGAATAATGAATGTATTGTATAATGTGTTATATATAACACAACAAGAAACTGAAATACCACATAAATTCATTTGATGAAAATAATCAAATCACAGCATATCTGCTATTGTGATATTAGTGCTGTATAGGGCAGCTATGCCAAACCACCTAGAGGGAGAATCCAGATAAAATTAAAGGCAGTCCAGATGGTGATTTTACACATGTGACAGGAATACTGTGGAAGTTGCAAAAAGAGTACATTGTGAAAAGGGCAATGCTGGCACTAAACAAAACGGTAAAAAATATGTTTTCCGGACACTTGGTTATGATGACAGTGTGATTCACACCTGCTTCTAATCATAAAGACATTTTGTTGATTAATGCCTTCATGAAGTTACTAAAATAAGCTTCAGACCACAAAAAAATCCAAACCAAGTGTACAAGTATATGCCAAGATATTCAACTAAACACAAAATAATAATATCAGAATAAAAGCTGATAACAGATTGTGAAGGGTCTGGTTAAAGAATGCTCAGATGGGAGGATCTGATCTTACTGGAACTGATTGTTTGGCACGTATGTTTTGTCTCCTGCAGAGAGAGAAAGTGGGGCAAGATGCTCCCTCCCGGAAAATCCCGGTTTGAGTATAGCCCTTGCCCTACAGAAATCCTTTAAAATTAATGAAACTTCACTTCCTCTGTTGACTTACATTTAGATAGAGACACTAGCCTGACCTTGTGACAGTTGCGAAAGACTTGCATGGAATATAGATATGTTTTACACAAGATTATGGATGTTTTCTTTCTGCAATAGATGCCAGTGCTGATGCGTCACTAAAGAGGCATTACATGTGTGAGATTTTTGCTCAAAAATCTAACACAGGCCACAAGATTTAGGTTTAAGGCCAGTGTGACCGCCAAAACAAACCCACCCCCACTCATATCTCAACAGAGACGGGTGGAGAAACCCTATTGTGGCACAGATATGGATTAACTGGAGGGGAGGAGCGTAGAAAGTGTCTATGTCTCACATTCCACTGATCCATTAGAATATTAAGCACAGCAGGTGATTGGACAGACAAAGACGCACTGTTATTAGGGCTGAGCAATATAACCAAAAATGATATCTTCATGCCTTTCAAAAGTTTGTAAGAAATTTGTACTTTCTTTTTTATGCAACGGTGCATTGATCGAAAGTGACAGTAAAGACATTTTTAATGTTACAAAAGATTTCTATTTGAAATAAATGCAGTTTTTTTGCACTTTCTATTTATCAAATAATCTAAAAATATGTATGTAAAATATGCTTCCAACATTAATAATCTTAAGAAATTTTTCTTGAGCAGCAAATCAGGATATTAGAATGGTTTGAAGACCATTCTTCAATCTGAGTAATTGATGCTGAAAATTCAGCTTTGCATTACAGAAATAAATGAGGTTTTATAATTAATTAAAATAGAAAGCGGTTATTTTAAATTGTAATCATATTTGACAATATTATTGCTTTTACCGTATTGTTTGATCAAATACGGTAAATGCAGCCTTGATGAGAATAATAACTTATTTCAAAAACATTAAAACATCTTATATTAACCCCAGTCTTTTGAACAGTAGTATTTTTAACACAATATTCGCAGTATTTATGTATTTACTCTGAAATTAATTCAAATGGTTATTTTTTGCCTAATCAGAGGGATCAGTTCCAAATAGAATATGTAACCAAGAAGTGTAAAAATGTTTAAATGTATTAAATATAATACAGTAGAAAACTACTTAAAATGTCCACACTGTTTTTCACCTTTTTTTGTGATAAAAAAGTAATTTTACTAATCTAACATTTAAGGATATTGAATAAATTTTAATCATATATTAAATATTTTAATATAGGTTATGAAAAAAAAAAAAACTACTTGCCAAATTCCCAGGTTACTTTTGCTTAGTTAACGTTTTTAGGTTTACAATGGGCAAAACAAAAAATATTAAAAAGTTCAAAAAGAAGCATATTAAAATAAAAGTAGTTTTATAATTTTATATCGGCAGCAAAATCAGTGCAAATGCACATTATTCACATTATCATTTTACTGTAACATAAGAGTGACTGATGAGAAGCAAAACTTTCCATGAGCTATTTCAGGCTCTCACTGGGAAGAATCTCACAGTGTCGATGATGTGATGCTGGGATGATCATCAGAAAGCCAATTAAAACAAAGATGCTTTGACATGGAAGGCTGCCCGAACAATCCCTGCTGTTAGCTGCAGCAGTAGCGCCAGCATTTCCAACAAAAACCAAAAGCAGCTTAAAATCAGATTTAAAATAAACTTTGTGTCCAACACACTCAAATGACAAGACAGAATTACACCTGTCCAACATCTCATCCATCTCCCATGTGTTCATTTAAAGGCAGAGCTGGCTCAGCTAGGTGCTCAGGTTTGTTGGGTTGCCAAATGAATTTGAGCCGTCTTTAAGAGTTTCTGAACAATGTCAGTATTATACATCTCTGTGGAGGCTCTGGCTCTTTTGGAGACAGCTCAATGGATCTGCAATAGCCTGGAGTTATCCGCTCAATAAAACTTCAAAGAGAGATTCCAGCCTCTCTGTTCACTCTGCTCGATGGCGATGATACCAGACTTTAGCAGGAGCAGAAGGGGAACAGGATATGCTCTGTTTCTAACCACGAGTCAAAGGTGGCCGGATGCCAGCAGTCTAGGAGGTGGTGGCAGGAGGTGTCAGCGAAGAGTGAGGAGGAGACGAAAACTTTTGAGCTGTTGTTTGACATTGCATACGCATTTTGGGAGGTACTGATGACAGTGCATACAATTTTAAATGAAATTAAATGCTTGAAATCCTTTGGGACATAAACTATTTCCCACAACTAAATATTATTCTTACTAACAAATAGGTTGAAAAAAAAGAAAGAAATCTAGAAAAAATACTGCAATAAAATAAATTTAAAAATTAATTTCTGGCTCAAAAATGGGATTGCATTAACTACATTTAAATCTGAAATGCATGTACTGTACACCTAAGACTCTGAATCAATAATAATTATAATAATACTATATGTATATATATATATATATATATATATATATATATATATATATATATATATATATATACACACACACTCACTGGCCACTTTATTAGGTACACTTTGTTAGTACCGGGTTGGACCCCCTTTTGCCTTCAGAACTGGCTTAATTCTTTGTGGCATAGATTCAACAAGGTGTTGGAAACATTCCTCAGAGATTTTGATCCATATTGACATGATAGCATCACGCAGTCGCTGCTGATTTGTCGGCTGCACATCCATGATGTGAATCTCCCGTTCCACCACATCCCAAAGGTGCTCTATTGGATTGAGATCTGGTGACTGTGGAGGCCATTTGAGTAAAGTGAACTCATTGTCATGTTCAAGAAACAAGTCTGAGATGATTTGAGCTTTGTGACATGGTGCATTATCCTGCTGGAAGTACCCATCAGAAGATGGGTACACTGTAGTCATAAAGGGATGGACATGGTCAGCAGCAATACTCAGGTAGGCTGTGGCGTTTAAACGATGCTCAGTTGGTACTAAGGGGCCCAAAGTCAGCCAAGAAAATAACCCCCACACCATTACACCACCACCACCAGCCTGAACCGTTGAGACAAGGCAGGGTGGATCCATGCTTTCATGTTCTTTACGCCAAATTCTGACTCTACCATCTGAATGTCGCAGCAGAAATCGAGACTCATCAGACCAGGCAATGTTTTTCCAATCTTCTATTGTCCAATTTTGGTGAGCCTGTGTGAATTGTAGCCTCCGTTTCCTGTTCTTAGCTAACAGGAGCGGCACCCGGTGTGGTCTTCTGCTGCTGTAGCCCATCTGCTTCAGGGTTCGACATGTTGTGCGTTCAGAGATGGTATTCTGCATACCTTGGTTGAAACGAGTGGTTATTTGAGTTACTGTTGCCTTTCTATCATCTCTAACCAGTCTGTCCATTCTCCTCTGACCTCTGACATCAACAAGGCATTTTCGTCCATACAACTGCCGCTCACTGGATATTTTCTCTTTTTCGGACCATTCTCTGTAAACCCTAGAGATGGTTGTGCGTGAAAATCCCAGTAGATCAACAGTTTTTGAAATACTCAGACCAGCCCGTCTGGCACCAACAACCATTCCACGTTCAAAGTCACTTAATCCCCTTTCTTCCCCATTCTGATGCTATATATATATATATATATATATATATATATATATATATATATATATATATATATATATATATATATATATATATTAGGGCCGGGACTCGATTAAAAAAATTAATCTAATTAATTAGAGGCTTTGTAATTAATTAATCGAAATTAATCGCATTTTAATCGCATATAAATATTTGACCTGAGAACAGTGAGAAGTAAGTTTTTTTATATGGATTTTTAAATTTCCCATCGACAGGGCCAACCAAAGCGGTCTCATCAGCTTCTTTGTCCATGTTCACTGTGGTTTGTTTTTGGCTGTTTCTCAATATGCGTTCTTCAGCGATCTTGCGTCCTTGTGTTCTCGTTCTACGTCATCATTAACCGTCGAAGTTCAGTTCCAATTCTCAAGAACGCAAGTACAGAGGATGCATGAAAGTGCCCGGATATGTTCTTGAAACTGAGGATGCATCCAGTGCAGACTTGAGAGAATCGAGCCGTTAGAAATCCCAGAAAACGCTGTGGGTGGCCGGTGTACGGAAGCCTGTAAGCTTTAAAGTCGCTCTCACAAATACTTAACGGCTCTTCAAGTTGAAAGTAAACATTTATCGTTTTGTTTTGGTTAATTTTAATAAAGTTATAAGACCCGGAGAAAGTCTGCATTTTTATTGGCATATTAAAATGAATCTTAACAGTAAAACATATAACGCTGTAAAATAAAACAATACAATTATATGAAAGTAATATATATAATAGTATGAAATGTTTTAATAAGTTATGACATTTTGTAATATTTATTGTTCATTGGTCGCTGCTTATGCTGAGACTATGCGGTCAGTTAAGCAAGAACGCAGTACATCTCAGTTCTCATAAGTGTGCGTTCTGTGTTCTCGCGTCCTTCCGAGTTCGTTCTTCCAAGGAAGCTTGGCAAGACCGGTCTCCACGAGAGCGCAAGTCCGTTCTTTGCACTAGTTGGTGCTCCAGTATAATCGGTCCGCCGAAACTCATCCAGTGAGAAACGTTCCGCGGTGCAAAAATAAGTGCGATTAAAATGCGTTAAAAAAATTTAACACGTTATTTTTGTGTAATTAATTAATCTAAATTAACGCGTTAAAGTCCCGGCCCTAATATATATATATATATATATATATATACATACACACAATATCTCACAGAAGTGAGTACACTCATCACATTTTTGTAAATATTTTATTATATCTTTTCATGTGACAACACTGAAGAAACGACACTTTGCTACAATGTAAAGTAGTGAGTGTACAGCTTGTATAACAGTGTAAATTTGCTGTCCCCTCAAAATAACTCAACACACAGCCATTGATGTCTAAACCGCTGGCCACAAAAGTGAGTACACCCCTAAGTGAAAATCTAATTTTATGCAACATGAGTGAACTTTTTCACAATAATCATTCTACTCAATCTACCTAAAAAAATTCATAAAAAATGAATGATGCTTCTGAAAACAGGACTAATAATAGATTCATGTTTCGCAGCAGTGTTTCATTGGAAATAGAAGACTGTTAATGTGAAGAAAACAGCATGTGTGTGTGTGTGTGTTTCCTGCTCTCTTTGCCAGTTTGCGAGTTTGATTTAGTAAATGCTAATGCTAGACTTTCACACAACTAAAACTGAATGGTTTCTGCTCATCATGCCAGCTAAATGGTCACTTGAGAGAAATGGAGAGAGTCCAACCAAAGCCTTCCAGTTTTCACACTTTAATCTTTATGTGTCTGTGTGAGTATTTGTTTGATTAGAATTCCTGTGTGCTGCACTGTGTTTTGTTCTCAAATCTACCACAGATTCTCCAACTCGTGCCTCAGGACACAAAGTCTGGAGAGAATGAACTAGGAGGCAGCAGAATGTTCTGGACATGATAAAAAAAAATCACCCACAGGACCTAGCCTGGATTGAAGCCATGCGCAAGTAAGACAGCCAAAATCTCAAGTAGGGTATTACAGACCTTTCCTGCAGGGCTGTATCCTACTTTTGAGAAAGTTTCAGCACAGCGAGTCTTGTCCTAATAAAAGTGTGTGATAAGGGAATTTCTAAATGAACGTGACTAGATTTAGCACTAGAAATTCTGCTTGGAGGTTGAAGGGATAGTTTACCCAAAAACGCCCTCGTGTTATTTTTAGAATTTTTGTGAAACACAAAAGGAGATTTTTTTGATACTGGTTGCTCTTTCCCATACAATTATAATATGAACTGTGGCTTTCAGGTTTTGGAAAGGAGGCAAACGCTCCATAATCAGAAAAGCATATACAGTATGCATATTTACATCCTTTTTAAAGCTTTAAAGTCTCTTGAAATGAGGGTGAGTAATTGAGAACAGAATTATTGGGTGAACTGTCCCTTTAACACATATTAACACACACAGACTGACAATGTCTCGTCACTGAACGTTTGTTACCTGTGAATCTGAGATCTCTGATGGTTTCTCTGTGAGGCTGCTGCTCTCTGCTGGGATCAGGTCATTGTACTTAGTGCTGACGTCCTCATCTGAGTAGTGTAGACTGCCTGGACTGGGTCGAGGAGGTGACCTGAGCAAAAATGCGACACAACACTATTTTTATAGCATAGGATGAATACTGTCAAAATGTCCAACTTCATTATTTTTAACATGAATATATTTTTTGTGTATGTATGAATGAATGAATGAATAAATAAATATTTCCCCCAAAAAAAATATTCAAGCAAAATCTGATACAAATGTTTCATTTATAATACTTTTGGAATTTTCATTTATAATACTTTTGGAATTTTCATTTATAATACTTTTGGAGTATATATATATAAAGCAATATCAAATATCTGACAGTATGAAGCATCTTTAGAAAAGGTTTGGCAGTAATTCCAGCAGCAGACACTTGTGTCTTTGTTAGACGAATGAAGTACAGTGTTTGTATTGAGAGGGGAGTCTTTATGAGCATCATGGGACCACTGTAAGATGCCAGCTCCAAGGGTTTTCTGCATAATTAAGTCTCTGTGATACAGCAGTGGAGAGCAGCTAAGAAAAAAAAATTGTGAATTCTGGATTATACTTCAGCTATTAAAAATATAAAAACCTCTTTTACTGACTGTGGTTTTCTGTTACTCTATGAGAAGCCTTTAAAAATCAGTTTACTGCAAGTGTTTTATACAAGTGTCACTATGTTTTTTTTCAGAACCTAAAAAATGTCATTTTCTCTGCCACTAATACTGAACCATTCCAAAACAAACTCCACATCCATGTTTGCAGTCTATTTGTGTCCAAGTTGTTTTCTCTCTCAAGTTGTTTGCACTTTTCTCTTTTCAAACCTGCATTCATGATTGCAAAGGAAACACAAACCTAGTTGCTGAATACATAAATATAATGTAAATATACAGCTACTGCAAACTCCTCCAACAAATCATCACTAATATGTGATCTAAGATAAAATGTAAAATGCATTACATTTTTATTGAAAAATATCTATGAATAAATATAAATTAAATATATTTCACTGATTATCTTGGTCTTAGATTTTCTTTCTAAAATGCATTACATTTTTATTTCTACCGAAATATATCTACAAATAAAACTAAATTTCACTTGTGTGCGAGTGTGCTTGAAACTGCTGAAACAGATTGTGCTGCTGATTTGTGTGTGTGTGTGCGTGCGCTGTAAACAGGCCTAGTCAGCTCTCTGCAGTCCAGAACAGTAAAGTCTTAAACGCAGAGTTAAAGCATACCATATACTTCCCCTGCCTTTAAAAACAACACTCTTCATATCACTGAGATAAGACCCGTGGTCTCTCATATCTTTTGCTGCCCTGGCACCTTCATTCTAATGTTTATTATTTCTAATAAATGTTTCTATTTCTAATTATGTATTGCCATTTTTTTATTAACACACTCACACACACACATACACACACATTTTCATTTTCATTTTCAAATTTAAACAACATAAATTTACTGTTCTGTTCTTTGAAAAAAGCAATCATATGGCATCAGAACTATTTTTATAATACTTTCAAAATGTGCTTTTTGCTTTTCTGTGTATTTTGTAGTTCAACAGTGCCCGTCTCTATTCACTTTTTTTAAATGAAAAAAAAAAAAGATCAATATGCTAATCTCCTTTTGTGATCTACAGAAGAAAGTCATTGCCTGGAACAAACATTTTTTATGGAGATTTTTGGGTGAACTACCCCAAAATTTTCAAGACAAAAACAAATGGAATGCTGTATGCTACCCAAACTTTTGCTCCGATTTTGTTTGAGAAACCACTGATATGCCATGAAAACAGTCAGAAGAATCTTAAAAGAAAGACCTGTTTTAGATCTCAAATCACAAACCTCCTTCTCAGCAGGCAGTCTTTGAATCCTGCCAGTATCTTGAGAAGAGAAGCTCTCTGTATTGTGTTACTTGAGCTATGCAGTGTCATAACTATTGAGGTTAAAACAGCAAGACCGTGGCTTGAACCAGCTCTCTGCAGTGGGCATATATCAAGCGTCTTTGATTCTTTCCACCTTGACGCTCCTGTCACTTCTCTAAGATTTTCCTGAGGTTCTTCATTCACTTTCCTGATCCTCTCAGCCGGTGAGCCCACAGTCTAGCTCGGGCTCTGTAGACCCTCCACCCAGGAGAGAACAAAGCCTGTGGAACTTCATCTGCACATTCCTCCCACATCTCTCCCTTAATCTGCAGCCAGAGGAAAGAGCCTGGCATCCCCTCAAAGACCAGAGGACCTTTGATCCTCCTCAAGGTGACCCAGGATGAAGGAAGGCAGAGGCTGAGAACTAAGCTGTGATAATAGGGCTAGATTTCTCAAATGGGACTGGATATACACACCTGGCACACCTGGAAATATTGCTACAGGTGTGAGCACCTATTCATGGCACTGCTTGACAATTTTCAAAATATAAAACATGTGCAATATTTAAATTCTATGTGCAACTTAAATAAAAAATTTTTTAAAAATTACTTAACTTAAATTCTTAACTTCTATAACAGTACCTACGCCACCATACCCATATTTTCATAAAATAAACTGATATTAAGCATAGTATTAATTGCAATAATAAATGTTTTGTGCATATATTTTAAAACATTCCTGTTTCAGAAAGAATGGTGGCAGTATAGGTGCAGGTCACGAACCAGAATCTGTTATTGCACTTAGTCTGTGACTTGTCAAAGAGAAATGCTCTCATTAGTGGAAACAGAAACTTTTTATACTGAGTTTTATGATGGAAAGTAGGATCTTATGAAGGTAGAGCCATTTGGTAATCCCATCAGTCTTTCCATGATGAATATGAAACCCCTAGATTTTGGGCTATTTTTGCCTCATTACTGCCACGTGGTTGAAGCTTTATGGGAGTATAATAGTTCTATGTGCAAAGTAAAAAATAAGCACATATGATAATTGATTTACTACTTCATATAAAATTCCGAAACCTACTGGGCAAAGTGACAGGTGAACATTAGCATATTAAATTGCAGCTATTGTACTTAGATTGAGTAATTTTTTGTTATGACCATTCCATTTGTAATACGAAACTCAGCTGACATATTTGTGACCCTGGACCACAAAACCAGTCACAAAGGTACATGAAATTTACACGAGATTTACTGAAAGCTGAATAAATAAGCTTTCCATTGATGTATGGTTTCTTAAGATAGGACAATATTTGGCTGAGATACAACTATTTGAAAATCTGGAATCTGAGGGTGCAAAAAATCTAAATATTGAGAAAATTGCCTTTAAATTTGTCCAAATTAAGTTCTTAGCAATGCATATTACTAATCAAAAATTAACTTTTGATACATTTACGGTAGGAAATTTACAAAATATCTTCATGGAACATGATCTTTACTTAATGTCCTAATGATTTTTGGCATAAAAGAAAAATCAATAATTTTGACCCATACGATGTATTTTTGGCTATTGCTACAAATATATCCCAGCAACTTAAGACTGGTTTTGTGGTCCAGGGTCACATTTCAGCTTGAAAACCTGCATGCTCATATTAAAAACCCTAAAAACCTGCATGTTTATATTAAAAACCTTGAAAGACTGAGACAAAGAGAGAAACGTCCACGGACCTGGTATAGACGCCATTTTTGCGGCAGAAGGAATTTTTGACAGATAGTCGTCGATTGTTCAGTTCCAAGGCAGGGAAGCGGCTCTCGTCCAGGCTGACCATCTCTCCATGTGTCAATGCATTGCAGTTGGAATTGTTGCCTGTAAGGATGAGATATGGAGACATTAAGAGATTAAGACCTCTTGATCTGCTGAAGATGATGCTGTGGGTCTTACTAAACTAATTGAAACAGAGATTAATTTTGTCATGGGGGTCAATCATGATAACAGAATGTAATGCCACCAAAACCACATAAACCAAATAATCTCTAAACCTTTGCTATTTTTGGAGCTGAACACCCTCATTAAGATAAAACAGTTCTGGGCTGGCAGGTGGTGTTGTGTGAATGGTGTGTATGTGTGTGTGTGTGTGTCTGACATTTGTTTGATGCAGTGTGTTTTTGTGTGGAAGCACAAACTGGGCCTCTTATGCTCCCTCAGTTTGTTTAACATGCTTAGTGACCCACATGACAGTGTCCCACCCCCCAGTTCTGTTGTGGTCAGCCTGCTCTTACTACAGAAATGCTGACCACACACCACACACACATACCACACTGAAGATGTCACAGCAACAACAATGCTGTTTCATTCACCACACCTCTCCCTGAATGACCCTTTGACATAAACAAATACACACACAAACAGATAGAAAGAACGATAAACAGATGGAATGATAGAAAGAATGACAGATAGACAGAAGGATAGATAGAATGATAGAACGATAGATAGATAGACAAATAGACAGATATACAGATAGATGGATGGATGGATGGACACGAACAGACAGACAAAATGATAGATAGAACGATACATAGAACGATAGAACGACGGATGGATGGATGGATGAATGGACGGACACACAATCAGACAAAACGATAGATAGAATGATACATATACAGAATGATAGAACGATAGATAGATGGATGGATGGACACACAAACAGAATGATATAACGATAGAACAATAGGATGGATGGATGGACACACAAACAGAACAATAGACAGACAGACAGACAGACAGACAGACAAACAGACAGACAGACAGACAGACAGACAGACAGACAGACAGACAGACAGACAGACAGACAGACAGACAGACAGACAGACAGACAGACAGATAGATAGATAGATAGATAGATAGATAGATAGATAGATAGATAGATAGATAGATAGATAGATAGACAGACACATACTTGAGTCAGATTTCTTGGCGTATTTCTTGCTCTGGCCTCTGATGATGAGGATGAAAACTAGAAGCAGGATGAAAATGAGGCCGACCAGAGCCACCACCACCAGAAACCACCATTCCTCATAGAACGGAGACACTTTTTGTGCTGGAATTAAAACACAGATTCATATATCATTAGAAGAATTAACCTTTGCATCATTTCAGATTGATTTTCACTTGTTCTAACTTTCTAAGAGTTTGAACTAACCTGATATAGATGGTGACGGTTGGCTTGGAGACCCATACCCATAATCATTCACCCCGATGACCCGGAAATCATAGCTGACTCCCTGTTTCAAGATATCCATGTTGAAGGTGTATGATGTCACTTCCTTGGGAATGTCCTTGATTAAGATGTCCCACAAGCCTTCATCTGGAAAATTTTTTAAGAAATAAAAATGCCTAGTCACTCACAGTCACATAGTTTATATCAGTCATATTTTTTATGAGTCTGATGACATTAGAGAAACACAACTAAGGAAATCATTATTTACTCACCTTCATGTAATTTCAAATCCATATACAAGTTTGAAACAACATGGGAGTAAAAAATTTTATTCATTACCAAATGTTTATTTTGGGATGCACTGTTTTTCTGTTTAATACTGCAGCAGCTGTCAGGGCTAATAATTCAGAGGCGAGACCTCATCAAATACAATTTTATCACAATATAGATCACATGTCTTTTCAGCTATGTCTAATGTGTTTAATGTGCTACCGAGAACCCCAAGTGCCTTCAGCCAGCAGTGCAGAGAGACAGAGAAAATAGAGCTGGTGTCATGTGCCAGGCCTGCTAGAGAAATTACAGGGTGAGATCTTCAGGGCAGAGAGTGAAAATAATATTCCACCTCTACGGCACATCAATGGCATGCAAAGTTGGCCTGGCTGGCACACATCACGCTAATGTATGGGTCTTTAACACACACAGTTTCTTCAAATCAATCCCATCTGCTCCTCCCCCAGAACTCATTCTCATTCGAGCACAGCTTTTCTTCAGTCACTGAGGAAATCTGATCTGCTTTGTCTCACATCAATATATCTCCTTCATCGGACACAAGCTGCCGTCAGCATCTTTTTTTCCAGACTGAGGCATATGGAATCACTATTCATTGTTTGGGAAAATTTGTATCTAGAAGTTTAGTTGATGAATATACTGCCAAATGGATCTCATGCTAAGCGTGGGCCTTAAAGTCAGATACACTAGTTTACTTATTTCCTTGGATACAAGTCTTGAGTTGGCTCTTTTAAATCAGAAGATATTGTTATGTTTCACTGTAAACATACTGATTTCAGTTCGATATCTATTTGTGTTTTTGTTACTTTTTATGGGTAGATAAACAGAGAATTGGAGAGTGAGTGTAGGGGAGTGGAAACTGGACCCATTGCAAGTCAGCATTTCATTAAAGAGTACCAAGACTCTATGGAGGGCTGCACAGTTTAGGGAAAAAATATAACTTTCTGATAAAAAATTGTAATTTAAAATGCGATTACAAAATAAAATAAAAAAAACCTAAAAAAAAAAAAAAAACAGTTTTCTGTTTGTAGGACACATGTGAGACTACAAAATAATAATAATGATAATTCCTAAATGTAAATATTAAACAAAATATGTAATATTACTATTGTAATATTTAAGCGTAAAATAAAACAATGAGTATTTAAGAAATAAATTAATTAATTATATAAATAATACAAATATTATACTATCAACTGCTAAATTACAATACTAATATTCATGGCTTCTAATTTCTTCATTTTCAATTATTAAAGCACCACACTTCTCTGAAGATGGTTGGTTTATGTTGTGTTCCAAATGCATGTTATAAAATTAAATGGAGTGATAAATTCAGAAAAAACTGTGAACTGAGCTGCTCTGAGACACTAAAAACACTGGATCATGAGATGCTCGCGTGTAAATGAACACAGAGCCCCACTTCACTCTGGAAAACTGTAAAGGTTATTGGACGAAAGTTTCGGAGGCAGTGTGCAAACGTGATTGACACAACGTGAGGTCGTATTTATTTTTTAAAATGCGAAAGTTTCAGTGTGCAGTGACCTTAAGTGCAAAGAATGTGACTATTTTGATTTTATTTTTATCGTTTGGACACTTTTCATAGACACACAGTAAAGAAATGACAGGAAGATAAAAGGAAAGTAATTGGTACACACACAAACCTGGAACTCCCATATGAGTACTAAGGTTCATCATGCTGAGAGTTCATCATGTTTAATTTCCAGTCTGCAAAGTGCAAATAATCTCACCTGAGGGCCTGGCCTCAATAACATAGCGGGTGATAGGTGCTCGCCCGGGATCCCCATTGGTCCAGTGGATGGTAAGGGCAGAGCCATATCGAGAGATGAAGGGCTCACCAGGAGGGCCCGGGGCTCCTGATCACATAGAAGCAATGGGGTTAAATGAACTTGCTGAAATTGCTTAGCTGAAATTGTAAGGAGGCACGGAGAAAGCATGCAGACAGACCTTCTCCAGGTCCTGTGGTGATGTTGGCCTCCACCTCCGGACCATAGGTGAAGGTTTTGGCGCGAATGCGGAAGTTGTACGTGACGCCATCCGCCAGGTCTTTGATTTTCAGCCACAGGGGGGCGTTCCCCTTCACATCCACCGTCACGATCTTACTGACGCCTGGGGGGGAGGGGGAGTGAAGACAGTCGACACAGGCCACTGAGGACTCTAGACAGACACACTACTTTTAGTTCAGGCAACAGGAGCTCGACACACACACTCAGACGTGGGCGTAGATCTCATCTCAACAATATTGTTGGCCCCTGAATAATGATCACAAGGTCCAAAATTAACACTCATCAAGTGCTAAATGCAAGCAAAATGGCTTTAGCCAGTTAATAAGATTTTAGCTGGTAATTTTATTAGGCAATTATATTTTTTATAATTTTATACTTTAGGTAATTTTATTATTTTTGTATTGTGTAAGTTTTAAGAGTGATAATTTGATGCACATTGTACATTTTTAAAGACTTGTGTTTTCTAATAACTTTTCTGAAGTTTGAATATTGAACTCCTAAAATTTTCTCCAGAACTCCATTGTATCAAAAAAAGGCCACTAAACGGCACCAAAATGAAAATATAAAGAATAAAATCAAGGAGTTGTGACAAGTGCTGTTTCAACAGAGAATAGATTATGTTTGTTAATGTCAACTAAAACTATTAACATATATATATTTTTAAATTTATTAAAAAAATATTAAATAAATCATTGTTTAAGCTAATATAAAATATAAATATTAGATGAAAAATTTCAATTTAAATATAAAATAATTAACTAAAATTAAAACTAAAATGTAAAATAACAATGTAAATTACGTAAATTAAATAAAGATAAATAGCACGTAAAAAAAGTACTAAAACTAAATTAAAATAAAAAATTTTAATATAAAAAAGCTAACTCAAAATAGTATTAAATATTATAATAATATATAAATTATATTATAATAATACTGTTTGTAAGTAATAGAGCAAAATTACATGTGCTGTTTGTCATAAATAAGCAAGGAAATAGCTAAATAATTTTAAATAGCAGCTAAAATAATAATATAAATATAAAAAAAAAAAAGAAAAGCAAAATTTCATGGGCAGTTACAATATTTATCAACAGTAACTTTGCAATTAACCCACCACTGGCATGTGTTAATTGTGGACCCTGACTGATTATAATAATCACAAATCGATGTTAACACATTTATGGAAGGAAAGTGTTTTCCTGGGCCAAACACCCCTGCACACAAACAAATACAGACACACACACACACACACACACACACACACACACACACTCTCTCTCTCTCTGTGACTACTAACTGGCTATATTAATTAAACTCATGATTATCTGGGAATGTTAATAAGGTGTTAGAAAAAGGAAATTTGAGGCTAAAGGTGTTATACATGAACTCTGAAATGTATACACGAAACAAGAAAGGCACTGACCATCAACAGGCATGAAGGGCTCGTAGATAAGTCTGTAACCCTCAATGATGCCGTTAGGGAAGACAGGCTCACCCCACGACACGTTGACAGAGGTGGTGGTGAGCTCGCTGAAATGCATGAAACTGGGAGCGCTGGGAGCTGAAAGAGAAAACATCTGCTAATCAGGAGAGACAGTCTCAATGGATTAAACGTGTCTGTCTGACTCCCTTTCCTGGAATTGAGACTTTAAACCCTTCTTGGAACAAAAAACAGCTACAACTAAATTACCTGTCATTCTGTGCCTGTTTCTATCTCTGGAGGAAAAAGAAAAAGAGCAGACATAAAGTAGAGACAAATCTTTTAGATGAAGGAGAGGAAGACAGACACAGCTTGTGAGAAGATTGTCAGACTCTTGCTGATTTATTGTACTGCCTTTTCTATGTGTTTCAGCTCCACAGCTTGAGACAAAATCATTTAACGCCAGTCAAAGTGTTTTCTGGAAGAGCGATTTATGATATAAACAAAAACTGTCAAGCTATTATATGTAGTTGTAACCACAAGCAAACACAATACTCTTTAGTATGTCAACAGTACTTTAACCGCACACTTAACTGCAAACTAAAAAAATAAATAAAAATGTTTTGAAACATATTTGAACAAAACTCCAAATCCAGTCAGTAATTGATGTTAATTAATTCAACGCTCTGATGTTTCAAAAACTAATTTGCGAGATAGATTCAAACCCCTGATTCTATGAAAACAGTTCATACGAATCATTCACTTGAGCATCAATCTATACTAACGGTGAGTTTTGTCTTATTTGTCACATCATCTTTTCTTCATAAGAAAAATAAAGAATAAATCTAGTATATGTTTCCACTATTCAATTTTGAGACTTCAGGACATCATTTTTATATGTCCTCTGTCCTAGTATAAACACTACTTTGTTCCTCGTCTTTCCCCTTCTTGAATTTTATTAGCAAAGAGAGTGAAAACAAAAAGCCCATACACAACAAAATACCCTGGAAAGCCATTTCATCCATCAACTAATTTTGACACTGAAGCTCAACACGGCCAACTTTATAATATCAGATGACAAAAACGGTCACTTCTGTGGCAATCGAATGAAAAGCATATTTCACTCAGACTCCAGGGAAACATCTTCTCCAGAACGAGAGAACAATCTACAGACTGTGTCCCACAGACGCTCTGAGCCATGAGCCAACTCACAAGCGTGCCGAATGAAAACCCCAAGGCTGAATAAGGCAAAAATTACTCCGCTTCATCAGAGCGAACTCTATACACACAAGCAAACGCAGATAGCAGATTTACTGATTAGAAACAAACGATAACTTGTTGAGTTCTTGATATTTTTTGGCCGGTTTTCAGAAGTGGTTCACATTCCAGAAGGTCTTGGACAAATAATTAAATAATTTGAAATAGTTTCCATCATTACAAACTTCATACTGACTGTCCATGTGCTTACCGAAAAATAAGTTGCAGTTTTACGCCTGTGTTAGTTTAGATTCAGTTATTAGAAGTAAAATGACTCCATTCAGCTTTAAAAAAGTTGCAATAGTGGTCTTACAGTACTTGGTAAATCACATATTTAGCAAATGACCCAGAACAAGCATTTTTAAAAGTGAGTGAAGTGAGGTGTGGCCAAGTATGGTGACCCATACTCAGCCTCTGCATTTAACCCATCCAAGTGCACAAAAACAGTAGTGAACATACACCTGGAGCAGTGGGCAGCCGGTCACCTAAGTGTGGTATTGAAGGTGGAGAGAGCCACTCCCCCCACCGACAATTCCTGACTCGAACCCACGCCCTTCAGGTTACAAGTCTGACTCTCTACCCATTAGCCCATGACTTTGTTAACTTTTGTGATAATGCATGAAGGTCCAGGACAAGACAGGTAAGGACAGAACTTTCTAAAGTTTCCTCACCAGCTTGCTGGGTTCTTCCTCTGGTCGGTGGGCTGCGTGGCCCATCGCCGGCTGCGTTGAAAGCAGCAACACTGATCATGTAGGTGGTGTAGCCCGTTAGATTCTTGAGCTTCACCCCTCCCTCTGGCAGGAAGAGAGTCCGCAGTTTCTCGGTCTCATTTTTCCGCTGATATTCCCAAAAGAAAATCTGCAAGTAGAAAACAATAGGTCACACTCATATTATTGTTTTGCATGTGTATTTCAGGCATTTGTTGTTTGCTTCTAGCACTTTCTATTATATAAAGTTTACATTATAAAGCTCTTGGAAACATTTACCAAGCCTCATCATTTATTTCTGCAACCTTTTTAAAATGACCTTTACATATAATTTTTTGTGTTTTGCCCATGTGTCAAGCCCAGACATTTTTAACTTATGGAAATATATTATAAAAAAAATACGAATTAGTAGATTCCACACACACACACACACACACACACACGTTGGTTTTTGTGGTTTATGGGGACTCTCCATAGGCGTAATGGTTTTTATACTGAACAAACTGTGTGTGCTATTGCCCTACACCAACCCTACACCTAAACTTAGCCCTCACAGGAGACTTTGTGCATTTTTAGATGTTCAAAAAAACACCATTTAGTATGTTTTTTAAGCCTTTTGAATTACGGGGACATAGGCAGTGTCCTCATAAACCACCTTCATATTGTAATACCTCTGTCATACCCATGTCATTATACAAATTTGTGTCCTCATAAACCACATGCACACACACACCCACACACACAATATATATATATATATATACATATATATATATATATATATTGTTTTAATGTAAATAGTAAACAGTATTAAAAAAAAAAAACAGTAGTCATGGAAGATTAACAGATAACCAAAATATCCATGTGAGTCACACTAAAAGCATTTTCCACATTCACAGTCATCAGAATCTGACCTTATAGCCCTGAATATCTCCATTCTGAGTCTCCAGCGGAGGCGGGTCCCATGCCACATCAAATTGTGTGGCAGTAGCTGATTGGATGATCACATTTTGAGGCGGGGCAGTGGGAACTGTGAGGGAATGTCAAGTTTTGCTCATTTTTGTTTGTAAGCTAAGAAAAACTTTATAAAGATAATAAAGGGTTTTACCTGCTTCACCAACAAAGACTTCCTGTGGTGAGCTAGTTGGTCCCTCACCAACAGCATTATAGACACTCATTCTGATTTCATAGCGCTTGTGTTTCGTAAGATCTACAGAAAAATCACAAATAGCAGTTTTTTCATACGTGGTTGGCACTCTACAACAAGTTTTATCTACTTAAAAAAAAACTAAACTAAACTAGAACAGACAAACTATGTGATTCGCTTTATATTAAATGTTCCAATTTCTCAACCATCTTTGTTTCATTAACTTTTACTTTTGACTCAGACTTTCTCTGAAAACTGTGTCAGCTCCCATCCCGAAAGATGAGTCAGTCTGCTTATCTGAATTCAATTTACACACTGCTCTTCCAGCAGAGAGAAACCAGATCCAGCTCTTAAATTCATTACCACTCTAGACGTGAGGTGAGAACAGCACCGCTGACAACAGCCAGCCTAAACATCTAGACTGCATATTCTCAATCCTTAAGTAAGACTTGACATGTACTGGATTAGACACAATCATACATCAGCTTTATGGACTGGGCAGGAGAAATAGGAAAAAATAGCGAGAAGAAACAGGAAGTGACTTACTGTCCAGCTCATACTGAGTGAGGGAGGGATCGCTGAGGTTCCGTATGCCGTATGGAGCTGCAGAAGAGGAAGTGGAGAACATTAGCAAAGAAGATATGATCAGGAAAAATAAGAAGAGTCAGAAACTAGCTTAAATATTTTAAAATAGTTAATATTGAATATAAAATTATGCTTGGTTTACAAAAATAATACTTTTGAACTAACAGGCCATTAATGACTATATCAAAATTGATTGACACTAATACTAATTAACTTTTTTTTTTTTTTTACTTTTTAATTACATTTTTAAAAAAATATATTTATTTTGGCTATGAATCAATTAAAACATTACTCATTATAAAAGACAAATAATTTTGAATATTAAACACAAAATACGTCACGACGACGACTTTAAAATAATCAAATTTTCTATGTTAGGCGCAAAAAAAAATAAAAAAATAAAAACAATTTGAGAGATGTATACTTTATTTTTGGATCATGTTTCGTTTAATGTACAATGCTAGTGATACTTCTGCTTACATGTGAGTTCTGCCCAGCTGGTTGAAGGGCTGCTGATGGCATGAGCACTAATACTTCGGAGCCGATCGTAAAGCAGCTCCCGATATCGGATTCGGAAGCCCAATAGGATCCCATTAATCTTCTCCTCAGGAGGGGGCTAAGGACGACAGGACATGCTGAGAGAATGTCACCACACATAATCAACAGTGTCATTAAAGGTGAAGTGTGGAATATCTGTGCCACTAGTGTCAGACTCAGCAAACAGAATTGCTCCTTCTGCTATTGGTCAGAAAAAATTCAGTCCTACCCCCTTTAAGCTTTTGCCATTTGATTTATGTGTAGGGTTGAGTCACATTGAGTATGTGTAATTAGAGAGTGTATAAACATGTACGTTGCTAATAGCCGGAGGGAGGACATCTTTACTCTAGATAAACCAGACTTTTGCTAATTCTAAGATCAAGTTTAATAAACAAATCAGAAAAATCCCCCAGTAAAGCGTGAATGAACTAGTTCTGCGGGAGGAACCAATTCACTCACCTTTTTTCCACCTGCATGGATAAAAATGTGATCCAGAGGCCTGCGGCTTTTAAAACCAGCCCTCTTTGAAAGTGTAATTCAGGGGTGAGTTTGATAATAAGTGTTTAATTTACACACTCTGCCCTCCTGCTCTGTTATTACAAACCGCTGATGGAAAAGCACGGCTGGTGTGACTGTAAATGAAAAGTCCCGCCCACTTACCTGCCAGCAAATCAGCACAGAAGTTGTGGTGTGTGGCGTGACAGTCAGGATTGTGGGAGATTCATCTGGAGCTGGAGAGAGAGATACACTTAAATGGAGATGGACAGAAAGATAATTGTGTACCTGGCATCCCTGTGAATGTTTTGCTGCATCAGCTACAACGTCTTACGCTACATAAACAACCAATGCCAAGCCTGTCTACCAGCCTGATTTGTTGTGTTGGGTTTTAAACAGGCATTATGCGTGGCCTGTCTCACTACACTAAAGTTGCTTCGTAGCAACCAGAGATACTGTACTACCTCACTTATTCTACTGCCTCCAGCAATGACATCATCGCTGGAACACAATAGCATCACCTGGATTCACAATAAGTGCTTGGCTGCTATCATGAGTGTAAAGCCAAGTTCTTGTAATACAGACAGAATAGCATCTGTGTACTGCATAATGATCAATTCATGAAACACACATTACATAAAGAATGATTTTGTTGTATATATTCAGAGAAAAGTAGAAGGCGGGACCATGTAGAGGAGAATATGTGTTTAATGGCTCTGTTCCAAAACCCAGTGAGCTTCAACACTGTCTGTATAGAAACTGTATATATATATATATTTTAAAGAAGTCTCTTATGCTCATCAAAGCTGTAGTCATTTGACCAAAAATACAGTAAAACTGTAATATTGTGAAAAATTACTACAATTCAAAATTAGTTTTCATACATACATATATATATATACTGGGAATTCGTGCTCTGCATTTAACCCATCCAACGTGCACACACACAGCAGTGAACACACACACACCGTGAACACACACCCTGAGCAGTGGGCAGCCATTTATGCTGCGGCGCCCAGGGAGCAGTTGGGGGTTCGGTGCCTTGCTCAAGGGCACCTCAGTCGTGGTATTGAGGGTGGAGAGAGCGCTGGACATTCACTCCCCCCACCTACAATCCCTGCCGGCCCGAGACTCGAACCCGCAACCTTTGGATTAGGAGTTCGACTCTCTAACCATTAGGCCATGACTTCCCCACGACTCTCTAACCATTAGGCCACGACTTATATATATGTATACACACACACACACACACACACACACACATACACACACACACACACACACATATATACAATATTATGTGTTTTCAGCATCACATGACCCTTCAGAAATCATACTAATATGCTGATTTCCTTTAAAATGCGATACATTTGATTAACATTACATTGTTAATTACAAATACAATGTATTTAAGCGTCAAAAATAACATTTAATTTGTTCTTATGTGTGTTCTTTTAAAGTATGTTATTGCTGCAATAAGTACACTTTATAAAAGTATACTTAAGTGCACTTCTTTTTCACAAGAGATATCGGCTAAATAAAACATTGATAAAGAGTACAAGAGAAGTGGAATGAAGAGGGAAGGGTTAAATGTTCTAACCGTCCTGTAGTGTTGTAATGGCTTCACTCTCTTCACAGTAGTCACTGTCTCCAATATCATTAGTGGCCTTCACTCTGAACTGATAGGAGGTGAAAGGCTTTAGTCTGAAATAAAAATCACACACAGGAGTCAAAACACAGGCCGCTGCTCAGAATATGCTTTGCGTAAAGCCAGTATAAAGTTACAATGAAAAACAAAGTAACGTCACTTGTTGATGGAAAATCTGTGCTGTGAAGAACTGTGACTTTATGCATGAAGGACTTTTGAATTAAATCACACAAAACTTCCCAGCAGATGTCTTTTGTACCTGTCAACAATGTAGGAGCTGGACTCGTGGCTAACAGATGCAGAATGAACAGTCCAGTTCTTCTGAGGCAGCTCTCTGACCTGAACCGTGTAATACCGGACCGGAGATAAACCGTCGCTGCCGGGTTCCCATGACAGCAGCACGCTGCGTGCCTGTACGTTTTCCTGCGGGACTGTGGGACGGCTGGTGGGTTGTGGCCGAGCTGGGGGTCAAAGGTCAAGCATAAGCAAACTTAAAGCCAATAATCAAACACATTCCTATAATTTTTGTGAATCCGTTTGTTTAACGTCAATCACTTATTTAATCAGTTCATATGAATTCATTAGTAAATATTTAAACGTTTTTGACTATATATTATGACTTATCTTGTTTTAAAAACCGTATTGAATCTAATACATGAAAATGAATTAAAAATGAATCATCTCAAAGCTTTATTCAAATTTTATTCAATACCCCTTACCCTGATACTAGTAATGACAAATGGCAATTGAATTAGCTTCTATTTAGTTTAATATATTAAAGATAATTTAGCTGAGCTACTTTTGGTTAGCAGTTTAAATGTAGCAAACTACTTTTTCAAAGAGTAACTTAATTGTGTAACTACCGGTACTTTAAATTATGAGTACCTTGTAGCCTGGAAAGCTAGGTTTTAAATTATCACCCCAACCCTAGTTTTATGTGTGCAGTCATACAATATTATCACTGCTTCACTGCACACATACAATCCTGCAGAACACAGTTAACATCTTAAAAAATACATTAGATTATGGAGAATTTATGACTTTCATATTACATTATATAAGAACACATTACAATTCAGTACCTCTGATCTCTACGTTGGATCAGTGAACTGTATAAATAATCTGAAGTCTGATTATAATGCTTTGTAAGAAGAATGTGCCTTTGCTTGAGTGGAAGTCAGTGCAGCAAAACTTCTTCCAGGCGTCTCAAACCACACCAAAGCGGGTCTGGCTAGAAGGGATTTATTTGTTTTGGACTTGACCTCAGCGGACCGTAGACGTCTCCGTTCAGAGACATGAACACACAAACATGCACTTTAGATCTGATTACATGAACCTGTGACATTAAGATCTTATGGAGAGGGATGTTTCCTGTTTAATTTGAACCATTTGTAAATAATTTCTTGCTTAATATCAGACACACTGCTCAGTTTGAGATTGTCTTGTTGATGTTTGACAATACTATGCATTACCTCTCTTCTCGGTGGTGACCACCAAAGCCTCTGCTGCCTCTCCCCATCCCTTGCGTGTCTGGGCTCTGATACGAAACACGTACACAGATTCCGGCCTCAGTCCGGTAACGGTATACTGGCGTGCGCTGGAGTTCAAGACGTCAAACGTGGCTGTGTTGCTATTGGTGGAGTTCAGACGGTACGTGATCTGATAGGCTGGAGAGGGAACCAATGACATCACAGAGATCAGGACAGCTTTTCCTTGCGTGCAAATGAGGAAATGTATTGACATTTGGCTTTTTTCTTGATGAGAGGAAATGCAAGCTAATGAACAAAAGCAAAACGAATGTGATTTCGTTTACAATGGGGCCGCTTAAGAGTGGAAGCAATTACACTAGTTTTTTTTTTGCTTGGAGTCAATACACTTTTTTTCAAGGAAATTAATACTTTCAGCAACATTGCATTACACTGATCAAAAGTGACAGTAATAACATTTAATAAATAATAAATGCTGTTCTTTTGAACTTTCAGTTGATCAATTAATCATGAAAAAAACATATTTTTCAGTTTTCAAAAAAATATTAAGCAGCACATCAGTTTTCAAAACTGATAATAGTGAGAAATGTTTTTTGAATGCTACATTAGCATATTAGAATGATTTCAGAAGGATCACGGATGGGACAGTGAAGTCTGGTCCAGAAAATTACATTTTAAAATGTATTAAAATAGAAAATTTAGTTATTTTAAATTGTAATAATATTTCACAATTTACTGCTTCCAGAGTACATTTTTTTTCAAATAAATCCAGCATTGGTAAACATACAGTAACAGAAAATAAAAAATCATACCGACCCCAAAATTTGAAAGGTAGTGTAAATATGGTTTTAAAATAGTTAATTTATAATAATTTATTTTAATGTGATACTGCATGTTTGTTTTTATATGTTTATGTATATTTGAACGTGTGTTATCCATTAAAAGTCACTGTTGAAAGTATTCAGGAATGTTTCATCTCTTTATGGTAAAAAGAGGTCATTCAGAAGACAAGCATGTAAGTATAAACACCAGAAGAATGAAATGCATGCACACTCAAAAGCACAACCAAAGCAAACAAACTCTTGTACCCAGTATGATGCCGTTGGGCTGGGAAGGTGGCTGCCAGATGAGTCTGACCGAGGTGGTCCGGACTTCAGGAAAAAGAATGACGACAGGTGACCCGGGCACTGAAAACAAGAATATCATAAACTTGTAAAGACACATCTGATTATTTAATAAGGCAACTGTTTGTTTGTTGTGTATTGTAATGCCCACCATCATCAAGGGTTCGCTCCAGGATTGAAGGAGTGCTGGGTTGGCCATCTCCAATGCGGGTGAAGGCGAGCACCTGGATCTCGTACAAAACGTACTTTCCCAGTCCGGTCAGCTGAACACTGTGGCTGGCGTTTCCTTCAACCGTCCAGAACTGAAGAGGAGAGTCTGAATCCTTCTCCTTATACACCACCTGAAAATAAAAAAAAGACATATCAACGTTATTTTGCATCATGTGAGACTTCCACCATTCACTTTCAAATGCATGGAAAAAAAAGCTTCGCTCATGTGTTTTGCAGTCAAGTATTCAAATGTATTCATTTAATTTGTCATTTTTGTAGCTTAGTTTTAATGAATGGTGTTTGTTAAAGTGCTCGCAGACCTTATAGCCCAAGATGAGCCCATTCCGGTCGGGTTCGGGAACTTCAAACCAGCGGACCAGAATGCTGCTGGAGGTAGTGGCAAAAGCAGAAACATTCGTGGGGCCACAAGAGGGGACTGCATTAAAACAAAGGTAGACAGAAGGGTTCATACAGATAAATGTGTTGATTAGGGCATATATGTCGGTCTGTATACACCTATGCAAGTCCTTAATGGGGTTGGAATATGTGCCTTATATCTATATGTGTGTGTGTGTGTGAGTGCCGGGGAAGGATTAAGTGTGTGCTGATAGCCGGACACATATCACAAAGGCAGTGAAGCCTGAAAGACACCAGATTTTGACCATTATTGGGGGAGTAACACAGAGAATCACTCTCCGGCACAAATCCTCAGACACAGAGTGCATGATTGTGGGAATCTGATTGGCTAAAGAAAAACAGGGGGGTCATGTGTACAGCCCCATGTGTTACCAATTTCCTCAACACCTACTTATTAATCCCAAACCCATTTTACTGAATTCTGGTGACCATGGAGAAAAAGCTGAGCAGAAGGAGAAACACAGGTGATCCAGAGGAAGTGTGTTTGCTTCTCTTTCATGGCACAGGAGCAATGAAAAGGCTTGCGTGTGTGTGCAGATCTGTGCCCATTTAAGCCTTTTAAAACAGGAAATAATGTGCCCACGTACTATACATGATAAATGATTTAAGACATGCATTAAAAGCAACATATGTGATCAATGCAAAGTTTTTCCATTCCATATTATAAAATGGAAAAATCTGATGTTTGAAGCTATAAAATACCAGATACATTAATATATTATTAATATATTGAATTATATATTTTAGCTTTAGTAATTTATGTGCTTTTGTAATTTGTAATAGTTTTTTTTTATTTAGATAGAAAAAATATTTTATTTGAGATATAGTTTGAGTTATTTTACTACATCAGCTTACACTTATTTCAATTTTTATATCAAATACTTTTTAATTACTAAACTATGTGACTTGTGCAAGTGTTTTATTGCAATTTATTACTTTATAGTTACTTACATGATACAAAACATGACAAATGTTCAAAATAATAATAATAATAATAATAACATTTATTTTAATGCCCTTTAATGCAGAAAGATAGTAAACAAATCCAGCCAGTAAATATTACATGTAAAAAATCTGTAAAATATTAAATTAATAAATAAATAATTATTAATAATAATAATAATAAAAATCTATTGGTTTGTCCTTACCGGACTCTCTGGTTCGTCCCCGTACAGGTTGACTCCAGGGTCCTGCTCCAATGCCGTTGATGGCCTGAACTCTGACCTCATACTCCGTCCACTCCTCCAGGTCCTCGATGGTGAACTCTCTCTCCAGGCGATCTGCAATGACGTGCAGCAGGGCTTTGGACTGAGCTCCAGTCCTGCTGTACTGCACACGGTAACCCACCGAATCTGGGTTCCCGTTGTACTCCCATTCAGGAAGAGGCTGATCAATAGGCAAAAAAGAGAGAGATTGAGTTTGTGTCACAGTCTCAATGTCACACACTGTAAGTGTGTATTGTTTTGATTGTAGAACATACCACCCATCTGAGCCAGAGGCTGGTTTCACTGGCCGTCCGCAGGGTGACATTTGCAGGAGCCATATCAGGAGGAGCCTGCAGGGTCTGGATCTTTCTGGAAGGCTGGCTGGGTGGACTGGTGCCCACTATGTTAACCTGACGCATACGGAACCTGCAAATCCCATTATACACTTATTTCAATGGCCTGCTTTACATTAACATCCATCTATAGGGTGGTCTATTGATAAGCAGTGTTGTTATTGTTAACTAAAACTAAATGTAAAACTATTAAAAAATATTTTCAATAACAGACATAAAGCTGACATAAAAAAAAAATTAAATATAAACAAATTAAAAATAAATATTAGAAGAAAACTTGAAAAACTTAAATGAAAATGAGAAATGTTCCCTTGCCAACTAACTGAAATAAATAGGTACTAACAAAGTAAATAAAGTACCAACTACTCATTTAATACTGAAATATGTATTTATTCATTAGTGAAATAAGTACTAAAATCACTAAAACTGAAATAAAAATAAATTAAAGATACATAGAAATATTGAAAAGTACAATAAAAATGATAAAAGGCCATGACAAAATTAATAAAGCTTAGTCAATTTAAAATGATACACACACACACACACACTATATACATATATATATAATATATATAATAATTAAAAAACACAGAACAAAATGACTAAAACTAAATTATTAATTGTACTAAATTTAAAATACAGCCTGAAAATATAAAAAATCTAATGTAAAAATATTACTATATATTATAACAGTGTAAAAATAATACTAAAATAACACAAGTGGTCAAGCAAGACTGATTACTGTTTATAAAAATGAATAACGAGTGCTCAACTGTGTCTTCTCTGACCACTTGTGATTTGATTTCAAGGAGACCTGTCAGAAAGGAAACTCACAAGTAACTCTTCTTTCACACCTCATTGAGGCCTTATTTGATATATATATATATATATATATATATATATATATATATATATATATGTAAGTAATACATAAATGTATGTATCACCTATAAAATACATAAATGTATGTATCACCTATAAAATACATAAATGTATGTATCACCTATAAAAGGTGTAGGGGTTGAGGCCGGGAACCCCTAGAGAGCGAGCATCAGGCTCGTTGGCCAGCTGATGGACCATCACCCAATCCTCATTCTCTCCAATCACACCCACCTGAGAGAGATTCATGTAAAAGAGTGGTTCATTCAAAGATCAAATCAACAATGTTAAAACTTCACCCTCGTGAATAAAGAGCGACTCACCTGGGCCTCCACCTGCCAACGAGAAACTGAGGTCTTGCCGTCGTATCCTGGCTTGAACTGCAAGGTTACTGATCGAGGGCCAATGTTTGAGATGGCCAAGTTTGTGGGAGGCCCAGGAAGCTCTGTATTGGGAGAGAGAAAGTGTGTTTTAGTTTACAAAATATTACATTTTTAGTTTTATTTAGTCCTGAATATAATCTGGCAATAAATCCTGAGTAGAACAGATTGTTTCAGGAACCAAAAATTAAAACAATTGTGAAATTGTGAAAATGTTTGGCTGTGTTATGGCTCCCTCTTTTGGTAAGAGGAGGCTTTGTATACAGAGAAATGAATAAAAAATAAATGACCATTCTTACCTGTCAAAGTTTATCTCATTACTTCAGGAATTTACATTTTGGTTTTTACAACCAATGGCTGCACAATGTTGTGGCATCTTGGAAAACCCATTGATTTTTACTGTGAGTGACAACAAATTGACTGTTCCAAGATGGCGGTTGAATGTGGCATCAGCCTATACATATCTACGGCTGTTACACTGCAAGCAGCTCTAAATATACTTTAAAAACAGTTTTCTCACAGTTCAATGTCTGTGTGAACGAGAACTTTGGTACAAATCATTCCACACTCACAGCTGTTACCCACCTTATTATCAGAAGATGAAATATGCCTCCAATAAAACACTGTGGGAATGTCATGAAAGCAGCAGGCTCTGCATAACTTTGGGTAATAAGGGTAACATGGTGCGACACTATGACCATTCAGGATTCATACATCTTTAAACGTCTACATTTACATTTGAATGTGTGCGACTCTTACACAGTTTGAGTCTGGAAGCCATAGACCGTCTAATGAAGCAATAAAGGAGAAACGATCTCTGTCGTGGGAGTCGTAATCGTGAACTCTGCGCAGCCAGGGCCTCCTCCTGTCAGTTATTCTGCGGCACTGGGCTGCACGTGTTGGTGCTGCATCGATGCAATAACGAGGGCTCGGATGTTTAACTTTATAACCCTCTGTAGTCCTTTAATGGGAGCTCTAAAACCAGTGGTGGTCTAAAGCTGCTTCAGGGGAACTCATGGAAAGAATATGTTGTTTTCTCTTCCCCTATTAGACCATGTTTAGCCTTTCCGGTCTGATTTTAATGTGCAGTTTGTCCTTACTGTTTTGACTGGTTTGTGCATGTGTGTGCGTTACCTGGCGGTACACCTGAAGAGATGGTTGAAGATGACAGCTGACCCTGACCCTTGGAGGTCATTCCAGCCACCTCAATGGTGTATGTGGTGAGAGCGGTCAGTCCAGTGACTCTGTACTCCAGAGTAACATTAGGCAGGTAGTGTGTAACCCGTGTGTTAGTACGGTTATACTCCTCCCATGATATACGATACCCTAGGAAACAAATGTGAAATATTATATTAGTATATAAATTGTATGAAATAAAAACATATAAAACCCTAAATATTGTATATTAATTTCAGGGAATTAAGTCTAGAAATTGAGGAGTTAACTTTTGAAAATATTTTGGGAATAATTATTTTAAATGAATACAAACATGCTGTATATTGTAAAATTATCTCTTATATATATATATATATATATATATATATATATATATATATATATATATAGTATTAATACATGTATTACATTTCAAAAATAGTTTTATTCAAATTATATTATTAATTTCATTTCATATATATATATATATATATATATATACATACACACACACACACACACACACACACACATAATTAAATATAATTTAAATAAAAAAAATATTTGAAATGTATTACATGTATTAATACATTTATGATATAAATTAAAAACAAAACTAGTAAGGAAATTATACACATTAATTAATATATGATGTTTAAATCCTCTAATAGTAAATAAGTTTTCTAAAAACAAGAGAAGAAAAATTCTATGATTTTTCACTATGAAAACACTATGATTTTTGATGAAGTTATCAGTGGAACAAATATAATTTCCGTAACAGATATATTTGTTAATAACTCACCAGTCAGAAGGCCGTTCATCTCATTGGGCTCTCTCCAGCTGACTTTGAGAGAAGTGTCTAGAATCTCAGTGAAGCTCAGGTGACCTACAGCACCAGGGGCTGAAAATACAGGCCAGAGATCAGACTGTGAGACCTTCACAGGTACAGTATACCTGGAGATGTGAGTGTGGTTTCCATTAAAACCAGGGTCAGAGGTCATCCTGCTTCCACTGGTTCTTGAAATTGAAAGCCCTGAACATCAACAATAACCATGTAAAGTGTGAATGTGTGTGTGCTGGAACAGGAACTCACTGTCTTCATGAGTGCGCAGACGTCGTGGAGGACTGCGAGGACCGTCTCCTGGTGTGGTGAAGCAGAGCACAGAGGTGAAGTACTCGGAAAACTTCTTTAAGCCGGTGATGTGGCCCACATGCACACTGTCCTGGAAGTTCGGCCGAACCGTCACTGTTTTCATCTCATCTTCCTTTCCTGGCTCCCATGCTAACAGCTAAAAAGAGCAAGAGATTAATAAATTATCCAGTTTTGGATATTTATTTACTTGGACTTGCTTTTTTATACTTTACTTTTCTTTCGTTCTTTCTTTACTTTACTTTATGTGTTCATTTTTAAATATGATTAATTATTATCTTGTTTCCTTCTTGCTTTGAGCATTGTCAAGCTATCATTGCAAAATTTATCAAAATGAACAAGATCAATAGTAATGGTTTAAATCAAGCATTTTAAGTTGATTATTATTGACTGGGTCACAAGAGTGAAATAAAATAATAGTTAATTATACAATAGTTAGTTAGTTAGTAAGTATGTTAAGTAAGAAAGTAAATAAAATAAAATAAATTCTGCAGAAGACCAAAATAATGTTTTAGTCATGCTATTTTTTAAGATACAATTTGTTAAGCTAATTCTGATGTCTGGGTCACAATAGTGAAGTAAAATGATAGTAAATATATTTTAGTCAAGCAAATTTTTATTTTATTTTATTTTTTTAGCATTTTTAAGCTTATTCTGATGTCTGGGTCAAGTAAAATAATAATAATAATAACAACTATTAATATACTGTGTATATATATATATATATATATATATATATGAAAGATAAAAAGAAGGGAAGAATAAAGAAAGAAAGAAAGAAAGAAAGAAAGAAAGAAAGAAAGAAAGAAAGAAAGAAAGAAAGAAAGAAAGAAAGAAAGAAAGAAAGAAAGAAAACAGTCTAAATATGACATCTTCCATAACCTGCATAAGCTAGAACTGGTGTACAAAATTGAACTGCACTGATACACATTTTGTGGGCATGTTTGCGCCAATGCCTAATTTGCATAATGGTGTTCAAATAACACTATCAGAGCACTAGATTTATTCTAAGTAAATTCTCCTCTGAGAATGGCTGAATGGTTACAGATTTCATCCCTTTTCCCAATACTATTGTGGATTATTTGGCATTTCAGAGTTTATAGACACTTGAAACTCTCCTCTGAGGGCACTAAAGAGGGAATGAGAGTTATAAGATTGTTCTCCAACGAGTCCACAGAGAGAAGAAAAAGCCTTCCGACAGATATTCTCTCCAATCCCAGCTGTTGTTGTCTGGGACCGAGCCTAAACCTGGCTAATAAGCTATTAAGACTAATGTGTCCGGCTGACTGTCTCCATCTTGTAATTGTCCTAAACTATTTTTTCCACAGACAGTCTGGCTATAAAGAAGCAGAGTGACAGGAGGATCAATTCCGGATCTCTCAGCAAAAACGAAAACAAAGGAATGAGAGTATTGGAGCTGAAAGAGACCTTTGGCTACCCTCACATGAAATCTCATAAATAAACTCAAAAACCTAAAAATAAAAGCTGCGTTTAATGCATTTTCAGCAGCTCAGGTCTGAGTGCAGATTTGTTCTCATTCCTTCAGCGTTTACCTTGTAGCCCTGGTTGATGCCGTTGATGAACTGCGGGTTCGGGGCTGTCCAGGTGAAGCGTATTGTGGTGGAGTTGACGGGCTCTGCTTTCACATTGCCTGGAGCGATGGTGGGAACTGGTTGACAGATAAAATGGAAAATGGAAGACAGAGACGGAAACAAATGAGACTTCTTTTTTTGGTAACACATTTCGGCTGCTAAACCCCAGAAAATTGATGGAGAAGATTCATTAGTTCTGACTTCGCAAATTATAGATGGTACACAGCAGCATCTTCACAACTAAGCAGTGGCATTTTAAATGAATAATTCCTCAACTATGCCTCATATTGTTCCAAAACATATACACTGTCATTTTTCCATGGAAAGCAAAAGGGGACTTTTGAAGAATTTTTACACTGCTCTTTACTCAACAACAGTTCACAGTGACCTCAAAATTTGACTTTCAATGAATACCAATTCAATTTTTGGTCTGCTACACAAAACTATTGTATAACTTTGAATTTAATGCACAAGTTGCATGAAGTTATTTTTTGTCCTTTTGAAACCAACATTTTATTGAAAGGAGATAAGAGAAGACTTTGCAGAAAAGATCCATTCATGAAAAAAAAACACATATGTGATTTACTAATAATTATTAGTGAATATTTTTTGATACCTTATTCCCTAAAAAGTAAAACAAAATTCAATAATGCAGTAAAAATATTAACATTGTGAAAATTTTGTATAATTTTAAAATAGTGTCTTCTATTTTAATATATATTTAAAAATATAATTTATTTCTGTGTGCCATTTTTTTTTTTTCTTTCAGACATTTTTTTCATTGTAATATATTAATATGATCTGGTGCTCAAGAAACATTTATTATTATTATCAATGTTAAAAATAGTTCTGCTGCTTATTATTTTTCTGCAAACTGTGATATATTTTTTTAAGATTGTTTGATAAATATAAAGTAAAAAAACAACAACAACTGAATTTATTTGAATTTGTAATTTTTTTTAAATGAATGACTTTACTGTCATTTTCAAACATTTTAAAAATAAAAGTATTCAAATCAATCAATCAATTTTACTGATCCCAAATTTTTGAATGGGATCTAAACCCTCACCTCCCTGGAGTGTCCACTCTGTAACCTTATGGGAGTAAACACCCAGTCCAGCTCCGTTGTATGCCGCCACCTCAATTTCATAATTGGTCCAGATGATGAGATCCTCCAGCAGCAGGTTGGTGACATCAGGGTTAGATATATTTTTATACTGGATATCCACAGGCAGACCGGTCAGACGATACCTGAGGCGAGCAGATGGTCATATTGCTACTGTCAAGCACAGATGCAGAGATTTTCTGATCTTAGCAGACAGAAAGCTTTGACAGAGCAGAGAATTTCCCCAAGATAACCCTCTCTGAAGGGCTCTGATAAGCATCTCTAAAATTACACCTTGTCATTTACTCTTCATAATCAGATTTGTCTGTTGGCTTTTGTACAGCAGTACCATCTGTTAGCAACAGAGGGCGACAAAGAACCACTCTTGAAATTTCATAGCATTCTGTGTGTTTTCCCTGAGCTGAGCTGAGGACCATATGGGGCGACCAAGGTCAGGTACCGTTACTTATGTTTGCAATACCAAAAACGGCCTTCAGCTTTCTTCAATGATGAACAGGAAAATATATAAATAAATGAACAAAAAGTCAATTTCACCATAATCACTGACAGCAAGTAAAAAGCCCCGAAGTTCTCAAATCCTGAAGTAGCCTTGAAATAATATAATGCAATCAAATTCACCCACAAACCAGCTGTGGGGAAAGAGAATCTAGACCAGCTGGACAAGAGTCATATTGACAAGGCCTTGGAAAAATATATTACAAAAGATTCAGAGTGAAATAAGTGTTAAAACAGAGAAGGGTTTAAGTTACTACGAGACCCCAGACATGAGTAAACATGTCTCACCGGATGTTGTATCCTCTCAGGATGCCATTTTGGTGGCTTTCTGGTGGCTGCTGCCACTGAATCATGATGGACTGGTTGGTGCGGCCACTGGCAATGACGTTCTGAGGTGGAGCGCTGGGCGGCTCCTCTGGAAGAGACACCCTGGAGGAAAGAAGATAAACACGAGCAGGGATCAACCAATATGGATTTTTTGATGCTAATATAAAGCCGATATATATAACACTATTTAATTTAAAGGTAAATGATATTTAGAACGCAAATAAATTTATATTTATTTTACAAAATATTAACTAAATTAGATAGAAAAAATGAAAATGACCCAATACAAATAAATAAATAAATAAACAGTACTTCGAAATTCTGTAATCTTATTATAGTATACGTCACATAAAAAATTGTTATATCGTCAAGTATAATCATAATCATCATATACTGTAAATACATTTTCTCAAAGACAAGGTAATGGTATATTATTATACCATTTACATTCTTTGTTTAATATATATACATACATATATATATATATATATATATATATATATATATATATATATATATACAGGTCATTTTCAAAAAATTAGCATATTGTGATAAAGTTCATTATTTTCTGTAATGTACTGATAAACATTAGACTTTCATATATTTTAGATTCATTACAACACAACTGAAGTAGTTCAAGCCTTTTATTGTTTTAATATTGATGATTTTGGCATACAGCTCATGAAAACCCAAAATTCCTATCTCAAAAAATTAGCATATCATGAAAAGGTTCTCTAAACGAGCTATTAACCTAATCATCTGAATCAACTAATTAACTCTAAACACCTGCAAAAGATTCCTGAGGCTTTTAAAAACTCCCAGCCTGGTTCATTACTCAAAACCGCAATCATGGGTAAGACTGCCGACCTGACTGCTGTCCAGAAGGCCATCATTGACACCCTCAAGCAAGAGGGTAAGACACAGAAAGAAATTTCTGAACGAATAGGCTGTTCCGAGAGTGCTGTATCAAGGCACCTCAGTGGGAAGTCTGTGGGAAGGAAAAAGTGTGGCAGAAAACGCAGCACAACGAGAAGAGGTGACCGGACCCTGAGGAAGATTGTGGAGAAGGACCGATTCCAGACCTTGGGGGACCTGCGGAAGCAGTGGACTGAGTCTGGAGTAGAAACATCCAGAGCCACCGTGTACAGGCGTGTGCAGGAAATGGGCTACAGGTGCCGCATTCCCCAGGTCAAGCCACTTTTGAACCAGAAACAGCGGCAGAAGCGCCTGACCTGGGCTACAGAGAAGCAGCACTGGACTGTTGCTCAGTGGTCCAAAGTACTTTTTTCGGATGAAAGCAAATTTTGCATGTCATTCGGAAATCAAGGTGCCAGAGTCTGGAGGAAGACTGGGGAGAGGGAAATGCCAAAATGCCTGAAGTCCAGTGTCAAGTACCCACAGTCAGTGATGCTGGTGTTGGTCCACTGTGTTTTATCAAGGGCAGGGTCAATGCAGCTAGCTATCAGGAGATTTTGGAGCACTTCATGCTTCCATCTGCTGAAAAGCTTTATGGAGATGAAGATTTCATTTTTCAGCACGACCTGGCACCTGCTCACAGTGCCAAAACCACTGGTAAATGGTTTACTGACCATGGTATTACTGTGCTCAATTGGCCTGCCAACTCTCCTGACCTGAACCCCATAGAGAATCTGTGGGATATTGTGAAGAGAAAGTTGAGAGACGCAAGACCCAACACTCTGGATGAGCTTATGGCCACTATCGAAGCATCCTGGGCCTCCATAACACCTCAGCAGTGCCACAGGCTGATTGCCTCCATGCCACGCCGCATTGAAGCAGTCATTTCTGCAAAAGGATTCCCGACCAAGTATTGAGTGCATAACTGAACATAATTATTTGAAGGTTGACTTTTTTTGTATTAAGAACACTTTTCTTTTATTGGTCGGATGAAATATGCTAATTTTTTGAGATAGGAATTTTGGGTTTTCATGAGCTGTATGCCAAAATCATCAATATTAAAACAATAAAAGGCTTGAACTACTTCAGTTGTGTTGTAATGAATCTAAAATATATGAAAGTCTAATGTTTATCAGTACATTACAGAAAATAATGAACTTTATCACAATATGCTATTTTTTTGAAAAGGACCTGTATATATATTTTAATAGGGCCTAATTAACTAATGAAGATGAGGTTAAAGGCATTCTCAATGCTGTCAAAATAAAAGTCCCAATTTTGACATTTAAGATGCCAGAAAAAAAAAGTCAAATACGGGCCGATATATTGCCTTCACCAATAGAATCAGAATCGGAATGAGCTTTATTGGCCAAGTATGTTTACACATACGAGAAATTTGTTATAGTGACAGAAGCTCCACAGTGCAACAGAAAGACAGCAACAGGACAGGACACAGATAATAAAAGAATAATATCAAATATCCAAATAGGCAATGTACAAAACAGCAAAAACACAATATATAATATAGACAATCATGTGTGTACAGGTCTGATATGTGCAAATTTGAAATGAAAAAATAAATAAAATAAAAAATAAGAAAGTGTGTTGAATAAATAATGTATAATAGAGTTGTGTGTTCCGCGTTTTATTGTCAAGTGTTCATGAGATGGATTGCCTGAGGGTACAAACGGTTCCTGTGTTTGGTCGTTCTGGTTCTCAGAGCTCTGTAGCGTCGCCCAGATGGTAACAGTTCAAAGACGGAGTGTGCTGGATGTGAGGGGTCCAGAGTGATTTTACCAGCCCTTTTGCTCTCTCTGGATGAGAACAGTTTTTGAAGAGTGGGGAGGGTTGTACCAATAATTCGCTCAGCAGTCCGGACTACCCTCCGTAGTCTTCTGAGGTCAGATTTGGTAGCTGAGCTGAACCAGACAGTTATTGAGGTGCAGAGGATGGATTCGATGATGGCGGAGTAGAACTGTTTCAGCAGCTCCTGTGGCAGGTTGAACTTCCTCAGCTGGCGAAGGAAGTACAACCTCTGCTGGGCCTTTTTGACAATAGAGTCAATGTGATCAACCCACTTCAGGTCCTGGATGTCTATTTTCTTAGCCTCACTAGCTGCTGCCTGTCTGTCAGGAAGCTGTCGATCCACTGACAGACAGAGGTGGGGACGGAGAGCTGTGTCAGTTTATTCTGAAGGATGTCCGTGATGATGGTGTTAAAAGCGGAGCTGAAGTCCACAAACAGGATCCTCACATAAGTCCCTGGTCTGTCCAGATGCTGCAGGATGAAGTGCAGTCCCATGTTGACTGCATCATCCACAGACCTGTTTGCTCTGTAGGCAAACTGCAGGGGGGTCCAGTGATGTCCTTCAGATAAGCCAAAACCAGTCTTTCAAATGATTTCATGGTCACAGACGTAAGAGCCACAGGTCTGTAGTCATTAAGTCCAGTAATTTTGGGTTTCTTTGGGACGGGGATGATGGTGGAGCGTTTGAAGCATGAGGGGACTTCGCACAGCTCCAGTGATCTGCTGAAGATCTGTGTGAAGATGGGGGCCAGCTGGTCAGCACAGGTTTTTAGTCAGGCTTGTGACACACCGTCTGGGCCTGGTGCTTTCCTTCTTTTGTTCTTTCTGAAAACCTGGTGCACCTCGTCTTCGCTGATCTGAATTGTAGGTGTGGGGGAGAGGGGGGTTGCTGCAGGTGTGAATGGAGAGGTGTTCAGAGCAGGTATGGGGGGATTTTTCAAACCTGCAATAAAACTCATTCAAGTCGTCTGCTAGTTGTTGATTCTCCAGAGTGCTGGGGGATGGTGTTTTGTAACTGGTGATATATTCCATACCTTTCCACACTGAAGCAGAATCACTGGAAGAGAATTTGTTCCTGAGCTTGTCAGAATAATTCCTCTTTGCCACTCTGATCTCCTTTTCCAGTGTGTATTTGGCCTGTTTGTACAAGACTTTATCCCCCTTTCTGTAAGCATCAGCTGTCTGAGTTTTGCAGTGAACCATGGTTTGTCATTGTTGTAGGTTAAATGAGTCCTGGAAGGAATGCACATATCCTCACAGAAACTGATATATGAAGTTACAGTCTCAGTGAGCTTGTCCAGATCGGTGGCAGCAGCTTCAAAAACAGTCCAATCAGTGAGAGAGAAACAGGCTTGTAAATCCTGCTCTGTTTCATTAGTCCATCTTTTAACAGTTCTTAACACAGGTTTTGCAGATTTAAGTTTCTGCCTGTAGGTCGGAATAAGATGAACCAAACAGTGACCAGAGAGTCCTAAAGCTGCCGGTGGGACAGAGTGATATGATCCTTTATCGCTGTGTAACAGTGATCCAGTATATTACTGTCTCTGGTGGGACATGTGATGTGCTGTCTGTATTTTGGCAGTTCACGGGAGAGATTTGCTTTATTAAAGTCCCCGAGAATGATTAAAAAAACAGAGTCCGAGTGTTTTTGTTCTGTGTCTGTGATCTGATCAGCGAGTTTCTGTAAAGTTGTGCTCACGTGCGCTTGCGGTGGAATGTAAACACTCATGAGAATGAACGAGCAGAACGGCTTGCAGTTAATGAAGAGCGTTTCTAGATCTGAACAGCACATCTTCTTTAACACAGTTACATCTGTACATCACCTCTCATTGATGTAAAAGCACGTCCCGCCGCCTCGCGATTTCCCTGTTGATTCCGCGTCCCGATCTGCTCTGATCAGCTGGAAGTTAGGCAGATATAGCACGCTTTCCGGTATGTCGCCATTCAGCCAGGTTTCCGTGAAACACAGAGCAGCAGAGTTAGAAAAATCCTTGTTTGTCCGGGAGAGCAGAAGGAGTTTGTCCGTTTTGTTGGGTAGAGCGCCCGTTTTGTTGGCATCTTTTCTTTCTCTTTCTTTCTTTCTTTCTTTCTTTCTTTCTTTCTTTCTTTCTTTCTTTCTTTCTTTCTTTTCAGGTCCAGTCTGGAACTATCACAAACACCAAACAATGAAACTGCTGACGAGCCATTGGCTCTTTTACTTTGAAGGTGGGACTTCTCTCATTCTAGCCAGTTTCTCCTATTCATTGTAATGCAAATGGTTCATCTCTGATACATACTGTCTGATATGTAATATAGTCATAATATGATCTCTCTCTTTTATATAGGCTGGTTTCCTCCTGCATATTCTGATTTGGGATTATCTTGGCCAGAAGAGGTTTTTCTCAAACCTCAGGAGAACTAGAGGGATTTGTGTCCGTTTTGATGGGAGCATTTAATGAATGTCTAATTTAAGTGTCGAAAAGCTTTCTTTACACACCGAGGGCTTTGATTACACTGATCCTTAGAAGATACACTGCCACACATAAACACATCCCAGATAAATACAGCCGTATACACACACTGCGTTCATAGAGATAAATCCTCCTATAGACACTGTCCCACGAGAGCACAGGCAATTTTCACATGCTGTGACAGAGTGGCAGAGTTATCTTTATGGTCAGACAGGGTTACAGCTGTAATACACGGCAGGCTTTAGGACCCTGCGATCCGCTCACCGGTCAGTCTCCTTGCTGAACTGGCCCTTGCCAACGTCGTTGACGGCACACAGGCGGAACTGGTATGAGCGCGCCGGGATGAGCCCATTGACTGTTACAGCAGTCGACTCTGGCTCGATGTTGGCCAACAGGACTGTCCAAGGAGCATCTGTGTAGAGCAGATAATGAAGAATACATAATGAGCTAGGTGAAGATCTAAACCAACATTAAAAAAGAGGTTTTGCATAGGACAATCTTCTTAAGGTCCTCTGAAGCCACTGAAGAGCCTTTCAAGTTCAATGGTTCTATGCACTAGTGCTTCAAAAAACTCAAAAGGTCATACATCAATATGGTGATATGAAAAATCTATAATGTAGCACCAATTACTTTTTCATGTTTGTTTGTTTGCTGAACCCTATAATAAATAATAATATTAAATAGTAAAATAAATGCTATGGTCGTTGTTTGTTATTATTATTATTATTATTATGAACAAACATTTGTATTCATATTCGTATTACATTATTGTTGTTATAAGTATTATTTTTATTATTATTATTAATAGTAGTATTATTAATAATAATAATAATAATAATAATGATGATGATGTTATTATAAACAAGTGAATTGTTAATTTTATTTTAATGACATTTAATAATAATAATAATAATAATAACAATATTTTTTTCTTCTTATTATTATTATTATTATTATTATTATTATATGTATTATTATATTATATGTTGTTATTATAAACAAGTTAATTGTTGTTCATTTTATTTTAATGACATACAATAATAACAACATTATTTTTATTATTATAAACAAACATTTGTATTCATATAACATTATTATTATTATTATTATTATTATTACAACAATCAATTATACTGTATTGTAATTGTATAAATTGTATTGTTTAATTATTATTATTAATAATAATAATGTTATTATGAAAAAAAAATATATATTCATATTACAAACATTAATAACAATAATAATAATAATATACACACTTGTATTATTCTTATTATTTTGTTGCTGTTGTTGTCATCATCATAAACAAATTATTCTGTTCATATTATTATAATACTTTTAGTATAATTATTATTATTATTATTAACATACATTTTAAATAAATTATTTGTCAATAATAATAATAATAATAATAATAATAATACTCTATTTCACATTATTATGACTTTCAGGACATCATCATTGAAATTCATAACTAGGTAACTACAATGTCACACGACTTGCCCAAGATTAATGATCCACATATGGGGTCTTTACTCACTGTTTTCAGACACTTCCAGAATGTAGCGGATGAGAGGGCTGTTCCCATCAAAAGGTTTGGCCCACGTCAGGTTTATAGCTCTCTTCTCTGTGGTGCTTAACACTGCGCTGGGGTTCTCAGGGGTATGGGGCAACTGCCTGTGGGTAATATGTTATTTAAAATGGAAAAGTGTGAGATAGTCTTGACTTTTCATGGCCATTTAATGTGCACACCATGAGGCATTATATCTAATGTCTGAATAAAACAAGTACATTAATGGATTATTTAGAACCATCCATGTTAAATACTATATAGTTGTCAAGTTTTAACAACATTATTGAATTTAACAAGAAGCTACAACATCTTATCAGCAACTGTAAATGCAACATATACATTAAGTACAGAATACTACTTTGTCTTTATCCTTTCTTTATATAAGACATGAAGGAAATAAGAGTTTTAAGAGAATGGGAATGTTAGACAGTGGTGAAACGTGGAAATGAATGAGTGAGTATAAAATGACTATAAGATTACTGCATCAATCAATAAGAGACATGAACATTACACAAAAAAGAAAGAGACAGGGTGAATCCCAATTTGTTTGATAGATAAAAAGAAAATGATGAAGATGAACAGAAATAAAAAAAACGAGGGCAGACAATAACTGCTGTGCTATTAAATAAAAAAAATGGAGGCAACAAGACAGAAAAAGAGGCCGAATGAGTGCAGGTGATAAACAGGGATATTGAAAAATTGAATGAGATACGATTCAGAGAGCAGGGAGAGAACAAATCAAAAAGAAATGATCAGAAGAGATGAAGGACTGTGTGGCTAGGGAACAGAGCACAGAGGATGATGGAAGTGGATTTTCATCTCTGACCTCACGCGTAAGTGCGCGCTGCGGGAATCATTGCCGCCCACCGATGTCACTCTGCAGGTGTATGTGCCGATGTCACCTGACCAGGTCTGAGAGATGTGCAGCGTCCCGTTGACATCCAGCCGCAGTCGAGGCAGAGACTGAGGGATGATCACCTGACCGTCCTTCTCCCAAACAAACCTGAATGCACACACAAACACCAACAATAACAACAGTCTACAAATATCAGTTCATTTCGAGACCATTATTGTGACCATCATTTTTAACACCATTTATTCATTTATTCAATTACAGATAACATCAAATCCAATACAATGCACTTTCTAATGCAACGTATTTTTGAGTCAAACAGAACAACGAGTGGAAAAATTATACAGAGGGACTTAATTGGATCCATCTGGGTTTGATTTGATTGAGAAAATTTTGGTTACCCTTCACTACTTCAATCCTCTACATCAGAAATCCCTTTTTACTTGAACATATACTTGAACCTGTAAGCAACATATTAGAAGTCACTATAAACACCCTAGCTACCATCTAGCAAAGACCTAGCAACCATCCAAAACACCCTAGGAACCACTTAATAATGCCCTAGCAACCACAACAATCCATTCATCTTGTAAAATCCTAGGAACTATCTAGAACACTCTAGTATCCACCAAGTTAACAGCCTAGCAACCACCCAGAACATTCTAGCATCCACCTAGCAATGGCCTAGCAACCAAATACACTAGCTTCCATGTAATAACACATAGCAACCATCTACAATATTCCAGCATCTGCCAAGTAACACCCTAGCAACCGCCCAGACTGATTTAACATCCATCTAGTAAAACCTCTGCAACCACCCAAAACACTCAAGGATTCACATAGTAACACCCTAGCACCCACACAGAACATCCTAGCATCCACCAAGCAACACCCTAGAAACCACCCAGAACATTCTAGCATCCACCTAGCAACACCGTAGCAACCACACAGCAATGGCCTATAGCAGCAAAATACACTAACATCCACTTAATAATTACACAGCAACTACATAAAATGTTCTAGCATCCACCTAGTAACACCCTAGCCTCCACTTAGACTGTTATAGCATCCATATAGTAAAACCTCTGCAACACAACCAAAACACTCAAGGATTCACCTAGTAACACCCTAGCATCCGCTCAAAACATTCTAGCATCCACCTAGCAATGGCCTAGCAACCAAATACACTAAATCCATGTAATAATAATAGTATAATAATAGTAATAGTAACCACCTACAACGTTCTAGCATCCACCTAGCAACATTCTAGCAACCACCTAGAACATTCTAGCTTTCACCTAGTAACACCCTATAACCTGACAACCTGATAAACTGACATCCACCTTAAAACGGCATAGCAACCGCCTGGAATGTTTCAGGATCTACCTAGTAACACCTTAGCAACAACCCAGACTGTTCTAGCATCCATCTAAAACCCCTGAAACCACCCAAAACAAACATTTTTTAAAGGAAAATTTTGATAGTATAACTGTATTAATGACTTATTGTATCATTTCATTGACTGCACATGAGTAGTTCCCTTGTGCCGGTGGTATAGTTACCGTATAACACCTGTGTGTATGAAGCAGTGTATTTAACAGAGCACTTCCACATATTATATTAATCACAAAGACACTGCACAGAGTTCAGGGAACATCCAAGGTCATCAGAAGCTTCTAAAAGATGTGTCCAAGCTCTGCGTAATCGATAAGACTCTCACACACACGCTGGAAACAGATACGCATTCACAAACACTCGTGATTAATTGCATCATGGCCTGGCTTGTTGGAAATCCTTTTACTGCTGCTATCAATTACTGCTTCCATCCAACACAATTACTCTTCCTTCTCATTCCTCATTCTTTACGAAATAAGCGAAAAGCCTCTACGGGTGTTCAGAAGGAGGTTAAGGAGGACAGAAAGAAAAGGAAGAGGAAGACAGAGAGGGAGCCTGACTGAATCACTGAAAAAAAGAAAAAACACCCTTAAAAGCCATCACTAAGTGAAGTTCAGGTTCTCATTGAGAGGAACTCTGGAAGTTTGCAGGTTTTTAATGAGAGTCTGAATCTTGCCTTCAAATCACTCCTCGATGTCGAACTGCTGTAATAGAGGACGGTTGAAGATGTAGACTTCCAATTGAACACACTGGGATTGCAGGCAGATTCAAAAGATTCTGGGGAACTATACGGGGGTTGTAAATGTTGAGATAATGTAATGGCTCATGATTTCATGCTGGTGCGGCATCATTAACGCTAGACGATTTTATCCATCAGGATTTGAATGCCATGAAATATGGCAGGCTATGATATTGCTAAGGCATGCATCACTATCACTACTGCTCATACTCAGGGTTAAGCATTTTAACAACCCTTGCATTACATTCCAAGTCGGATGTGAGGTATTCCTACTAAGACATTCCTAAGTGCTCCATTGCCAACGCTGTTTAGAAATATATAAGCAAACAAAATGGCCGTTACCCTTAGCTTTGCAGTTGTTCAATTGCCAATAAGGATGTTTTTAGCAACCAAATTGGGAATACAATGCACACCTAATAATGAAGCACCCAAAACTCTAGAACTAGAGATGCACTGTTCAACGGGCCATACATCAGAACTGGCATATTTAGAGGAAAAACTATCCGGTTCCGATTTATGGCCGGTCGACTGGTGCATCTCAAGTTCTAGAGTGTTTTGGGTTTTTAGTTTTATTTTGGCTGATCTTTATTCCAGAAATTGTACACAGACTACATTGCAATCATTTCCCAAAATGTATTTTGCGTGGAAATATTACAAAATCTGCAAACAGGACGCTAATAGAGGCCAAAGACGCTGAAGATGGACAGAAAAAGGAGAAAATACTGTAGCAGGCAGAGCAAGATCACAGTTCGCTATGCTCCAAATATTAGAAATAAATCCTGAAAACTAAATTGGGGATGAGGAGTTATATGAATGTATAACTGAAGAGATCTGACCATCTTCAGATATCAAAGTGTATGCGGGCCGCACCTGACTGAGACGCTGGGGTCATGTGTCACACCGCAGGTCATAGTGGCTTTTGTTCCTTTGATGACGCTCTGATCCTGAGGAGGATTAGTGATGCGTGTACGTGCTGTTTGATAAAACAAAGGAAATGCACATCAGTATATTCACAGGTGTATGACACAAACATGCAAACACACTTAAACATGGACATTCTAAAGTACAAATATAGTCTGTGATCTATACACTTCAAAACACACACACACACACACACACACTCACCCCAGACCACGAGGTCAGCCGAGGCCTCGTCTATGCCACGAGAGTTGCTGGCCATGCAGGTGTAGGTGCCGGCGTCTGATATGTGGGAGGGGCTTATGAGTAAACTTCCCGACTCCAGGAGAGTGAACCGCGGGAGCTGAACTGAACCGCTTGCCAGCACTCGTTCTCCTGTGGAGAATACATAAGTGTCATTTTTGTTACAGGCTTAATGTTTGTCATGCATCTTAAAATGTGGTGGTGATGGCGCAGTGGATAAGACACATGCCTTTGGTGTGAGAGACCCGGGCTCGAATCCACTGTGAGACACCAATGTGTCCCTGAGCAAGACACTTAACCCCTAGTTGCTCCAGAGGCGTGCGACCTCTGACATATATAGCAATTGTAAGTCGCTTTGGATAAAAGCATCAGCTAAATGAATAAATGTAAATGTAAAATAAACCATGTTGCATGACAAAAATAAAGCCTATATAAAAGATAAAGAAAAAATATGTAATTAATATTACATAATATTTATAAACCTATAATAAAACATAAGCAATTAAAACTAAATTATATGATTTATTACATAAAACTATATTATAATATTAAAATTGATATTATATTGTAATATTAAAATTGATTATATTACATTATATTATTTGTAGTGCTGTCAAACGATTAATCGCGATTAATCGCATCCAAAATAAAAGTTTTTGTATACATAATATATGTGTGTATACCGTGTATATTTATTATGTATATATAAATAAACACACATACATACAGTTTATATTTTGAAAATATTTCCATGTATATATTTATATTCATATAATTGAGATTGTATATAAATATTTTAAATGTATAAACTTAACATATTTTCTTAAATATATACATGCATGTGTGTATTTATATATACATAATAAATATACACAGTACACACACATATATTATGTAAAGAAAAACTTTTATTTTGGATGCAATTAATCGTTTGACAGCACTTATTAGTTATCTTTAATGACATCTTTATTAAACTATCCAGTTTCAGCTTCCTGCATTCATATTAGACTTTCAACAAAACTGAAAGAACACAACATTTATTTTATTTAGAGGTTTATTTTATTGTAAAAGGGAAATAAAAAATTCTGTCAATACTGCGAGAAGGATATTGAGTGAAGGTTGCAAGCCTCCGAAAGGACACAAAGGCACTATGAAAGTATAATAAAGGTGGTCAATATGACTTGTGCTATATTCCAAGTCTTCTGAAGTCATGCCGTAGTTTTGTATGAGAAACTGCCTGCAATTTTAAGTTATGATGAACTGAATGTTTTCTTCCAGTGAGCTGCAACTGATTAATTGAAAAGCTTTGACTCGAATAAATGATTTGTTTACTAATCAGACAGCGCTATACCAAAAGAGCTAGGATGATTTTTCAATGGAAAAAAATGACTTAAATTTGTGTCTACTGCTCACAAAAAACTGTTGTACGGTATCAGAGCACTTGGAATAAATGGTGAGGAGTCATATGGTCTACTTTTTGTGCTGCTTTCTCAGGCTTTTTGAAGCTTGACAGCCTCAGTTCCCATTCATTATAACTGCGTGGACAAGAGGGACCAAGACAATTCCTTTAAACTTCTTTTGTGTTCCACAGGAAACGTCATATGGGTTCGGAACAACAGACGGGTGAGTAAACAATGACAGAATTTTCATTTTTGGGTGAAATAATCCTTTAAAGCCACAAGCATGCTTGTTTAATATCCTTCTGCTCCGGCATGAAATGTAAAGCACGGTGCTGGGGATGGACATTCTCCTCTAATTTGTCGGTCTTTTATACAATTAGTTCCTTGCAAAATCGTAATTTTGTGGCAACCGATATCTTACAGTTCAGATAGTTATGGTTAAAGATGTATTTGAAGCTTCTACACTGCAAAAAATGCTTTTCTTACTTAGATTTTTTGTCTTGTTTCCAGGCAAAATATCTACAAATTCTTAAATCAAAAATGATTTTCTAGACAAGTACAAATTATTGACAAGTACAAGTTTTTCATTAGAACAAGCAAAATAATCTGTCAATGGGGTAAGCAAAATAATCTTATTTCAAATAGAAAACAAGATTATTTTCCTTACCCCATGTAGATTTGCATAATTGTAGCCCATGTCAAATAATTTTCATGCCTGATGACATCAGAACAGTATAACATGTCAATGTGACATTGCAATAGAGTGGCAGAAAATAACCAGCAAGAACAGGTAAAACAGAGGAACAGAGAGGCACTGAGGTGAAGTGCAGCCTGGGAGCTGACACTTTGTAGTTGTTCTTCTGAAATGTGAGTGGAGACAATGAAGGATGTGCTCTTCACCTTTCTGCCAGGTGATGGCAGGACGGGGCGCTCCTGAGGTCTCACAGTGCAGGATAACTGACATGCCGTCAATCACAGTGCTGTCGGAAGGCCCTGCCGTGATGTTCGGTGCTATGCCTGTGAGAGAAGCACAGCAACTGCATGAGAAACAGAGACGTACAACGGCACACGCAAGTTCAAACACCTCCTCGCATTCGCAAGCGCTGGGAAATCACACAAAACTTGATTCACGCGGATCAAAGCCCGGCTTAGAAACCAAACAAGTAAAGAAAACAACAGAATGAAAGCAGGTATGAAAAAAAAGAAGAAAAAACAATTCACTGGGAAATGTAGACAAGTAAGTTAAATTGGGATTTTTGGAGGTGGGCGAACAAACAGTTCCTCGCAACTTCCAGATTGGTTGATAATACTTAAAGGAATAGTTCACCTCAAAATTAAAATCGTGTCATTATTGATTCGCCCTCACTTCATTCCAAACCTATATGACTCAGTTTTTTCTGAGGAGAACAAAACCTTATATGTGACCCTGGACCACAAAACCAGTCATTAGGGTGAATTTGTTAAATTTGAGATTTATATGTAATCTGAAAGCTGAATAAGCTTTCCATTGATGTATGATTTGTTAGGATAGGACGATATTTGGTCGAGATAAAACTATTTGATAATCTGGAATCTGAGGGTGCAAAAAAAAAAAAAAATTTAAATATTGAGAAAATGACCATTTAAGTTGTCCAAATGAACGCCTTAGCAACACATATTACTAATAAAAAAATAAGTTTTGATACATTTATGGTAGGAAATTTACCAAATATCTTCATGCAACATGATCTTTATTTAATATCCTTATTATTTTTGGCATAAAACAAAAATCTATAATTTTGTCCCTTACAATGTATTGTTGGCTATTGCTTCAAATATACCCATGCAACTTATGACTTGTTTTGTGGTCCAGGGTCACGTATTCATTGTCCAATGTTGTTTTGAACGCCATTGACTCTCATTGTTTGGACAAAGAGAGTTCATCAAAATATCATATTTTGTGTTCCACAGAAGAAAGCAAGTTATACAGGTTTAGAACAACATGACAAGATTTTAATTTTGGATAAAGTACCCCTTTAACTTCAGCATTGTCCATATCCAGTATCTGTGTTCATTCTAAGCAGAGGTAAATAGAGGCTAGCTCTGGTGTTTAGTGTTTTAGAGAGCTCTATGTGTCTCTGAGCGGCAAGATAAGCTCAGTCAGTCCTCTATAAAAGCCCCCTTTATCTCTCCCTGTCCCTCTGTCGGTCTCTCTCCTCCTCACAACTCTTCCTCACAACAGGGTATTACTCACAGCTTTAGTATGCCAACAAAAAGCACATCAGCGTCACGAGAGAGAACGAATAATGGAAGAAAGAAATACAGAAAGGCATGTTGGTGTGGCATTCAAAGCCTTTGTGATTGCGAGAGAAAGAAACAGACGGAGAGAGAGGCGGAGGAAATAAATGTCCACATGTATTTGTGCATTAGTGTATGAGAGCATGAGAGGCAGAGAGGAAAGGTGTAAAGGTGTAAGAGAGGGACGGGCAGATGAACTCACTCGTAACGGCGAGGTAGGTGTTGGTCTGCACCTCTCCGGCCTGGTTGCGGGCGAAACACTGGAACATTCCAGTGTCGTCGGGCAGAAGGCCGTTAACCTGGAGACTACCTCCTGCCAGCACTCTGTAGCGCGGGGTCTTCACAGGGCTTATGGGTACTGCGTCCTTGTACCACACAATATCAGGCTGAGGCACACCTGAGATGAATAGACATATATGTAAAGGTGACAAATTAAAGAAAGAAAAAACTGAATAATATGACATATAAAATAATATTATGAGTATTAAAAATAATTAATAATATATGAAATACATATATTAAACTATTATAATAAATACATAATATATAAAAGGTAAAATTAAAAATAAAGATGTTATAATTTACTTAATTCTATTCTATTGAATTTGTTATTTAAGAATAAATAATATCATTATAATCATATAATTAAATTATATATATATAAATTAATTACTAAAACGTCTACACTATAAAATATATAAATTCAATTAAAAACTAAATCTAAACTCTTGATTTCTTGTATAAAATTAATAATGAATATAATAATAATAATTAATAAAATAGATAAAGTAAATAATAATAATAATCACTAAACTAATTCATAAAATTTATATATTGTAATATAAATATAAATATAAAATATAATATATACATAATACTATACATGTAACATAAAATATAAATTAGAAATATAATGTAATATAAAATATATATAGGGGGGTATCCCCGACTAATGATTTTCATAGTCGAATCGGAATTTTCGAATCTTGCTGATAGTCGACTGATAGTCGAATCATATGTTCTGCGGGGCGGGGGATATATTACCAAGAGTCAAGTCAGGCATTCGACAGTCATAATTACTGATGTTAACACACATTAAAAGTTAGCATTAAACGTCGGCGAAACCCTAAGAATTCACAATTGTTTTTACAATAGTGCTCTCATTATAACCTAATGTATGAAAGAAGTTATTAATGTTCTGCATTTCTGTTTTGAGCTGCTCGTGCTGAAGATGACCAATAGAATGAAGCATTTGATAGCAGGTTTTTAATCAATGGGATTTAACTCATCACATCTCATATAGAATACGCTTCATTCTTAATAGAACATAACAATATATAACGACTTATAGGCTATCTACACAAAATGCGCATGCATGAACGTGTCTGCGCGGCTCTGAATAAACTATTTGTGGGCGCGTTCTTCACGCAACAACTTGCAGAAACACGGCAACTTTAAACTCTAAAAATAAACAGCGTTTTATTATAATACTGTTCTCATTATAATGTTATGTATATGACAGTCCCAGTCCCAGTTATTAATATTCTGCATTGTTGTTTGTCCTGCTCGTGCTGCGTGCTGAAGAGATAATCACCATAGTACTAGAATAAAGCGCTTTACTGCAGCTAAACCAAACTAAACCAAATGCATCTTATATGAGATAAATAATATATACACAATATATATAAACCGGCAAAAATGTTTTGAAATCCAGTCTTTCACTCTGCTTGTGTCAATTTGAGTCTTGTTAAAGTTTTAAATCCCTGCCGCCAAGATGCTCCTCTGTCGGTCATGGATTATGGAAAGTGAAACTTAAATCTATCCACCTTTTTCTTCAGTGCTGAAGTAAGCCTATGGGTGAGCCTTCCGGTTCATTAGCCGCTATAGGTAAATAACTAGGAGAATAACAACAGTAAAAATGTTTGCACTACAAACCAGCATGATCATAATTAAGACAATACATTAAAATAATATGGTAAGACACACCAATTTTCAATATCAAGCAGCAAAACAAATTGCTTTGTACAGCTATAAATAGCAGGACGCAGATGAGACCGGAAGCTAGACCCATAGAATTTACAAATGGCCACGCCCATTTTTACAGCAATTAAAAGGTGGATAGGGGTGGTTGGATTTATTCACGCACATTAAAATATTTATTTAAAGCTTTCTTATTTACAGATTCTTATTTACAACATTGTCTTAATAGGCTGTATATTAACTTATTGGAAGAAAATCGGTAGTTCTATGTGAAATCAGACCTTTAAGCACCCCCATATAGCCAAAATGCCATGATCACAACACCCTGCGAATATTTGACTGTGAGATTGGTAGTCGAATCAGACTCCTCCTATTGAAACATCAAATCATCGACTATTCGGGGTTACCCCTTATATACATACATACATATAATCATAAATTAATGGATGAATGGTGAATATAACATTATCTAACTGGGTGTAATGCAACTGTCATGAATCTGGTCTATGAACGTCCATTCACTCACCACCAGAGGTCACTCGCTCACCACATGGACTCTTGCACCACACTAACTGTTGCACGCCACCTCAGACTACAATTCCCATCATCCATTGCACTGACTACACACAGCTCACCACATTGACTCTTGCACCACACTAACTGTTGCATGCCACCTCAGACTACAATTCACATCATCCATTGCACTGACTACACACAGCTGATTGCACTGATCACACACCCTACATAAACCATGGACTTCCTCTTCCTCTCTGCCGAGTATTGTATTGCGTTTATCAATCCCCTAGTGTTAGCTGCCTTACCGAGCCATTCTGTGTTTTTCTGTTTAGTTCCAGTATTGTTCTGCATTTATAACTCTCCTAGTTCTAGCTGCGATACAGAACCCTCGTTGTTGTCTTAGTCTTGCCTTGTGTGTTTTCTAGTGTTTCGATTCTTGCCCGTGTTTCCTGGATTAACCCTTTGCCTTGCCGTTCGGACTATGTTTGCACCTCTCTTGGACCACTGCTTGTTTACCTGGATTATCTCTCTGCCTCACCCTGTTGGATATTGTTCGCCGATCAAAGACCCACACTTGTTCTAGGAATACTCTTGTGTCTTGCCTGTGACATACCTGTTTGCTGTTGTTTGATAATCCTGCCTGTTATTGACTATGTTTATTAATAAAAGCTTGCACATGGATCCGCACATCTCACGTCTCGTTCGCCCCATTACAGCAACAAAGTGTCACGTGATAAATCACATCTTTTCCATCTTCTTGTAGATAGAATTGTAGATAGATTTTCTTAATCTATCTACAATTGATACTACTTATACTACTTTATTAGGTAGCTCCGAACACAGTAGAACTGCATTGGTCAAGAATCATGTTCCATATGTCTGTATAATACATATCTGATTGGGGGATCTGTTCTGATTAACTGCGGGCACTTTGTGCAGCATACTGCTGTCACTAAGAACAGAAAAAATGACTTGATGCTTGAAGAACCTCATTAGGATGAGATGTCAGGAGATGTCTCACCTCTGGCCTGGCAGGGAATGTCCACTACTTTTTCCATCTCAGCTGTGATGTGTTTTTCTGGTTCCTTCACAAACTGAGGCGGTTCTGCGGGAAAGAAAGAGCAAGAGAGAGAGGGTTGTGACCTCCACATGTGCACTTGAGAGAAAAACACCACAGACAAACAACACAGGAAGCAAGATTGAACATTTTCAAATAAATAGGACTGTTGTTGGATTTTTGAAAATATCCTGTTCATGTTTTTTTATTTTACTCTGACAACAGAACATTTCCATAGAGACATAGATAGAAAATAGCCCTAAAGGAGACATACACTGTACATTTAAAATTCCTAGTTGGCTTACTAAATTTTTTGAATGTATTTTTTAAATGCATAGAACTCAGCAAAGATAAACATCTGTAACAACAGTGCTTTTTTTTGAGCTACGGACACAATGTATGATTGAAATGTCACCCAAGTCAAGCTTTGCTGCAATGTCTTTTTACAGTACTTTCTGTTCATTTGGCTTCTTTTCTTCTGCACATGCTCATTAGCTTCAACATGTGCACTGTTGCTCAGTGAATATAGATTTCTGTGCTGAATTGAAGAGGGTGACTCAGCACACTGATTATAATGAGCAGAATATTAGTCTGAACATGATTTATTTATTTTTTTACAGTGGAACATTGTATATCAGCACTTATGTAGTATTCGATCTCCTGTCATGATTAACAACAGCATGTAGTACACTGGTATGGTGAGGCTAGCTAATCAAAACAGAGGGAATTTCAATTACAGTCTTAAAGGTACAGTTCCAAAACATGACAGTTCACTTAACATGTCATTCGTGGATTTCTAATGCACTTGTGGATTTATTTACACTCCAGTTTACTAGAAAAACCTGGTGTGTAACCATATTACCGAGAACATGTAGGTACGCTCCAGCGCTGACAGAGGGAACGCTGCTGCTGCGGAGGACAGCTTCACACTCGTAGAAGCCAGAATCACTGACCACTGGACTCAACACCGTCAGTCTACGGTTAAAATCACTCAGTCCACTCCTCACCGGAACACCGTCCTTCTTCCAACTGATGCTCAGCTTTATTAGCGGCCTGGCGTAGGAAAAATGTTACGGTTAACATTTTTATTGTTATTGTTAACATTTCAATGTTTTATAATCCACTCATGCCATGACCATTGATAGATAGTAATACACATGAGGATAGCAGATAAAACACTAGTAATGCATACATATCTATCTGCCTAAAACATCATAAACTTTCATATTGTGCAGTATACATTGAATACTGCATTTGAAAAATAGTATGTGTAATAAAAGTATTAATAAAAAATTAAATTACCTGGCCAAAATATATTCAAAACATATGCAAATATATGGTATAAACAGCATTGCTGAAGGAAATGCATTTTTTTCAATTCTATTACACCTTTCAAATGCTAAAATGTACTTGAAGGGACAAGAAGATACATTTTAAATCTTAAAATACATTTTGGGTAAATGTAAAATGTATTTATTTTTGTAAATCCAAAAAAATACAAAATGCCTTTTACCACAGACTTTCACTATATTTTAAAATTATTTTATTTTTATTAGTTTTACAATTTTAATTTAAATAACAAAATTCATTTTTAATAATAAAATCATAATTGATTTAATTATGCTAATGCTTGGTATTTCATTTCTTATTCCTTTTATTTCCATGTGCTCTTATTTTTTTCTCCTTCCATAAACATGTGAATCTTTAATGTAAATATTTGTGTCTTTGAAGCACTTAACACTATTTTAAAAGCTGTATACAGTTTATTATTTTGTAATTAATGGCATGACATGGATTCTGTCATCTCCAGAACATTCATTTACTGCTTTTGCATTCATTTCATAAAAACCAAAAATTGACATCACATGAAATAACTGCAGAAAAGTGGTGAGAAAAAGAATAAAAAGTGACAGACTTCAACCCACTGCTCGCCTCGTAATCACCATAATTAAAGTCATTTTCCTTTCATTCAAACTGTGAAGGAATCAGAGGTCGGTCACCTAGCATTGGCCACACACTCCATGGTGACCTCAGAGGTGCCGGAGATGACGCTGGTGTTCCTCGGCGGGATGACAATGGTGGGAGCGATGGGGTCTGCAGGACCACCAACATCTACAGCAGAAGAGAAATGTGAGAATGAGAAAACGATGAGAGCTTGAACAAGTGTGTTATGACACACAGGTAAAGGACATTATCGAGTGAGTGTTTTTAATAGAACTCCGATCTGTCATCTTCAGGTGTGAGTGTGTCCAGATGTAGGAAGTGCCAGCTGATGTACTGTACGTGTTACAGCAAATGTGACAGGTTTGTGTTTGGAAGAGAAACTTCCTCTCTGCTCTGATGGCAGCTGTGTGTGTGTGTGTGTGTGTGTGTGTGCGTGCGTGCGTGTGTGTATGGAGCTCTGTCAGAGACAGTCTCTGTAAAGCACTGATATTCAACTACAGCTTCTGGGAAGGACTGTCCTTTAAACACACACACACACAAACCTCCCATGATCTCTAATCTTCTCGCTGTCTCTTCACCATTCTTTAGTTCCTCCTTTACTAGACTCAAAAATATCATATCCTGGTTTGCTGGGAGAATCAGATATATACTGAAACTCATACAAAGTACAATCCATAACTGTCAATATTCTGCGATAATGAAACAAAGCACTGTCACAGACAGAAGACAAATATGTATTTGTCTATAGCCTGTTGTTCACAGGTTTATATACTGAACAAAATTATAAACAACACTTTTGTTGTTGCCACCATTTTTCATGAGCTGAACTCAAAGATCTAAGACTTTTTCTGTGTACACAAAAGGCCTATTTCTCGCAAATATTGTTCACAAATCTGTCTAAATCTGTGTTAGTGAGCACTTCTCCTTTGCTGAGATAATCCTTCCGCCTCACAGGTGTGGCATATCAAGATGCTGATTAGACAGCATGATTATTGCACAGATGTGCCTTAGGCTGGCCACAATAAAAGGGCACTCTAAAATGTGCAGTTTTATCACACAGCACAATGCCACAGATGTCGCAAGTTTTGAGGGAGCATGCATTTGGCATGCTGACTGCAGGAATGTCCACCAGAGCTGTTGCCCGTGAATTGAATGATCATTTCTCTACCATAAGCCATCTCCAAAGGCATTTCAGAGAATTTGGCAGTACATCCAACCGGCCTCACAACCGCAGACCACGTGTAACCACACCAGCCCAGGACCTCCACATCCAGCATCTTCACCTCCAAGATCGTCTGAGACCAGACAGCTGCTGCAACAATTGGTTTGCATAGCCAAAGAATTTCCGCACAAATTGTCAGAAACCGTCTCAGGGAAGCTCATCTGCATGCTGGTCGTTCTCATTGGGGTCTCGACCTGACTGCAGTTCGTCGTCGTAACCGACTTGAGTGGGCATCTGCTCATCATTCGATGGCGTCTGGCACTTTGGAGAGGTGTTCTCTTCATGGATGAATCCCGGTTTTCACTGTACAGGGTAGATGGCAGACAGCGTGTATGGCGTCGTGTGGGTGAGCGGTTTGCTGATGTCAATGTTGTGGATCGAGTGGCCCATGGTGGCGGTGGGGTTATAGTATGGGCAGGCGTATGTTATGGACAATGAACACAGGTGCATTTTATTGATGGCATTTTGAATGCACAGAGATACCATGATGAGATCCTGAGGCCCATTGTTGTGCCATTCATCCACGACCATCACCTCATGTTGCAGCATGATAATGCACGGCCCCATGTTGCAAGGATCTGTACACAATTCCTGGAAGCTGAAAACATCCCAGTTCTTGCATGACCAGCATACTCACCGGACATGTCACCCAATGAGCATGTTTTTGATGCTCTGGATCGGCGTATATACGACAGCGTGTTCCAGTTCCTGCCAATATCCAGCAACTTCGCACAGCCATTGAAGAGGAGTGGACAACCTGATCAACTCTATGCGAAGGAGAAGTGTTGCACTGCGTGAGGAAAATGGTGGTCACACCAGATGCTGACTGGTTTTCGGACCCCCCCGGACCCCCCCAATACAGTAAAACTGCACATTTTAGAGTGGCCTTTTATTGTGGCCAGCCTAAGGCACATCTGTGCAATAATCATGCTGTCTAGTCAGCATGTTGATATGCCACACCTGTGAGGTGGATGGATTATCTGGGCAAAGGAGAAGTGCTCACTAACACAGATTTAGACAGATTTGTGAACAATATTTGAGAGAAATTGGCCTTTTGTGTACACAGAAAAAGTCTTGGATCTTTGAGTTCAGCTCATGAAAAATGGGGCAAAAACAAAAGTGTTGCGTTTATAATTTTGTTCAGTGTATGTTCATATAAACAGCATGTTGTCTAAAATATAAAGAAAAGATTCAAAACTTTGTGACATTTCCATTCTTTCACATATGAACATGGGAAATATATATATATATATATATTATTTAGATCTTTCACTGTACTAAGTGTCAAGTTCAGACTGCAGTATTAATACTTAAAATTAATAAATAAATTTATTGGAGTTAATTTTAGCATCAAATTGGTAATATGCATTTTTTTTAATCTTTGAAAAAAGTACAACCTTAACCTGCAATATGGATTAAATGTATATATTTTCATGGCAGATATGAAATAGCAATATATACATCTTTCAAAACTTTTTTTTAGTTTTTAGTAGGTTCTAGTGCAGGGCTGTCCAAACTTGGTCCTGGAGGGCCAGTGTCCTGCAGAGTTTACCTCCAACCCTAATTAAACACACCTGAAGCAGCTAATCAAGCTCTTACTAGGCATACTAGAAGCTTCCATGCAGGTGTGTTGAGGCAAGTTGGAATTAAACTCTGCAGGACATCGGCCCTCCAGGACCAAGTTTGGACAGCCCTGCACTAGAACCTACTAAAAATTAAAACAGTCATTTTATAAAATTATTTTCTAAACAAATTTTTAAATAAACAATTTTTAACAAACCAATATTTTCAAAAACAAAACAATGTATTGACAATGACATGAAAATTATTGGTCAGAATTTTAATATATACGTGAATCCCTAATTTTAATACAGTAGTTGGCATCTGTAATTTAATTTGTAAAAATTATAATTAATTTTAGCCCACAGGAGGAAGTCCAATTGTAACTTCTAAATCTCTACAGACTTACTTTCCACAGACAGCGTTATGGGCTGGCCAGTCTTGTTTTCACCGTTCTTGTCATTTACAGCTTGTACGTAGTATCTTCCAGCATCTGGGGCCACGGTGGACAGGATGACCAGCGTATTGTCCAGAGTAATGGCTCTGTGAGATAACAACAAGCAGAACCATGGTCAAAAATCTCCAGCTGTCAGACATCACACTCAAGCAATGATTTATAACGCTGAATCAGTAATATCACCACAAACTAAACACCAAATGTTCTGTGCAGCGCTCGAAAAGCTGATATTTACATGAAATATTCCCCACGGATGTTTCAGAGCCACTGTGGAGCACTAATTCACTGCCATCTCGTTATGTCTATTCATATACACAAAGAGAATTCAGAATGTTTATTTTTTAGTTGTTTTTTTACTCATATCTGACACAATGACTCAGGCATAAGGAACAAAGAAACTTAATTTCTCCATCTGTCATTTCCCTCTAGATCAACAACTCCATGAAATGACTTTGCTCCATAAATATCACATAAACCACTTCTGGCAACATGCAACAGCTGCTATGATGGAAGATTGTTTTTTCCCCCATAAAAACAGAAATACTACTACCATTATCCATTTTATAAGCATTTTCCATCGTTTAATTAAGCCCTTATTAAATTCAAGTATTTTGAATTGTATGTTAAATAAAAGACTTGACATGAACAGGGAATGTACTGTATTGTGTATATATATATATATATATATATATATATGCATACACACACACACACACACACACACACACACACACACACACACACACACACACATATATATATATATATATAAAGCAGCAAATTTCAACTGATTATTATTTACTTTTTAAAATATATTGTAGTAGAACAAATTTGCTGCTTAATATATATATATATATTTAACAAAGTTGACAACTTATAAAGGGGCAATAAAATAAAATTAAATTTTTTTTAGTACACATGTAACACTACTTCCTCTTTAGCAGTACATTCACGCATCTCACTTTGTATAACCAACCATCTCTACCCAACTGCCCCATTGCTGTCCACTGGGCCGAGTCCTGACACTCACCCCATGGAGTCCCAATTACCGTGCCTCCTTTGTTTACAATCAATGTTTTCTCATTATGACTATGTGTTGGACAATTGAGGAAGAATTGTTCGTTCTGCGTGGCTGCCCTCGACCCGTCTCACACACCCACAGTCTTTGAGCTGGCACCCACGTTCCCCAGCCCGAGTCCTCCGGGGTGCGGAATGCTAATAGGAATCTGTTCATCTCACTGTAGGAATACCAAATGTGTGCCGGAGCCCCAGAGCCGCTATCGCAACAAGGCTGCAGATGCTTACTGATAAAGTCAGCATATTTTGAGGAAAAACTGACAGATCTTTCGCTCATCTTTCATTCTCTCTCGGCTTTATGACAGTAAAAAAATGCCCTTCACAAGACATCATATATTCTTCATATGATAATCTGCTTCAACCTAGAATAATACCTGGAGTATTATTGTGGTTAAAAATAAAGTTTTTTTTGTTCTTTCTATCAATCTGTTGTAGACACATAGTAGTGGTGGCACAGTCAGATAGAGCTAGTTCAAATCTCCCTGTAGTTGAGGTAATCATGAAAAAACATTAGTACGTGAAATGGATATTTACTGCCAAAACAAACAAACAAACAATGCCAGGCACATGTATTAAGAAAGTAAGTAAGGTTTAGTAGAAATCATATTTTCTTTTAAGTAGCAAATTTTAATAAAATTAGTTTGCTCTTGTTGGACCCACAGCCTTGTGTTATTTTAGTATTATTTATATACTATTATAGTATTTATTAATATTCTGAATTAGCTTTTATTTTTTTATTTTCATTTTTTCATTTTAACTGTAAGTTATAATAATTTTCTAATGTGATTTTGTCATCTATTTAAAGTTTATTTATTTATTTTTGTATTAACCTTTCATGTTTTATTTCATTTTTCTTTTTGTTTTCATATTTAAAACAGTTAATCCAGACATTGCGTTACTGGAAATGATACTTTAAATCCTTTTAGTGGGCTCCTCCCCTTAGTGGATGGTGTCAAGTGTCATATTACAAAATTTACCACACTATTTTAGAATCAAACTTTCTGTAATCTTTGTAAACCGTTGGAAAGGTCTGATTCTCAATGTTCCTATTTTGTTTCTATATGGTGACTATTTTGTGATAGGAAAATGCAAAAAAAAAAAAAGAAAAAAATATATACATTATATATGTAATAAATACATACATACCTACCTAAACCCCTTGGCTACTTTTCGTATAGTGTTTAAGCAAAATCTTACAGGAACATCAATCGACTTCAAATTTGGAACATAGCTTCGTTAGACATATGGCTTTGATTTGATAGATTAGATACATTTTAGATTCCAAAATATTTTGTAAAATATTTATTTTATATAAAATGTATGTTTTAGTACATTACATTTTCTTTACAGTAAACTCAAATTTCTATAACTTTTTACATTTTTATTTCTTTAAAAGCTTTAGGTCTATATTCCAAGAGTATTCATGAATTACAACCATTTTAGTTGCATTTTCACATCTTTGTTAAAAAAAGGGGGGGGGGGGTTGACAATAAATATGGTATTTAATTTTATTTTTAGTAAATTTTTCAGCTTTATTTTAATCAACCAAAATATTTTTGATAGTTTCAGTAAGCTGTGGCAAGCTCAGTTTGCACTGTCTGGATCATGTTTCCCCATCATTCCTTTCCCATTATGCATATTCCCATAAATAAAAGCAGCAATTAAGCCAAAAATAACCAAAAAGTGGCAATAAAAATAACCAATTACATAAACTGTGTGCACAGAGTGTTGCAGAACAGCTTTTAGCAAACCAAATAATCAACAAAACAACTCAAATTCAAATATTCATGAGTATCTGCATATTTAAAATTAATTTATTCCTAAAGCCCTCATTACACCAATTCAAACACTTCAGCACTTTCAATAAAGATAAAACACATAAAATATTGAAATTACTGATTGCGTTTACTGAATTGATAAGCGATATTACGCTAATTATATCAAAAGCACAGTTTGCTTTATTAAAAAGCAAAAAGCCTCATCCTATTCCTACACTTTGCCTGAAGATAAACCTTAACAACAGCTCGATAAAGACATTACGCTCGAGCGCAGCCGGCTGTCACAGGATATTACATCAACCTGCTGAAATGATTAATGACTGCTGTATGATTAGAGCAGCTCAACATAGAGGGATGACATAAGAGCGGATGATTGATTTTAATATCTCCTCATGCACACACTTGGTCTCCAATTTCTCCCGTTTTCGGCCCACGATGCATCTTTCCAGATGGATAAGGGGCTGGTTAATAAGGGCGAACGGATGTGGTGTGATGATCTGTAGTGAATATTTCACTCTGCCTGGGTCCTGGTGCGGCAGGTGTCAGTGAGAGAGCCACACGGCTGCTGAATTATGGATTGGAAGAGGGACAGCGAGTGGCCCAAGACTGCAAATTAATCTCAGGTGATTCCCTAAACCTTAGCACATAAAATGAGAATAAAGACACAGCTAGCAGACCCAGCAGCTAATGAGGCAGTCAAGAACACACACACACACACAGTAAAATATGATTTACACTGCAAGCATACGACACCAAATTCCTGACTGACAGTGCACGCATGATAAAGGTCATGCATAAACATTATCGCACATGTCTCAGAATACTCATTAATATAGCACATATACATGTTTCTGAAAGAACAGATGAATATAACATATGACAGAGGTAAATTATGAACTTAGAAATGCCAAAGAACATGTAACCCAGACACCCATCAGGAATTCTGACATTTGTATCTATAATGTCAGGAATTCTGACATAATATAATTCAAATATTCAAGAAACCCAACTGAAACCTACTTATACAGTGAATCTGGATAAAAGCAAACAGTTCAGGTATTTCGTTTATATTTGGGGGATTTTAACAAACATGTTTGTCGTATACAGACAAATTATAAGTCAAATCATACAAGTGGCTTATTGAAGCAAGACATTCATGCATCATATAGACATTATGATTAACTGAAAATCATAAACCATATAAGCTGCATGACAACATCCTAGCAACCATTCACAATACCCTGGTATCACTGAAGCAAGTTCTACACTTACTTATTTGTGTGAAAATTACAAAAGCATTTACTTTTTATATTTTTGTCTCACTCGTTCCCTGTCTGTACTCTCTGTACTCCCATGTGGTTGTGGAAAGAAGATTTCATGAAATCAGTGATCAGTGACTGTTTCTTGTTGAATCACAGAGCTGAGAAATTAATATCACTGTTGAGTTGTGCTTTCTCATCAAAGGCATTTACTGCCTTCACTTACTGCAAGTCTGCCAAAGGATGCCATCCTGGAAGAATTCACAGTATGTGTTCATATTAATATAGAGTCTGTAGATCAGTTCCAAAATGTTATGCGCTCCCAACCTGGACGGCATTACAAGGCAACACTGGTTCACTTTCAATGCAAAGGTTGTTCCAAAAAGTAGAAAGCATTTATAATCATAAATGCATCAGATTAATCATTAAGAAAAGGCAATCCCAAAATGCAACAGAGAAAAGTTGATTACAAATATACACAGTAGTAAATGAAAGTTAGTATATTTTTTTTTAGTTTTTGAAGAAGTCTATTGATCAAACACGCTAAAAAAAACAGTAATATTGTGAATTATTATTACCATTTAAAACTGTTTTAATATATTTGAAAATGTAATTTATTCCTGTAATGGCAAAGCTGAATATTTACTCCTTTCTTCAGTGTCACAAGATTCTTCAGAAATCATTATAATAATTTGATTGATGCTCAATTATCAGTATAAAAAACATTCATATTGACCCTAAACCTTTGAACAGTATCATACTTATATTTCATTTAATACTGAAAGGTACAGAAAACAAACAAAACAAAAAAAGACTATTTAACTGAATATTCTATGTGTGCGAGCATTTTTATGTGTATTATACAGCTCTCTGGAATACCTGATTCTGCTGGGTAAATCATGGCATTATACAGTCAAATAGCTTTGCATAATAACTTCTAAAGTGTAGCCTATATTTGACCATCATCCAGAAAGAAGCTGTGCTGGTTTCACGTCTCTCATAGCACCCTGTGGTCTTTTTTTCTCACATGATACAATAATTTTTAACCAAATCAGTATGCTAAAGGGTTTTTATTGCTAAATAAACCCTATATGATCCTATTCTATATGATCCCTCACATATGAGGGGACTGTTAGCTTAGCAACATGCTAACATCAAATTCTAATGGAACCAATTGAGTAGAGATTTGCATTTACGAGTTTCATTTCATTTAGCAAGCAGACAGCAAGGCAGCCCAAAACAGAGCTTGTGTGTGCCTGTATTCGAGTGTGTGTGTGTGTGTTTGCTCACCCACTATAACAGTTATATGTACACAATAGCGAGCGGAATGGCATTTGTCAGTGCAGTGCTTTTTCAGCACTCTCCAGGGAGCAGCAGAGTTCGCAGACGATGACCTCTATTACACTTAGAGACAAATACGCACGGCACAAGCCACGGTCCCTTTACAGGGAATAGGATCTCGAGCGAATATCACACACACAGTCATGGTAAATATATCTGGGAACACTTACAAATACTGACAGGACACACCAAGCAGATCCAGCGTACACACACACAGCACAAGCAGAATACAGGTGGTCAAATAAAACTGACAGAAAGAATATGCTTGAATTTTCCAGGGAACTGCCCAGGGATGAAAAACTGGGAGTCGAAGAACATGTTGTGCACACATACGTGAACAACACCTGTCTAATGCTATTGCCGCAGCCAATATCTCAAGTTTTATGCTGTAGAAAAACAGAAGTAGCCCAGCATCTGTTGAAAGGAAAGCCTTTCTGACTCTAGTCAAATATATTCAGGACTCAAATAAAACCTAAATTTTACCACCCACTAACAGGAACATGAGCCAGACCATGTGTCCTAAGAGTTTAGCATAACCGTCCCTGCTGAAACTGCTGGAAGCCTTATATGTCAGTGAAAAATATATGCAATGCTAGTTTGGATCAAATGTGCTCTGCCTCTATGACCTTTGACATCTGGTCTGGAATGAGACATGGAATGAATATTACAATCCATTTACTGTAGGATTTTGTAAAAAAAAAAAAACTCCCCACTGACTAGGCACAAATAACATTCAAATTTAATCATATTCCGATTGTGTATGCGTTTTTAACACGTTTTAAGACTTTCCACAACATTTTGCTAACATCACCACAGTGCATCTGCAGGTGCAGATGGTTGAATTTATGTTATACTTACACACCTTCTGAAGATGCATGACTAAGGGTTGTGAAATATTTTTGGAGGGAGAAAACCGATTATTTTTAGAAATGCACATAAATCTATATACAGACAATATATTTTGCTCTCCTGTGTAGGGAATGAACCGGTTTATTAATTTACTGTGCAAAATTATTATAATTAATTACTAGCAAGCACTTCCTATATTCCCAGAAGAGAATAGAATAGAATGTGAGTTTATTCAAAATACGCTGATTACTGTATTTAGAGGAATATTCTAATAGCTGTGACCAAAATACGCAATCTCACTTAATGCCAATGGTGGATAAAACTGACTCGAACCTGTGATTATAAACTGCAGGACACACTGAATGAAGCTTGTGAATGCATAGACATAACCTCTTTGTTCAGAGGCATGCTATCTATATGCTATAGAAATGCCATCATCTGTCCTGTCACCATTACACACTGTGAATCCTCTGTTATTATGGAGGGATACTGGTTTGTGCTGGGGTGTGTCACAAGAGCTGCCTGAAACCTCAACAACAACGCATTTGAGGGGATCCTGTTAGAAACAGTGTTTTAGAAAAGAGAAATTCAAAGAGGAGAGTGTCGAATGAGTGACAGTCATCCAAACGCAGAGGACTATTGGCCTCTTATCTAAACCGAATTCTTTAGTGGAGTAGGTCAGAATGCAAGGGACAAAATCTAAATAGAAAACAGAATAGCACCTTTCCTTTAACACTCGCTTGGAGTGGCGTAGCCCCTGGAATGTGTTTACCATTATACACAACATTAGCCCTCCCAAATAACACAACAAATCAAATTCAGTCAGTGGAAAAGGGCCTTTCAATTGCATTCCTATTCAATAATGAAAGACTAATGGCTATTGCAGTTAAATGAATGCTTTCAAGCCGCTCTCTCGCTCCCTGTAGGCAGGAAAGTAATGAAGGGAGGGTGCCGTCTTCGACACGCAAGACTGCTGTGGGATACACTGACTTATGGATATATAAGATAGATAGATAGATAGATAGATAGATAGATAGATAGATAGATAGATAGATAGATAGATAGATCAACTGAATGAATTAACAAATTAAAAAATAGATGTAAACCACAATAGAAAAAGCTGAAAAATGATCACAGTCTGAAGTGACAATAGCATCAAGCTTCCCTGAGAGCAGCACAGCCAACAGGAGCAGCTGCAGAGCCGGGATGGAGTAGAGAGAGTCCCAGTTGCAGCATCTCAGCACGAAATTGTCTCATCAAGGGGAAACTAGAGTCAGGGGAGCATGGAGAGGGAACGAATGCTACTTCTGCTGGACAAGCTTTACCAATCTACAGCTCAATTTACAACAAAATCTGTTCATTTTCTTCTTGCCCAACATGAGAAAAAGAAATAAAGAAAATAAAAGTAATAATTTGGTTGATGGGCAAATGTTGTTCAGGCTTCAGTGGCTGAGCACAGACAAACACACAAGATGAAGTGTTCGGAGTGAGTTAAATGCTTTTTTGACTTCCTATAAATGTTCTCATCTCTCACGCATTCATTAAAACCACTTCTGCATCACAGACATCTATATGAACAGCATACAGCTGCAATATGAATAAAAGCGTTTCTTTTGTAGGGCAAATTATAAATGCCAGAGGCAAATTACATTACACTATTACCTTCCACGAAAAGCAGTAAGTGGAATTTCATTCAAGAGAGATTGTTTGTTTACATACTCTATTGATTACGGCAACAGTAAATCACTTAATGATGATCAAACGATGTAGAAAAGCATTTTAATTGGGCATACATCCAGATGCACGTTGCCTGGACTGCACTGATGGAATAATGCTGTTCAGTCTCAGCATAGTATGCAAGATTGAAATCTGTTGAATCTTTCACAACCTAGCACTCCGTAAAATGGAGAATTATGGTGTGCACAATGTTTATGCAATGTCTGTGCTGTCACCTGATTTGCATTGAATTCCTCTAATAAATCAGGTATAAAAGCTATGCTATCATCTTACAAAATAATTTTTGATGAATTAAGTCTCCAAATAAACATGATTTTATGTTAATGTATGTTTTAGTAAAAAAGTGCATGCTAAAAAAATATAATTGACAACATTTACAGTCAGTCATACAGGTTTGGAACAACATAAGTTGAGTAAATTATGACATTATAGATGTTTAATATTTAAAGTTGGAGGTTTAGGGCAAACCAAAATGTCTATCTATATATAGTAGTACTACTCTGGATAATATGATAGTCTAAGATATTTCACCCCCTCCTGATTTAATCATGTGAACAAATAAATTGCAAATCCTGAGTCATGTTGTCTTTTAAAATAAGATTGCTGTTGTATAATTCAAACTTTCTATGTAACATAAACTTAACACAATTTGGCAAAATGTCAACAGCACTGTTAACACAAATTAGCACTGTAGGCGACTCAAAAGCAAAGTGCTGGAAAATGTCATTTTATCATCCACTGCAGTGCTCCTGTGTGCTAGAATCTCAAAGTGGCAGAAGGGAGGCAGGGTTGTGAGTGAAAATGGAGAAACGCGCCTCTCTCCCAGGCATTGATTATCCTACTCTCTTCTGGGCTGTGTGATTGCATGATTAGAGGGTAAAGAGACAGAGAGCAGATGAGAGGTGAGGGAGAAAGCTTTGTGCTTCTGAAAACTCTCCATTTCATGACCCTTGGGCCAGACAGCTAGTTTTCAGCGAAACGAGGGCCGCCAAAATGAGTACAATCTGACGAAAATAAAGAGCGAGAGATTAGAATTCACCAATCTAGAGCAGACGGAGTCAAAAGTGGCAGGACACTCTCAGACAGACTAGCAGTCCTCCATGGGCGTCTCGGTCAATGTTACGCTTATTTCCATTTTTCACAAAGTCTTTGAAACTGCGACAGAGGTGCCAATGGCCTGATTAAAATTCAATTAAATGATTTTCCTGGAATAAATGTTATCTGCTCCACTCATTTGCACGAGTTAACCTTGGCTCAGAGCTAGAAACAGACGTGTGCAAGCGAGATGTATGAGAGCGCTGAAAGGAGAAACCTGGGTAGGCAGACAGAGTGTGAGGAAGACAAAATAAATGGAAGAAACAGAAACATTTGGAACACATCATTCAAAGGCTTTACAATGGCAGCTGATGCACAGAAATTGTGATTAAAACATTAATTCAGTCAAAATTAATGAACGAATGAACAAACAAACGATGAATGTCGAACAAATGATGGATCGATGTATGGACGGACGGAGAGACAGACGACAGACAGACAGACAGACAGACAGATAAGATAGATAGATAGTGTGGCGGGAAGAGCAAATGACAGACACAGTGGGTGTGGCGTTAGGCCTCGGTGAGGCTTTTATTAAACAAAAAATAATAAAATAAAGTGTCCAAAGGGAATAGAGTGTCCAAAATAAACAGGGGATCTGGTGTCCTCGTCATGCTGCGAGGTTTGTGAAGGAGGGCAGTTCTAAAAGGAAGGGACCAGGTAAGGGGAAGAGTCCGGCGGCCGCACGCGCTCCCCTCTGAGGTCCGGGGCGCGAAGGACGTGGCTTCCCCAGTGGCTCCGTCTACCTCTAGGTCCACGGCGCTCGACGGGACTAGTCGGCCCGGCATCCTGGCACGTATCACGTCTCTGGCGGTGCGGGAGTCCCTCTTCCTGGACCCACGAGGACACCAGTGTGCATGCACGGGAAAGAGGCCGATCTCTCGAGGAGAGGCGCGCTCGGCATATAAACAGCGGCGGTGATGAGGCTCTATTCGGTTCAGGTGCGCCTCATCACACGCCGTCAGCCCTGGATGATTCAGCGCCCCTCCTCTCTCACACACCCACTCCCGTCGGGAGCCTGGTGAAGGGCGGCGAATAAGGGACAGGGTAGTCATGATAGTAAGGGGGGAGGCAGCCGACTCGTCACAATATATAGATACAGACAGACAGATAGATAGATAGATAGATAGATAGATAGATAGATAGATAGATAGATAGATAGATAGATAGATAGATAGATAGATAGATAGATAGATAGATAGATAGATAGATAGATAGATAGATAGATAGATAACTGAAATAACAAATGAAATGATAAATTCATCCCACACACTTTGTTTGGGGCAAACAATGCAATGAATGAAACAGACAGACAAACAGAACAAACAAACGAATGAACGATCGATAGATAGAATGCAGGACAGTGGATGTTTTTGCTCTGCAGATGTTTAGCGAACTTCTCAAAACTTATCGGGGATTTTGAGCACACTCATGCTAGCAAGTCAATAAATGTTTATATGATAACAAACAAACACCTCCACAAGCTCACACACACATTCAGAAACACCTGGAGGCAATAAAACACAGTGTGTGTATCTCCGGACTAGATGTATAGCTACAAAGATCCCTCACAAACAATCACGTACAATCAGACTGCTTGGAGAATGAAAAAGATACAGATACATTAAAGGCGGAATAGGAAAAAGAAAACCAACAGATTCCCAAACTTACATGCGACTGCTGGGAGGGATTTTGCGTCCGTCTCTGAACCAGGTAACCTGTGGTTGAGGAAAACAGCGAATGCGAGGCGCTGGTATTACAGCTCCTTCTCCTTGGGATACGGCTTGGGCCCGCTCCCCTTCCTCAAAACTTCCCATATCTATAGACACACACAAAAGTGAGCAAATTACAAAACACGCATGTGTTAAAACTCTTATATAGTGCATATCTTAGCATTCAGCATTAAATGTCTGTCTAAATACTGGTTCATAACTCCACTACAAATACAAACAGACTTTAATTTCTGGTACAAGTGCCTACATCAGTAGATAAAAAATCAGTTGCAGTATTAACATCTGTCGTTTCGCCAGAGACACAGCAGAATTTTCCAGTGTTTTCTAGTGTCTTTCTAGCTTCAGTTGGACAGCGTTTGACAGACGTGCTCTGACACAGTGCCAGACATCATAGCGGCTGCCTTCAGACTTGGGATGATATGTGCCAGCTAGCTATCGGCCATGACAGTGACCAGAACTGACTCATCCGAACAGACATTCACCATGCGTTAAATCAGCAATCATTCGTATTTACACCCCTATCTGATTCCGCAGCATGTCCTTGTTGGAGGAACACGGACACGAGTAGCTAACTTCCTGTTGAAAACGTCAATTTATTCCTTCTTGCCAATCCCTGAAAAAGGTTTGTAGAGCAACTTTTACTCTCAACTTATAAGTTTTAAGAGGGTAACACACCTAAAAATGAACATTTTGTCATTCCAACCCTGTATCATTATTACTTTCATAAATAACAAAAGAAGGTCTAAGGCAGAATGTCAGAGGAATAATGAAAGTAATATGGGGTCGGAATGACATAAGGCTGAATAAATGAAAAAAACTTACACTAGTATTTCTTTTGTCAGCAAGGAAAGTTAGAGCCAAACACCATTTTGAGCTGCACGGTGTGGAGGAGATTTGAAAATCAAAGGCAGCGTCTTTAATATCAAGAGCATTATTCAACAAAAAAGCTAATTACGGAAAACCACTTAAAAAATAATACAATATCCAGCATGGCAATGTCCTGCCTTTGATATCACAATGTCGTTTCCTGTGTATTGACTCCTGTATTTAATTTCTCTCACTTCATCCTTCAAATGAAACAAAAGGAAATTGGATGTCAATTATTGCACAGGTGCTTGAAAGGGAAATGAGGAAAGAAAATAAGGTCTAAGTACTTCCATCTTAACCAGAAGTGAAGTACCTGCACATATCCCGATATGAAAGGCCATAAGAAGAAGCGATGGACCGATACATCAGTCAGCCTGAATAACTGGACAACACTCGGACATTTTTAGGTTATTATGCCACTTTCAAGTCCTCCTGGGACGTTCGTACTTACGAGTTGATAACGACGTCAGGTGCATTCAAGTCACTTTGGTCGGAACAAGATGCTTTTCTACATAAAATTCAACGATTTTTTTTAAAGTCTACATATACAAAATGATGAATAAAGAATGTGCATCGTTGTGTTTTTGCTTTTTTCTGTTTTTATTCAATTTATGAAAGTGATGTAAACAGAATCATTATATGTTCTATGGTAAAATAATATCATATTTTGAATATGTAACTTATATAGTTTTATTTTACAATACAATACATAAATATAATCATTTTATTCATTTCAACAAATTTACAATCAATACAGACGCTGCATATCTACTAGGGCTGGGTTAAAAATATCGATTCTCCGATTTTAATCGATCTTCAGTTTAACGCAATGATATCGATTCGGGAAATCCCCGAATCGATTCTTAATGCGCGTGCTTCACGTAAGAGGATATGAATATTCACCTCTCGTCCTGAAGGTGTCACCATCTTTCGAATTGCTCCACTAAAAAAAACAACTGTGTGCACCCTATTATTAATGTAGATGTGTATTTCAGTAATAAACTTAAGTAGGAGAGTTTCAGTTACCAGCATTTATATCAAAATATGGATCCCATGTCTGCACAACTAACATTTTAAATTAAATATTGATAGCTAATCGATATCGAATCGAATCGAATCGAATCGAAATCGAATCGAATTGAAACCATAAAAATAATAATCGAATCGAATCGCAGAATTGGTCACAATACCCAGCCCTAATATCTACAGTCTTTGGCTGCGTCCATTGCATCCGACACATTTTCTCACTGACACACCCCTTACTCGGAAACTTGGGGCTTAAAGAAAGTTTTGAGTTTCCCACTCGTAACAACGACTTTAGGCTGGCGTTCATCTCGTAAATACGATTTATCCGACATGACCTGAACGCACCATTAGCATGGGCTGCTAACGGTGAGCATATGGAAGTTCACAGACATGTTAGTTCTAAAATGAAGAAGGCCGTGTTAACTGATAATAAAACTGAGTACATTTTGAGTAAACATTGTTAAAATACACTACTCCTCAAAGGTTTGAGGTTGGTACAATTTTTTAATGTGCTTCAAAAGAAGTCTCTTATGCTCACCAAGGCTGCATTTATTTGATCAAAATACAGTAAATCAGTAACAATTTAAAATTTATGTTTAATATTTGAATATATTTTAAAATGTATTTTATTCCTGTGATGGCTAAGCTGAATATTCAGCATCATTACTCCAGTCTTCAGTGTCACATGATCCTTCAGAAATCATTCTAATATGCTGAAACATTTCTGATTATTATCAAAGTTTAAAACAGTTGTGCCTTTTATTTTTGTGTTTTTTTTTCAGGATTCTTTGATACAAATAAAGTTAAAATCAAAATGTTTCTAACATAAAAGTCTTTACCATCACTTTTGATTAATGTTTCCTTGCTGGACAAAAGCAATAATCTCCTTCCAAAAAAAATAAATAAATAAAGTAAATAAATAAATTACTGACCCCAAACTTTTGAGAAATAGTATATATTAATTTCATTTGAGTCTAATCATGTATTAAAACACATTCACAGACTAATGCTAGTAGTTTAATAAAGCATAACTTTCATCAAGTGTTTTTTATTTATATATTGTGTGTGCTCAGAGATAAAAACAAACATACTGAAAGAACTTTAAAGTGAATTAGGCTCAGTTTTTGCTATGGATCGAACACGCATCCGCGAGCAGGAAATGATCAAGGAGTGGCGCGATTACAGACAGGAAGTTGCTGTTGCTTCACTCACATACTCCGCCAGAGAAAAATCAAACTTCGATAATGACCGGAAACAGTCGGCGAGAGGTCAGTGGCCAGTGAAACTTGAATCTGGCTTGAAACACCAGAGACCTGCCACTCGGTTCAAGCGCAGCAGCTGTTCCTAATGCTAAACAGATTTATAAATTGGAGGAATTAATTGAATTCTGAGAGAGCGAAGTGATTGGTCGACACAACCTCATCAGTCTAATGAGGAAGTTAGAGTGGACCAGCTGCGGCATTGCAGAGGAGCTTTTAATGAAACAGAGGTACGCCACCTCACCAACAGCTGCAGTTCCTGTGAAACACACACACACACACACACACACACACACTAGGGCACAATTTGACCGTCTGGTAAAAATCACACATGCAAGGACCAACAAACATTGAAATCCAAAGTGGTTGAGAGTTACTATGGTTACTCACATGCCAGTTGTACTTCGGTTCTCCTCTGTAACAACGCTCCGACTCTGTTCCTCACAATACACCGATAGAGGCCAGCATGCGATCTGTCCAGAGATGGTATCAAATACCTGTGAGGGATAAAACACAGCAGGTTTACTCTCTAAAACCACAATAATGACTATGCATGAAGCATGATGTAATGCCCAACTGTCAGAGTGCCTTTCATAAGTGATGCATAAGCGTTTTATGTATATTTTATATGTACAAATGACTCTCATTCATTCTGTCACCGCTGTCCTTCTCAAAGCGAACATCTCTGTAATCTGTCAAAACTGTCAGGCTCTCACACGCACTTTTCATTTCAACGCATGCTTCTTATCTTTTATAAAGCACTCCTGGGAGATTATAAATACAGCAATAAAGTATATATTTTTTGCCTATATTCCCATCTCATTGTAATGACCTTGAATTCTTCAGCTTCAATGCAGAATGTAAATAATGTTTGTATTATGTGCTTCCTCTCAGTAGGTGGCGCTCTAACATACACAATGACTGTGGAAGTAAAAACAAAAAAACACTGTCACAGGTTTTAGTGAGGCCTACAAGTGAGTTAATACGCAAGTACCAATAGATTTACGTTTCTCTTCCAGGACCCTCATTACTTATATTGTAGCCAATTTGGCAGAAAACTGACCAAGACCACAGAAACAGTAATTCCATGTTTGCTTTTTAACTATGAAATACTTAATCACAAAATATGAAATTGATTATAACACTACACCACTGATAAAACTCACATCAATGAATTTCTGCCTTTATATAAAAAAAAAAAAAAAAAAAATATATATATATATATATATATATATATATATATATAAAATTAAACTAAATTAAAACCCTTTAAAAAATGATCAGGTACAGTAAGATATTTTAATGTATTCATCAAGGACACAAATTGATCAAAAGTGACACGAAATACTTTACATTATTACAAATAATGTATTTTTAAATACTATATTTTCTTTTGAACTTTATATTCATCAAAAAATATCCACAAAAATATTAAGCAGCACAATTTTTTCCAGTTTTTACAATAATGAGAAATGACTAGTGTATGACATCGCTATAATATTTCTATATAGGGTTACACTTTATTTTAAGGTGTCCTTGTTACAGTGTAATTATTATAGTACTGAATAATATTAATTAACTGTGCTTACTGTCTGGTTAGTGTTAGGATTAGGGTTTGGCTTAGGGTTACTTGCATGTATTTATGCATAATATGTTGTCATTATAATAGTGAGTACATGTAACGTGTAACAAGGACACTTTAAAATAAAGTTAAAGTTAAAAATGGCACATTTCCGAACTCAAGCAGCTGCTGTTGAGATGAATGTGAATGCTAGCATGCAGCTTTTCTCTTTTGTATATACCAGCTAAAACTTCATTACTTTAATTTACCTCTTATTGTGAAGTGGATGAAATCGGATCATCTTCCAGACCATTTTAATTCAGTCAAACCACATTTTCTCTCAGCCCGACTGACCTGAACTCAAATTAAAATGACCTGAAGGCCCATGGGCCACACATTACCGGGCCAGAACGCTCTCCAGTCTCATGGATCGATGATAGAGAGAGATAAAAGAATGAAACTGCACAGAAATGAGCAGGATAGAGGGAAGGAATGCGAGAGAGAAAGGGAGATGAGGAAGCCACTCTCCGATTCGATCTAGATGCTTTAAAAAGCCATTGACCTCAGATGGCAATCAATACAAACAATGGAGTAGAGACAGTAAAAAGATCTGTCCAGACAGACAGAATGAGACTGAGAGAGAGAAAGAGAGAAAGATAATGAGAGCAAAGAGAGAACATAATGCGAAGAATAAGAAACAAGAAAAAGTCAACAAAAAAAAGATGAGGATGATAGAGAAATGAACACAGAAAATCATGCAAACAAAATGACAAGAAGAGGACAGTGATTGATTAGCCAGAAGCTGTTAGAAGGTCAGCTGTGTGGCTATTCAGTCAAGACATCAACATTATCTGCCACTCAAGCTACTGCTGTCTGAAATAGCTTTTACTTCCAATATTGTGCCATTTTGTAGCATTAGTGTTTAACAATTTACTTTCCATTGTACAGTATTTTTTCCAATAATACACTCTAATTTAAGCAGATTTAGAGAGGGGGGAGTGGGGCAGACCAACTATGACAATAAATGGGAGAAATTACAAACCTAAATATGGTGGAAATATGGACTGTAAATGGAATAAAAGTCTCAACGTGATGTCTTTAAATAGACAAACCATATTTTGATAAAAAATAGAAGTGAATGGATATTAAATAGAAGCTGTACTGGCAGGCAGCCTGGCCACAGACTACTATATTATATTATACTATACTATTGTCACGGTGCACACACGAGGAGGACACAGGAACACGCAGACGAGGATGTAACTCAAAATAACAGTCTTTACTGAAGACATCAAGGCAGGGCAAGACAAGGCAGGGCTGACACAGACAGGAACACCGGGGAGTAACGAGTAGACCAGACGACATTACACTGAGCAGACAGGACTATAAATACACAGGTAAATCATAGATAATTAGACAAACACGGCTGGACAAGAATAACTGATTACATCAGACAAGGACAGGAAACAAACCAAATATGGACACATGAGGCAGGAACACATGACACACACACGACAGAGGCTGACAACTATCCTATAATATAATATAAAAACAACATTTTGCAGTGAATACAGGAACTTTTAAAAAATTATAAATATTTTATATATTTTTAATAAAATATATTACAATATATTTTCTAATTATAAATCATATTTATATTATTATAAAACTAATATTATTAAATAAAAAAGTAATATTTAAAAATTGCATATATATATATATACATATACATACACACATAAATACATTGTTAACAAATATTTTCAGTGCTGATATTTGTAGGTTATATAATACCTTTTTAAATATTAACAGTAACAAAACTGCTTCAGTGATATCTTTTTTTATTAAATTATAATAAAAAGATAAATATTAAAATAAATATCAAACTTTCATGACACTTTATCTTCATTACTATCCTTAGATGCCCTTCAAAACATAGCAAATAAATTTTTAATTCAAACATCATCTCAAAAAGGCATATTCAAGTAATTGTATGAATAAAGGCATTTTCAAATAAATGTACTTTTGAATAAATCAATAGATCCAGACACAAAAATGAGCATAAAATATTTGACCAAAAACAAGCACCATTTAAAGGTCTCAGGTTTATAGCTGTACAGATTGAGCTGTTAGTGGCTATTATCCGGTCCCACACTGACTCCAGACCTGTAGTTTAACCTACCGCTAGCCGTGAGAGACTAAGATTGTGTGGGTGTGGAGGAAAATGCCTGCAGTGGTGAAATAAGAGTGGTATAGGGCTTGAATGACGTGCGTCTTGTTAGAAGTCAAGAGTTGAGGAGAGCTGTTATTAACAGACTATAATGAAGTATCAAACGATATTAGCGATGAGGTTAGCCGGTTGCAGATCCTGCCAGGCATGGTAAATTGCTTCTTGTATGAAGTATATTAGCGCTAATGGACTAATTAGGAAGTTTGGGGGGCTGGTGGGGGGTATACTTTTTAGTTAATTAGCGAGATGAAGCTTCACACATGCCCCGAAACATTTGGCTGCCATCAACCCTGCAAGCTTGCTACATGCAGCTCAACTCTAGATAAAGAGAGAAGACTGTGTTCTGATTATATATAGACTACACACACTAACATTAAAAATTATTGTGGTCGGTAAGATTTCTTTAATGTTTATGAAAGAACTCTCTTATGCTCACAAAAGCTGCATTCGTTTAATCAAAACTACAGTAAAAACTGTACTATTTAGAAATATTATTAACATTTAAAATAGCTGTTTTGTATTTTAGCCTATTTTAAAAAAGTTATTTATTTCTGTCATGGCAAAGATGAATTTTCAGCAGCCAATATTGCAGTCTGTGTCACATGATCCTTCAGAAATCATTGTTATTTGGTGCTCAAGAAACATTTATTATCTTATTTCTTATTATTTATTTAAATTATGATTTTTGTAACATTATAAATGCATTTACTGTCACATTTAATCAGTTTAATGTGTCCCTTCTGAATTAAAATATTGAATAAGTAATAATAATAATAATAACACACACACACACACATACACACACACACACACACACACACACTTTTTGGTTTTATTCTATTGGAACTATATTTATTCAGAAATGGATTCATTCAGAAAATTACCTGAATATACCCTTTTGTGATGTGCATGTTTCTATTAAAATTTATTTGGTATGTTTTACAGGGTATAAAGTAAAAATGTAAGGGTAATGTCACAAAAAGGCTGAATTTATATGGTTTTTCTATTATAATTCCATAAAAAAACGATTAGTGAAGCAGTCTAGCTGTATTTTTTTCCTTATTAATATTTATTTGTATATTATATTAATTCACACTAATGTATGGTGTGGTCTATATACACAAACTAATATAATATTTAAATTAATATAATTAATGCTTAAAACCTCATTCCTATATATATAAAAAAAAAAAACTGCAGAAATTAATGAAGTTAAATATGTTGATTTTTGCCAGACTTCATGAAGTCCTGAGGTGGTACGCAATGATTTGTGGGTAAATTTCCCTCTCTGTAAAGCTATCTATGGGTCTACACTTGTTCTAAACTAGAATCTCACTTTAAAGGGCCAAATACCCTGTTATGTTTACTTCCAGGGCACTATAGACCAAATGGACATAGCCCTATTCTAACAGGTGGTGCTATGACTCTGAGTTTAACCTTGCAGAGTTTTCTGACTAATGAAATCCCGCCACGAGCGGCATATATTCAGGGTGACTTCCTCTCTATCTTCCTCTCTCCCGTTCCTTCTTTCTCTAATGAATATAATTAACCTTTAAAGAGCTGTGAGCTTGTGCAGCAGGGTTGAGAGAGTCAGTAGGGGCCGGGGCTTCAGACATTGATTGATTGATGTTCCAGCCAACAGAGCGCAATGTCAGGTCCCTTTAATTAGCCTTCCGTTAACGGAGAAGAGAAAAGAGCGAGAAAGCACGGGAGCAAAAAGTAGCAGATGAAGTTCAAACGCCCCTGACTGAGCCGGCTGACAAACAGACACCCGTCTGGGCTGATGTTGCCTTGGAGACCCATCGCTGTTGGATGAAGTGGTGGTCTACCTCACAGTGACTTTAACCTACTCGCAGAAGCAATTCAGCAAACTCCTCAAAGATGTCAAAGAAAAAGTTTCCATGAAAAGGAGTTGAGCATTGATAGTTTGGTTCAATAGCCTGTCTCCTGCCCACAGAATGCTATTTATGCTCACAAACACGCTTATACAATGATATGTAGACTTTAATAATTAAAGAGACTATCACTGCATTTCTGTAGGTCTTGAGATTTTTTGACTGCCTTTATTGAATGAAATACATTCACATCAAGAAATCAATGATGTTGTAACCCCTGGAGAGGTTAAAGAACTACACATCAATATGGAAATATTGAAAAGGCTTGAATGTATACAGCATAACTAAAGCTCAGAAGCTTCATTTGCATACTGGTTGGTCTTACCATGGTCCAATGTATTAGTAATTTATTAGTAATATTAGTAATTTATTTTAAATAATCTTATTATACACACGTGTGCACACAAATTTTTATATTTATCTATTTTATGAATTATATTTTAAACATTGACTATTACTTTTAGAGAAAATATATTTTGTAAATTTGAATAAAAAAATGTAAAACATTGTTTATAATATTTATAATAAATAAGTTATTATAATAAATTATAAAGTAAAAATATATATCATACTTATTAATTTATATATATATATATATATATATATATATATATATATATATTCATTATATGTTTAAATATATTACTTTATTATTATACATTTACTTTTATATTATAAAATATTTCATGTAAAATATGTATGACCCTTTAGAGAAAGACCTGCTGTAAGCTATAAAGATTGTTAATTAACTACATTACCCATGATTCTGCAAAAAAACATTTCCACCAGTCAGAAAATTGAAGCAAAGATACTATAGCGACCATCCAGTCAACCTTCCTATGCTCTCAACCTACTTAAATATATTATATAAATGCATATTTGTCAATAAACATAAAATACATTTTTCTATATAGTTTTATACAGAGAGAAAGTGGACAGGCACTGTTACGCACTATTATAATTCTGGATCCCGTTTGCTACTGCAATTCAAATTCTGTCCAAATTGAGCTGTTGAATTTTAAAACCCATTCTCAAACATGATTCTGAATGGTGCACAACCCTGGCATGAACTGCATACTTATGAACATATTCAACAATGTCTGTAAGGTCAGACTGCAACAGTTCCATTGGGAGGTTACTGGAAACCAGATTATGGATGCACTCTTGCATACACAGATATAACACCAGACGCACACACACACACACACACACACATGGTTACACTGAAAGAATGCTGGGTGGAAGTCTCATGTTTCAGGTGCAGAAGAGAATCCATTAGCATTGTCTGGACGGAAAGCTCTTCTCAGTAAGTGAAAGGATATCAGGTCACAGATATCCAGAAGGCATCGCAACAGACCACGCTTATGTTTACATGAATGAAGAAAACAACAGAATGCTTCTTCTGCTGCAGTGCCGTCTTTGACATCGCGTGGTTTCAGGAAAGAAGAATGAAAGCAAAAAAGCAGGTCTTTTTGTACAGGCCTACGCTGCAGGTGATTCAATTTGCTGGGAGAGAAACGCAACATCGGCTCAGCCTGCAGGCGCTGTTACAGGAAGCACTGATAACATCTGCTGCCTATAGAATAACCAGTGCATATAGTTGATGAATGGCACAGCCTTTCGTTAACCAAACAACAGCGGTACTTGTTGTTATGGTGACACTAATGGCAGGGATGTTGAAATAGGAAAAGGATGTTTGCTTATATAAGAAGCAAAGAGAGTTTTTATGGGCATACACTGTTTATTTCAGTGTTGAAGAACAATTGTACACTGTTTATTTGAATAGGAGTCAATGACTTTAACACAACTGATTTGAAAACTTCTTTAAATTATCAATACTTCTGAAATGAAGTGTGAAATAATTAGTATTTACATTCAAATGTAACATCTACATATGGTCATATGTGACTACACATTTTTGCAAGGGAAGTAACAAAAAACAGAATCCCCCCCACTTCATTTTCATTGAATGCATGAAAAAAAAAACAAAAAAAACATTGAGATATTTTTCAGTAAAACATATCCGGAATAATCTGGAACGATGGTGAGTAAATGATGAAAGAACTTTTGTTTTGGGTGACCTATATCTTCAAATGAACAGTTCATCCAAAAAGAAAAATGTATTGATTCTCGGGCCGTCGAAGATGTATTTGTTTTTTCATCAGAACAGGTTTGGGGGATTTTCATTACATCACTTGCTCATCATTGGATCCTCTGGAGTGAATGGGTGCCGTCAGAATGAGAGTTAAAGCAGCTGATAAAAAACATCAATATTCCACAAGTAATCTACAGACACCAGTTCATCAACTAACATCTCATAAAGAGAAAAGCTGCGTGTTTGTAAGTGGTTTGTAAACACTGGTTTTGTAAAGCTGTTTGGACTAACATTCTGACGGCATCCATTCACTGCAGAGGATCCATTGGTGAGAAAGTGATGTAATGCTAAATTTCTCTAAATTTGTTCATCGGAACAGATTTAGAGAAATTTAGCATTACATCACTTTCTCACCAATGGATCCTCTGCAGTGAATGGGTGCCGTCAGAATGAAGAAGAAACAAACTTATCTGTATCTTGGATAGTCTGAGGGTGAGTAAAATTTCAGCAAATTTCATAATAAATAAACACAATTTGATTGGCATTGGCTGTTCACAGTCTTAAATTAATATTTATTTGTATGAGTTACAAATTTCCTAAACATGCACTCCTAAAATCAATGTACCATGTGTTTGCAGAACCGAAAAAAAAACCTTATTTGCTTATCTCTTTCCTCAGCAGACACTATTTTCCCCAAAATGTCTTCAAAAGCGTGTAAATATTGTGTTGGCATGTATCACTACAGGTAGATAAGAATGTAAATGGAGTGAAAAACCAAAACATGTATGGCATAGCAGTATTTTATAGGATCTTTCACTGAATTTCTGTGAGAATGCTCAGTGGGAACTCGTCGCTGCCATCCTCCAGACAAGGCAAATTATTGCACTGAACTCTAGTTAATTCGTGCAGATCCGGCGTGAAATTGTCCCTGTTAATGTGAAAATATGGTCTGAGAGTCAGCCGTGAGAGAAACTTGTTTTCTGAAGTTTCAGCACAAGAAATAGAAACCAGAGAGTGCAAACTGGAGACAAGAACCAAATCATAAAAGAATGAAAAATAGTGAGGATGGCCTTAAAACATATCTGCAAGACATTAATCTGAAAGGCTAGGTTGCTCTTTTCTGCTTTGTCTTTCGATCTTTCAACTTAAGGCAGTATAGTTATAATCCAAGGCCTTCAGAAACAAGAAAACAAATTAGTTACACTCCCGTGATGCTTCTGTGATTTGAATTATGAATTGAATGGTGGAAATTATTGAAGAGGCAAAACCATTAGTCAATAACATCTTAATTTTTGATCTTGACTTATAAGACAACTAATGACTGAATTTACACTACCTTTTTTGTTTTGTTTTTGAAAGAAGATCTCACCAAAGTTGCAAAAAAAGAGTAAAAAATTATGAAACAGTATTTCCATGAAACTCAATCTATGAAAGACAATTGCTTTTCATTTTAACATGGAGTAGGCAAAATTATTTCAACATTGAAAAATGACACAATCACATTCAAATTCTGCATTTAATGCAGCAAGGCACTTGGGTAGTGTTAAACAGACCCAGAACACACGCCTGAGCTGATCGGATGCCCGGGAAGGCTGATGTCATTAGCGCCACAGTAGCAGAGTCAGCTGAGCTGGCATTAGAGAACAACACTACTGCCAGACAACAATTGATTGAGCTCATTTGGGAAAGTCTCCTTTGCGTACAAGAGAAGCACGCACACACACTTATGTGTCAGGGGGCTGGGAAAGGAAAGGTCATTGTGAGAGCTGGGATGCTTTTAAATGACGATTCATCACTCTTTCTATTTGCATAGAAGAGCATCCATGGCCAAATTACCATTCGCCTTTGCTGACCTTGCCACTTACACTCACATGCCTTCGCATGTCATAGGGGAGGACACCAGTGACACTGGAGACATCCCATACAAACACAAGTCTGTACAAACATCCAGAAACTGGGTTTCAGTTGCGTTTCTACTATATGTATTATAGTAGCAAATCTTAGTCCTGATCAACGATACTGACCTTTGATTATCTCTTTGACCTCTAGATGTGTCTGATTGCATAACATTGTGTCCTAACCAAGCATAAGAAGAGGAGACACTACATTTTATGAACAACATAAAATAAAATAAAATAAGGTTATAAAATAAACTAAAAATAAATCAAATATTAAATAAAACATTTTAATAAGATGATAAAATAAGTTAAAGAAAATAAATAAATTCTGTAGAAATAAATAAATAACTTTTTGTGTTCATGTATCACTTTAAGCATACAAATACACAGAGCCAGAAGTCAGAGAATGTTGTACAATTATTATGTACAGATATTTTGAAATTGAACCATGTTTATATGCATACCATTTTACAATTAAAGTCCACATTCTGATTAAGTAAAATAAATAAATAAATAAACTTTATGCTGTTATTCCACGTGCTCCCTGTGTTTCCATGCCCATATTTGGTTTGTTTCCTGTCCTCGTTTGATGTCATTAGTAGTTTATTCTGTTCCAGGTGTATTTCGTTAATTATCCCTGGTATTTAAGTCCTGTCTGTGTTGTGGTATGTCGTCTGGTCTACTCGTTAGCCCTGGTGTTTGATTGTCTGTGAGTTTGCATCGTCCTGCCCTGTCTCCATTAAAAGTTATTATTTGAGTTACTTCCTCGTATGCGTGTTCCTTGTTCCTCCCTGCTGTGTGCACCGTGACAGTTATAGTCTGGATATGCTGCGTGCTATTTATTTATTTTGTTGTATTCAGAATTTCTAGCAATTCTGTTAAGTAATTTAGTCAAGTTATTCGTTCACAGCACTCCAGAGTGAAATAAAATGGAAAATTGTTATAGGAGGGTTTTTTTTCTTTTCATTTTGATATTGATTTATTTTAGTTTCCTTTCATGTTCATTTTTTTATGTTTTGATAACTTGATTTTTCACAACTCTCTGTCTCTCAAAGCGTTTGTTATAAATTTGTTTGACAACAAGTAGATTACGTTTTGCATACAGGGATAATTTGTCTAAAATGAAAATTCTGCCATGATTTACTCACCCTTATGTCATTCCAAATCTGTATGACTTATGTGGAATATGAAAGAAGATATTTTGAAGAATGCTGGTGTCCAAACAATATTGGATCCCTTTGACTTTCATGGATGGAGAAACAAATTCCATTTATGTTCCGAAGAAGAAAGTCATGTAAGTTTGGAATGACATGGAATGGTATTTTATTTTTGAGTGAATCCCTTTAACCTGAATATGCATGTGCATAGTGATTATTAGAAAGAGCTCAACTGTTACTGGATTTTAGTGATAATAATAATAGTAAGAGAAGAAATGGAGTAGATGGGAAGCCTCAGAACAGCACAGTGACCAGCACGCCATCTGTACCCCGTCCTGTCCCTCGCTCTAATCAGCCAGTTTTATCTTTTTAATTAAAACTCCATTCACCACAGCTCCAGAGTTTACATTATATTCTGAGGATAGTTAATTAAAAAAAGTCCTGAATTGGATGACCTGAGCACATCTGATGGCAGATACAATCATCTTTAAAAGCAAATTCTTGCTTTTCAACACTGAATAATTATTCTTTTGAATCTTTACCTCACAAAATAAAGACGGAACAATTCATGTGTCATCACATTCCTGCTGTTCTAAACACAAGTACTATTATAAGAATTATAACCTAATAAAACTAATATTTTATCATATTGGTTACTTCCATTGGTAGGGAAAGATTTTCTTGGTTTTTGTTGAGATGGGAAAGATAGCTTCAATTAAAAAAAGTGCCTGCTCAAGGCTATACTTAAAGGGATAGTTCACCTAAAAAAGAAAATTCGGTCATTTATTCATCCTCATGTCATTACAAACTTACAGTATATAACTTTGTACATATAGTTTGTAGGATATCAGATACCGAACCTTGAGGAGCCGAAATTCCAGAGGGGCCCCAAGGCTGTAAAAGGACGTCATAAATCAGATTCCTAGCTTCAGCTCGTCTGAAGCAAGCCAACCACCCAACTCTGTCAGTGAGCAGCTTGCAACATTAACACAAAAGGAACACTTTTTGATAATTCCAACTCCGGAAGGAGACTGTCAAATTTGGGGGCAAGTAATCAAGACTGATGGTCAAAGAGATGACCATTACATGTGTTCCATGATAGAAACCACAAGCTTCCTTAGATTGACTTTTCCCCCACATAGAAGACACAGACCAGACTGAAATTCCTTTGCTCAAAGAACATGTCCCTATGTCCTACACAGAACTTCACAGAGACTTTTCCATATGCACCAAAAGTCATCTTAAAATGACTTATGAACAACTAACGATTTCTATGCATAACTGCATTTTATGTATGTAACCCACACATTAGACTATCATGTTTTAATCACATATTATGTATGTTTTTTTAATTGAACGGCCTAAGAGTTCATATTCATGTTTAGTATGTTTGTGTTTGAATCTTCAAATCCCTCTCTTTCCCTCTCTGCTCTTCTAACTTTTAGCCATGCTTTTTGTCACTACTTTCTGTGTTCTTTGAGCACCACTCCAGCATGCTTCGGCCTGCACACCAGCTGCAACCATGATGAGAAGAAAAACCACCTAGTCTCGTTACCTCATTTTATTCTTTTACTTTAGTTTCTTTTCTTTCCGTTGAGTTTTGTGTTCAACAGTTAAGTTTGCCGCAAAGTCCAGTTTGACTGCACCCGCTTCAAACTTAAACTAGCAACTGAAACCATCTCCAGTCAACGCCCAACAATTAGCTTCCCAAGACATCACTACAAACGACCACTGAACTGTCAGCCAATCAGCAACCTCGGGAAACCCCCTTTCTGCAATGATGATGACAAAAGGGAATCCCTTAACACAAAGGCAACACAAGCAAGTAACTACATATTACCTTACAATGAAAATCAGCTGTTTTTGTCTGTATAAGTCAATGGGGTCCAAAACAACACTGGACGTCCATTGTATGGACAAAACAAAGACATTTTTCTAAAAATCGTCTTTTGTGTCCTGTTGAAGAAAGATAAACATACACATTCGGACTGACATGAGGGTGAACTTATCACTTTAAACTGAAAAAATAAAAAAAATCTTATTTTCTTCAAACTTTATTCTCAACAGGAATGCATTGGTATGATTTGGCTTTGCCTGGGTTATTTTATAATTTATATTTATCTTAGTATTAGCTGCATATATGAAGGGCATGAAAGAGACCAAAACACATCATCAAAAGTTAACTTTGAAGTTACGCTCAGAAGTTTTAGTAAAAAAAAACAAAACAAATACAATAAAATCAATATTAAAAAGTAGTAAATAAATGACAAAAAAGTAACACATAACATATTTAGAAATAAAATAATATTATTTGAGGCAAGGGAAATAAAATGGGCAGCAACCGCTAAACTAATGTGATCTCCATCATGTGTGTTTTTACGTAAAGTGTGGTTCTACTTACTGTGTTTGCACAGACACTGAAATGTAAAATATTGATGTATCAACAGCATCTAAAAATGTAAATCATTTGCATATGAGCAACTTTTCAGACATATAAATGTGTAAGAATCCTTATTTATGAATACTGAAATCATGGAATTAATATTTTGATTCAAATAAATTGTCATAACAATGACATTATGTTGTCAATTACATCTATTAAACACAGGTTACCCATTTACTTCAAATTAAATTCTAACATTTTTTTAGTATGTGTGACTTATGCTGCCAACTTGTTCTGAGAAATTACAGAATTTTAAACAAAACTACACTTTAAAACATTAAAATGAATTACATAGTAATATATTTATCATGTAATATTTATTTTGGTACACAAAAGGTGTTTTCTATGTATAGATCTATGCTGTTATCAATTGGTTTATACATGCGTATAAACAAATAAAAACAGGCTAGATTAAAAAAAAAAAACTGTCAACTTAAAGTTCATGGGTTTCCAGTATTCTCTGATTGGCAGTGATCTGGTTCTGATGCATCACATGTTAGAAAACAATAATCCCTGCTATATAAGCAAATCAGCTTTTACGCATACATGAAAACACACTGACCTGTACTCCAGCGAGAACCGCGTGATCTCTGTGTCATTATGGATCCATTTAAACTCCAAAGGCCAGCTCCCCTCGGCCATACATGTCAGAACCAACCGGTTCCTCTCCAGGTGCAACTGACTCGGTACAGGCTCTGTTTTAAAGTATGGAGGAACGTCATCTACAGGAAGGCACAAAGAAAGAGAGAGAATGTAAGAAAGTGGGAATTGCTTCTGAGGGAAAACACTGTTTGAAGGTAGTGCTAATGCTCACAGACACTTGCTGAATCGCGCCCTCAGCCTGCTGCTGGTATTTGCACACAGAATTTTAAACACAGCCTGTTGTCTTGTGTGTTCAATAAAGCAAAAGCACTCCAGACTGAATATGAATATACATAAACTCAAAAAAAAAAGTATTGTTAGAAAGTAGAATAAAACAACTAGAATGTACATTTCCTGAAGAAAATGTGAGTGGGTGCTTGGCGTGGCAAAACTCGCCACTCGGTTGCTAGGGCGGTTGCTAAGGTATCCAGGATGGTTGCTAGGGCCGTTGCTAGGGTACCCAGGGTGGTTGCTAAGGTGTTGCTATGTGGTTGCTAGGGTGTTGCTATGCGGTTGATAGGGTAATCAGGATGGTTGCTAGGGTACCTAGGATGGTTGCTAGGGCGGTTGCTAGGGTACCCAGGATGGTTACTAAGGTGTTGCTAGGTGGTTGCTAGGGTGTTGCTATGCGGTTGATAGGGTACCCAGGATGGTTGCTAGGGCCGTTGCTAGGGTACCCAGGATGGTTGCTAGGGTGGTTGCTAGGGTACCCTGGGTGGTTGCTAAGGTGTTGCTATGTGGTTGCTAGGGTACTTGGGGGGGTTGCTAGGGTGTTGCTATGCGGTTGCTAGGGTACCTAGGATGGTTGCTAGGGTACCCAAGGTGTTTGCTAAGGTGTTGCTATGTGGTTGCTAGGGTACTTGGGGTGGTTGCTAGGGTGTTGCTATGCGGTTGCTAGGTGTTGCTATGCGGTTGCTAGGTTGAGTTGCATGATGAAACTGCAAAGGCTTCTTGTCACTATGAATGATATAAACCAACTCCCATGCCTCTGCGACATTCACAATGGAAGATATTCCTCTTTGGATTTTGGTTGCTAAGGTGCTCGAAAATGGTTGCTAGGGAGGGGCTAGGAAGTGTTGAGGTGATTCATGATTGGCTGTTTGCTGCCCCGAGTCAAATGAGACCACCCTCATGTTTCTATGACAATTCAGTCCGGAGATATCCCTTTGATCTCTTTCAATGAATGTCTATGGAACTTGTTGCTACGGTGGTCTAAATGGTTGCTAGGGCGTGGCTTGATAGCTTCACAATGATCCTAAGAGATTGATTGGTCGTCTGAGTAAAATGAGCCCGCCCCCTTGTCTCTATGACACTGTGATCCAGAGCTATGTTCAATACAAAATCCCTATGCAATTTACCATAGTAGGTTAAACGCATGCATTTCATGGGCCGTCCTGCTCCATAGTAAGTCAATGGGGCAACTTTGGGGGCCTCTTCTGCCCCAGGGGTAAAACTTTTACCCCATTGTGAGGTATGTTCTTACAGAGCCTCGCAGCCTCTTCAAATGTGGCAAATCACAAGTTTCTGCGAAATCCTCGCTCTGAGCTATGATTCGTCAAAGTTTGTCGCAATGTTAAGTCAATGCGATTTTTGGGCCGCTTTTTTGCCCCTGGGGCAAATACCGTACCCCCGATCGCTTATAAACGTCATAGCACACCATTCCCGAATAAGCCGCACGATTTGACGCCTCATTCATGGGTCTGTGACAAAAGCTGCGGGAGGAGAAGCGCGCCGAAATAACGGCGGAATAAAGAAGAGAAAGAAAATAATAATAAGTATGAGCAATAACAATAGTGAGTGCTTCAAAAAAGCACCCACTAATAAATGGATGAATAACAAATATATTTTGCATATTCAAAATAAAGATTTAAAATTTTAATTTAAACAAAAAGTATTTATTTATTTAAAAGAGTTCAAGTAAAACATTTTGAGTGCTGCTTTCTTCAGATTTTAGCAGAACCACCCATATTAATTCTGTGTAAGCTCATTTCGCAACACACAGACCAGTCACATCCGGTCATTTAAAGTGGGTCCATGCACTCAATCACATCTAAGAGTATTCGTTCCTCTAATGGAAAGATACTGGGAGCAGATGGAGCTGATATCCCATTCCTATAGGAGCAGGAATATCAGGAGAGCTACTCAACAGATAGCCTGGTTACTTTCGACACGCAGAGCCAGTGACTACAATTTCGATTTTGATCCTAATCATCGGTGTAAATATAGACCAAATTAATTGAACGGTTGGATAATACAATTATAAGATTGAATGATAATCAAGCATTAAAATTAAACTGTCAGAATGATCTATTAGGCAGCCGGTTTACGGTATCTCTCTGGTTTCACTAAACCAAGTTTTAACTCCTTCATTGAGAACAAAAGCAGTAGAGAAGTGAATACAGATGTTGCATATTTCCATGTTCTTCACCGTTGAGTAAATATGTATGAATGGATACAGATGTATCGAGATGTATGTACATTTAGATGATAGATAGATAGATAGATAGATAGATAGATAGATAGATAGATAGATAGATAGATAGATAGATAGATAGATAGATAGATAGATAGATAGATAGATAGATAGACTGCTTGATTGATTGATGCTACCACATTAAGTACATTAATAGGTTGCATGACATTTTTACTGCGTAAACATGCAGATGTCATAAAATTCCATTACATCTTAAAAAAGCTGAATCACATACATTATGTATCACAGGGCTCCTGATATTTTCTCTCTTGTGTAATGTATGCCAACAAATGTCAACAAACATTTCAAGTGTGACTAAACAACACTGTATGATTAACCAGCGCATGCGGAACAAATTTCTTCACGAAGCGTAAACAGTGTAGCATTGCAACTTTTTACTCAATTTGGAAGTATGCTTGAACTAAATACAGACTTTGTATATATATATATATATATAATTATAGCTACAATGTCGTTATGAGGGGAAATGTGCCCTTTTAACTTTGAAGTTTATACATTTACTTGACTGAAGTTTCAAAAACCATCCTAAACTTCTTGTGCAATGTGAAACGGGCTATAATAGACCCAAGCACACACAGATTAGCCAAAAAAAAAAAAAGTGTGCATGCATACTTTGGAAATCCATTGCAAATATTCTGCCATCTGTGTATTTTGAGACAGGCCTACTATTTCACACGTACTATGATTCAGAACGCATTAATTGTAATCTTGCATACTATTTAGGATGGATAGCATGCAAATTAGGATTCAACCACTGTAAAGTCTTAAATACAAGAGGGTTGACGACGCAGAAGCCAGTTAGAGGAAGAAACAGGCCAGACGACGAAGAGGGGTATTAATGTAATGCACGGTTTGGGATATTCACACAGTTTTATGAAAATGAGGTGGAAGGATTCGCGCACGAGAGATTTGATTAGACGGGTGAGGCTAATTGTTCCCAAGCGTTTCGAACTCCACTTTTATCTCAGATAGAGAGATAAAGATGCAGACAGCGAGAAAGAGAGTAAGACCGAGAACGAGTGATACAGTTAAAACAGGCAGAAGACATTGATCATCGATGAGTATCAGGGCTCGTGTTTCTCTCTCTCATTAGAGAACAAATGATCTGGTCGACTACAATCCTTAATGATCCGTCAATGGAGCTAACAAACACCCTGATGGGCCTCTGAGGGGCCTAGCAGAGCGGAGATAAAACAGTAAGATCATAGAGTCTCTATTACTGATGCAGTAAATGGCAGAAAAGAGGGGATAATGCCCTTCTGTAACCTTACATGAGCGGACCAGTAACAAATGCTCTGGGACCAAATTGTGTAAATTGTACAGGGGCTTATCGGACGCATATCTTAATTGACAGATATGAAAGAGACAGAGGGTGGAAAGAGACCTTTGAAAAAAGTAGTCAGATTACAGCTGCAAGTGTTCAGAGAAAAACTACCTTAATGGGCGATGGCGTTAGATGTAGACTGTGAAAAGCTGTAAATTCTAGAGATTGTTTTAAAAAAGCCTTTTGGAGGGGTTCGAGACGCTCTAATTAGACATACTGCAATTGCTTCTCCTGTGCTTGTTATCATGAGTGTGCAGAAGAACGAAAGGGGTCAGACGGGGTTTCCTGGGGGGCTGCGGTAGTTGTTTTGGCGACAGGTTGTCAAGAAGCCAAAAGGGGTCTGGTGGCTGGTGTCACAAAAGGCCCGGCACAAGCACTACACAGAGAATTACACTTCTTAACTCATTAACGAGTATCTTACGCACACATATGCGCGTACGCGCTGCCCAGGGGTTACCATCCATAATTAAACACAAGCTATGTGCTTTCTATTAAAAGTACGGACACCTTTGCTCCTCTCTCTCGCTTTCTCTCATAATGTGTGATTATGTGTCGGACTCATTAAAGAGAACTGAGGTGTGATGTGCATACAAACACAAAGACACAAAACATATATACAAATGTGCAAATTCTTATGCAATAAAGCAGGTAGATTTACTGTTTTTAGCTGTTCATGAGACTAAGGATGATTCTTTCAAATATACAATGGCTTTCAAATGTTTCCTGTGCACCAGATCAGCATATTAGAATGATTTCTAAATGATCATGTGACACTGAAGACTGGAATAATGGCTGCTGAAAATTCAGCTTTGCCATCAGAAAAAAATACATCATATTTGAATTTATATTTAAATAGAAAACTTATATTTATAATTGTAATAATGTTTCACAACATTACAGTTTTGACTGCATTTTTGATCAAATACTGTATGTGCAGCCATGGTGGGCATAAGAGACTTCTGTCAAAAACTACTGTATATATCTGCATAATATCGACCCTCATTCACAAAGCCATTGAAAAAATTAACTTAACATTGATGCCAAAGCAGTTAATGCTAAAAATATACACAACACTTTGGCTATGCCAAAGTCACATGACTCATACAACCTCAAATTCAGGAAAACCACTTTCACACCCATCAAACAAACTTGGGCCTGATCCAAAAGCTATAACTCTATTCTAAACAAAAACAAACAAAAACAAATTAAATACAGCATTCATATGTAAATACCTTGCTCCCAGCATCTCACTGGAATATCATTTTAATCCCAACATGGCCTATATAAGGGTACATCTGAAAAATCAGCCTCATGATTTCCACGGCATTCTACCGCTGACAGATCCAGAGAAGGTGAAGAGAATTATTCTGAACTTGAGGTTTCCCTCAGTGCCTTCCCTGCTGCCTATCGTCTATTCACATATATATGTATATTTCATACAGTCTGTGGAGCCTGAGGTAAAGTGTACACACACACACACACACACAGAGAAGCTGGGAATGACAGGTGGATGAAGTCAGTTGGACACATAAAGCATGTATCTAGTTGGTAAAATACTATATAAGATTAAACACACTAAACTGAACAATACCATGCAAGACTATATTTTTACAGACTCCATCTCTGAGCCAGTTCCCCACAAATCTTTAACCGCCATGTCATCTGGGCAGAGTCATTGCTGAACCGCTGTTTGTCTTTATTTAGCCTGTGTGCGTGTGGCGCCATGACGGTCTCTAACCTCTTCCCAGAGAGACACGAAGTACAAGGCCAACATTCACGCACGCATACCTAGAGAAACGTTTTATTGCTCAGGGGTTGCTCTTTCATTGGACAGATAACTTAATGTGTCATAAACTGCTTCTTGTGGTAAATATGCCTGACAAGATTGGTACACTGAATGACATTTTAGTGGCTGTTTTTTGCAAATCATGTTAAAAAGTATGATATTATTATTATTATTTTTGCTCAGAGAAAAACTGTTTAATTAAGCAGGACACTTCTTAATGTATTGAAAAACAACAATATTTCAAAGCTGTATTACACTTATTGTTACACAAAATATTTGGTATTTTCTTTCTCTAATTTTACTTTAACGCTTCAATATTTTTGTGTGTAATTTATATTGTGTGCATATATATAAACTGAGTCTGCACTCATTCAGCTTTTCACTCTTTGAAGTATTACATCCAAAAGTATAAAGTATATGGCTAATGATAGAGGATTTTCTAGGAAATGCAGATGAGTAAGCGACTGTTAACACAGAATGGTTTCTTGCATAAAAAAAAAAAGTAAAAAAAAAAGATGGAGCACAAAAAAATGAAGTGCAGACAGAGTACAGTTTTACATTTCTAAAAAAACAGGTTCTATTACGACAGCGAGACACGACAGCTGCCTTCTTACGTGCACACAAACAATTAAAAAATCACAGAAAGAATGCATGTTAGACAGAATTTATAACTAAACAATGTCTGCGCTTGATGTATGACACCAAGATCCAAAAATTACAAGAACACCTGCACTGTACTTGAAATTGTGCAGCATAAACAGACACAGTCTCACTCTTTCTAACTCTGTCAAATCTGTACTTCATCCAGGTCATTGGAGAATGTCTTTAAGGATTCAGTCAAAACAACTGAACCTTGTAATAGATTGTCATGAAAAAGTCTGGGATCGAACTAGGTAACGTCTTGAAAATAAATTACAGTCCAGATGGCTTGATTGAACTTTTCCAGACGCTCACACTCTTGCTCTCTCTCTAGAAAAAGACAGACTTCACAAAGGCTGATAACACAGTGACTCTGTCTGTCTGTCTGCGTCAGTGTGTGTGGGCGAACTGCTTTAATTTCCCCACTGTGGCTGGAATAAAATCTCTCCAGTGGACTGGCTGCCCTAAGCAAATTATGGCATTATGATTATGGAAAGCAAATCTAATCCCACACTACAGCAGACGGTATGGCGGTGGCATCTTCAGAAGACTGTCGGCAGGGACAGAAGCGGTTCCATCGCATATGGAGCAAGAAATATGTCTCTATAAAGCCTGCAGAAACATATTACAGTAATGAAGAATACACTTGCTATTGGCTTACATCACAAACACACCTGAAAAAGTCAGAAAACACAGCTGAAGATGGTTTGTCACCTTACAGCCAAATGTTTCAGTGACGTAGGTGCAATTACACCGCATTGTTTCAACTCAGCAGGTGAGATGCTGAGGTGTTTCATGTTTTCTTAATTTACTTTTGCAATTGTCTAATATTCAAAGGCAAGCTATTTGAATCAACATTGTTGCCTTTATTGCCTTTGTAGCTAAAAGGTGCACACGGAAATCGTCACACACAACACAGACCCAAAAGCTGGTAAACAGACTATGTATTATTAAAGGTGAGGGACACTGACTTAATTTTTCAGCACTCTGGGGGCCCAACCTGACCACTCTGAGTTGAGAAAACTCAAAAATCTGCTGAAGCTGGTTGCCTTAAATTTTTAAGTTTGCTCAACTTTTTATTTTCTTTTTTTTACAGTGTATATATATTGTGACGAGTCGGCTGCCTCCCCCCTGTCCATCATCACCACCCCGTCCCGTATTCGCCGCCCTTCACCAGGCTCCCGACGGGAGTGGGTGTGTGAGAGACTAGGGGCGCTGAACACCTAGGGCTGGCGGCGTGTGATGAGGCGCACCTGATGTGAATAGAGCCTCATCACCGCCGCCGTTTAAACGCCGAACGCGCCTCTCCTCGGGAGACCGGTCTCTACCCCGTGCATGCACGCTGGTGTCCTCGTGGGTACAGGAAGGGAGCGTTGAGGAGGACTGCCGCACCCGTTAGGCGGCTGACGGGCCAGGATGCCGGGCCGTCGAATCCCCCAGAAGCGCCGGGGGCCCAGGAGATGGAAGAAGCCGCGCAAGAGACGCCGCCACTCGCTCCCGGCCCCGAGAGAGGAGCGCGTGCGGCCACCGGACTCCGCCCCTTCCCTGGACCCTTCCCTTCTGAACACAACGAGGACACCAGATTCCCCGTTTATTTGGACACTTTTCCCCTTTGGACACTTTATTTTCCCTTTTTATTGTTTAATAAAAACCTCTCCGAGGCTTGACGCCACACCCACTGTGTCTGTCGTTTGCTCCTCCCGCCACAATATATATTAAAAAATACATTTTTTTTTTTTATTATTTGAACATAAAAGTCCTCCTTTACATCTCCATCCTTAGAACACGAAAGTCCATGTATGCTTTGGTTATTTGGAAATACAGATTGCATTGTGCATACATATGATGATTTTATTGACTGGATACTGAAAGCAATCACACACTACAAACTAACTGTACGTCATTTTGAACAATATTGATCAGGTTTCTTCCACACTCTTGGACACATACCCTATGTAAGATAAAGCAGGATGCAGTGGATGTTTTCAGCAATTGTGTTTAGGTGACTGAACAAGAGTGTGTGTGCTCATATCTCAGTGAGATCTTTAATCTGAGGAATTTCTCAATTTGTTAGTATTAGACAAAGAGCAGAAACAATCACTCAGGTATAATTGTCCTAATTGCGGCAGCCGCGAAGACAGGCAGTGTGAGAGGAGGATCATGGGAACTATGGCAGCACAGTGGAGATGAATGCAGGATGATATTATCCAAGCCCCCTTGGCATTCTCCTATTTTCATTTAAGAGCAGATGAAAATGATTAGAGCTATAACGTCGAGAGTACTTCTAATGTACTTATTATTATTCTACTATTATTATCTAATAATTCTACTATTCTACCTATTTAGACAGGAAAAAACAATGGTTAATTTTTATTCCTTTCTTTCATTACAATTCCCTATAATGAAACCAATTTTATACTGCTATATGTTGGTGAGGCTCTGCATGTCTTTAAGGGGATTGTGGGAATAATTTAGCACCTCTCTTCTGCTAAAGCCAAACAGACATAGGTGCATAATAGAAAATGTATAGCCTTTAGCAATGCCCTGATCTGGACTAGTGTGTCTTTAAGAGTGCATTGAGTCCATGCACTTAGAAACTACACTCAAAGTTGAAGGTCATGGCTATTTTTCAATTTGTCACTGCCATAGGTCAAGAGTCTACTTCACACCATGCACAGACAACCACTTTTCCACCCACGTTGTTTCATCTTTACTATGGACAAATATTTTTTCTAAACTTATATTGCAAAAGTGCCAGCACATTTGGCAGCTAAAGCTAGAGGATTGTTTGTCCTTGGGTCACTGGTTTGACTTTTGATTTAAAAGAGGTTTTACATGAGGATCAGTGTAGTGAATGTACTCTTTGTTCATCCTTTGCCTTACTACAGACAATAGAAGCTTATTTCTTATAGAAGCTTATTGCTAATTTCACAGGATTAAAAAAAAAAAATAGAAAAGGTAATTGCGACGTTTTATCTCACAATTCAGACTTTTTAAAGCTGACTTTTCTCAGAAATCAGAAAAAGGGAAAAAAGTATGAGTTGTGAGATTTCCTCTCACAATTTTTGTTACCACAGAATTCTGAGTTTATATTATGCAATTAATAACTCGTAACTGCAAGATACAAACTCATAATTCTGAGAAGAAAATTCAGAAATGCAAGGTTACATCTTTCAATTCTGAGTGTTTTTTTCTCAGAATTCTGAGTTTATATCTCAAAATTAATAACTCACAATTATTCGATATACTGTATAGTTGAAAACTGGAAAAAAAAGTAAGAAGTTTATTCGGACTTTTTCACCAAATTCTGAGTTTACATTTTGCAATTGTTAACTCACAACTGCGAGATATAAACTCATAATTCTAAGAAAGAAAAGTCAGAAATGTCAGTATCTTGCAATTGTGACTGTTTTTTTCCTTAGAATTCCAAGTTTCATCTCGCAATTCTGACTTTTTTCCCCCTCAGAATTCCAAGTTTACGATACACCTTACAATTCTGATACCAAAAAACAAAGAACAACAACAAAAAACAAACAAACAAAAAACAAAAACGCAACAACATTTTTATAATTGTATTCTGTGGCGGAAACAACCTTCCATAACATACATCCCACAGCACTTCAGAAAGTCTGAAGCAACTTTTAATTTAGTCCTTAAAATACATAATTTAGTTCTTAAATTCATAAATTTAATAAAGTGGTGCTATTGGCGTACATGGTTTGTGAAGGCCGGAAGGTGTTCTTCTGATGAGTGTTTTTGGAAGAGGAATTGGCAGCCAGGCCAGACTAATCCTTAAGTCACCCTTAATGAGCTTCTAATGAAGAAACCATTTCCCATTACACCGCGTGTGGTTTGTGTACAGAAAAGAAAGCACAAGGGCTAAGAGAAACGATTGCCTGCTGATTTTGGCTCATATTAGAGCAGTTATTGACCGTCAGTAAGACAACATCACAGTACACTGATGAAGCCAACAGGAGTTTCCCACTGCCAGTGTGAATCCAGACCAAACATACTGTGCAATCTAAGCCAACATGGCCTTTACATGCAGACCTCTGTCTACTCTGACTTTATAGCCTCAGGTAGCTGACTTTCCAATGGAGTGGAGATCAGTCAGAGTTCACAATCACGTTTGGCCCTCAACTGCTTTTTATTCTAACATATGCCAACTCCTTGCCCAATAGCCGAACAGCTGCCAACACGCTTGAGGACTCAATGGGCCTTTCAGCATCTATCAGATAGTGAGTAATAGGTAGGACTCAACACAGACCTGTTGCATCCCAGAAATGCATTTTTCATTGTCAAACAACTTACATTTGGTTTGTTTGCATTAATTAAGACAAGATTAATTTAAACTTTCTCCTTCGCCCGGCACTTTAGGTTACTCTCTCCACCTGAGTGACGATGTTATTACCAGACGGCATGCTGAGTGACAGCTCTCTCAGCCAGTCCGTCCATCAGTGTGTGAGTGATTGACAGTTCCAATGACCCTATCATTCTATTTCACACTTCCATAAATGTGTGATCTCCTCCCACTCAAAATGCCACGGGCACCGGAGAACTTTCTAGGCTTGTCAGAAGAATTAGACATCTTCATTTTCCCCAGAGAACTTTGCAAATGAAGTACAGCTGTGATGAAAGAGTGTGAGAGGAAACAGTGTTGTCTCATGTTTGTGCCTATCTCTTGTTTGCTGCCCCCTGTAGGACAGGCCGAAAAGAACTTGGACAAGAAATGTCTTAAAATGCAGTACAATAGAATTCATTTTGAACACTGTTGGGAAAATTAGGCAAAATATTTAGAATGTCAATTTGTATAATATATGTCATTTAATTTATATTAATTATGTAATATATGTAATATAATTTCCAAATAACAGTTAAAAAATCAAAATAAAATAAAACAGGAAAACTGTTCAGATTTCGATTTAGTTTTTAGTTCTAACTAAAAAAAAATACTTTTTACATTTACAATTGAATTATCTAAATAATAACTAGATTTACAGTTATTTATCAGAAATAGAAATTAAAATAAAATTAAAATAAAATATTAACTGTCTAGATTTAGAACCATATGTCAGAATAAGATAAATAAAATGAAAAATAGAACAAAATAAATAAATAAAAATAATAATAAAAAAAAATTTAATAAAATAATCTACTTTCATATATGCACAAACATACATAATGCTGTTCATTTATTTAATTTTACCCCAGGAAATAACATGTACCAACACAGAATACACAAACAACAGTACACACACATTTATAAGCACACACAATGCCCTCTAACATGAGTGCTGTGATAACGAGCAGATCCTGAGAATAGCCCTGGTGTTAATGAATGAGAGAATCACTCTCTAATCTGATGGAGGATATCACACATTCAGATGTACTTCATAGAGCACATAGTTATGGAGAAACAGCTCACATCCATATTTCATGCAGGTAAATCACCTATTAGTGCATTGTAATGGCCTTAAAAACTGCCTTAGGAATGATTCATGGAACAGCATTTGTAAACAATAATCAGAACAACCTGTTAAACACTGAGATGATGGGGCAATGCAGCAAGCTGTTGAAAACATATTTGTTTGCACAACCGCCTGTCTCATGCGATGTGTAAAAATAAAGCCAATTAACTACAGACGATAAAGGGCAGTTTTTCACACTGGTCTATTAATACCATTTAATCACTTTCAAATACATTCTCCCCTATATAAAAACAAAGCAAACTCTAATTGCTTAAAAGGTTTGCCTGTGTGATACTAGATCCCAATCCAAGGGCATCTTTAGAATTATTCATGTCTTTGAAAACTCAAAGAAGGAGTTAATGAAAATGACAGAAATGACAGCCAAACAGCTGCTGTGGGGGAAATGCTGCTAGTCACGCACCTCTCGGGAGGTGAGAAAACAATTAAAAAGCTGGAAAACTTGTGAGCGAACCGCTGAACTTTTACAGCTTCTCTTCTTATCTTTCCCCATAGTCCCTTTGATTTTAAGGTGGCCGTGAATTGGTGTAAAAATGTGTCTGTGAGTGTGAGATAGCTTGGTAGGACATTTTCCAAGATTGAATATGTTATGCAAAACTTGATTTCCACTGTAATATTAGACATTGAAAATAATATATGAACAAGCCAAATTTTACAGTGCAACCAGTACAGTACAGTAGAACCTTCAACAGCAAAATAACTATAATTGTCATAAAAAAATGCATAAAAAAATAAAATAACAAAACTAATATAACAATTGCATAGTATTTCATAAAATAAAGTAAAATAAAAATGGGTCAAATTTGAGATTCCTTTTGCATTTATACGTGAGTGTTATATATATATATATTTTTTATATATATATATATATATATATATATATATATAGGTTTTGTTTACTGTGTGGAGACGTGCTGATATCGCGTTTGGTCTCGTTCTGTCTCGCGTATCTTGTCAGTGTCTGTGCTTGCTTGGTCATTTGTTGTGGAAAAATAAGGAAAGTGTGTTCAGCTTAATTCAATTAGTATTTTGTTAGATGGGTATAAAAAAGCTTAGTTTACCGCAGCAGCCATCGTGTGATGACCGAATAGTGTAAAGACCATCGACTCTACCGTGCGACTCAACCGGGCTGGGACACCGGCAAAGGATATAAGTATCACTTTTTATTTCTCCTCTTTTCTACTACTTGTTCCACTTCTGCTTCAGTTTTTATAACCATTTCTTACTATGTGAAAGTAAGTTGTTGTTTTTAGCATGTGTGTTTGGCCGTGTTATTTCTTAGGATTACTGATAAACTATACTGTCGTGATTTGTATTTGCTATCAATTTTAATTTTAGTTAAATAATGTCTGAATTTATTATGTCTGTATAGGTCTTTTATTAAGTTTTAGTTTGATTTAATTTGAATCATTTTAATAAAAAACATGGTGGATCGGGTGTGTTTTTGGACGAGTGACCACCTGTGACATTTAACAACGTGGATGTTTCAAGCCTGCTCTGTAAATTGGAGCACCTGCACAGTGAGGTGAACGCGCTACAGCATGCAGTGAAACTACAGGTGGATATCGGGGAAGATCTACGAGCTGCTGCTACGATCATTGATAACAGAGTATCCCATGTGGAGAGGCAGCTAGAAATAAGTCGTAAAGGAGGACATGGTCTGGAGACACTGTGTGGCTTAAAAGTGCCTGATGCCCCCACTGTGGAATGTGATGTGGGCCTGGAGGTGATTGCAAGTGGCGTGGGATCTTTGGCGGCTGATGAGTCTACTTCCATGACATCGGAGGAGCAACGGAAATCATCAGAATGGAGTCTGGTAGTGAAACATGGCAGATGCAGGAGGAATAATGTGGATGGCCAAACACCTCCGACTATTACAGACAATTCTTCTATGTTTGCTAAGCATATGCTGCATTTCTGTGTTGATAATAATTTTAAGTTATCAAGTAAACTGTTGTTACCTAAGGACAGTTAGACTTATATAAGTGAAGCCTGGCATACAACTTCATGGCTTGATCATTGTATTAGTACATCTGAAGCTCATGATATTATAAAGTCAATAACAATTTTATATGGGGAATCTATATCTGATCATGTAGCATTCTTAATGCTTATTGATTTTGAAAGTCTGCCCAAGATGAATTATGAGTGTAAGAGGGCTGGTATAAACGTACAGATGAAGATCTTAAAACATATTATGGGAAAACGGATACTCTGTTGAATAAGGTAGTATCTTCTCGCAATTTGCATTACTGGTTTTATGATTCATGGGCTGCTTCCAGAGTCTATGTTGTCAGTAACTTTGTTGCCTGTTATTAAAGATAAGGTTGGCAAGGTAGGTAGTTTGGATAACTATAGACCAACGGTGTTTATCTTGACACTACAGACAATCAGTTCGGCTTTAAGGCTCACCATAGTAAGGATTTGTGTATATATGCTCTGAAGGAAGTAGTACAACTGCATAAAATACAAAATTCCACTGTTATAATCGGCTTTATTGATGCTTCTAAAGCTTTCGATAGAGTTAATCATCAGAAGTTGTTCAGTAAACTAAGACAAAGGGGCATACCTAATAGTATATTAAGAATTTTGACATATTTGTACACTAATCCAAGTATGCAGATAAGGTGGGGTAATTGTGTCTCAGATTCATTTAGAGTAAGTAATGGAGTGCGCCAAGGAGGTTTACTTTCACCAGCTCTTTTTAATGTATATATGAATGAATTGTCAGAAGAACTAAGTGATTGTAGGACTGGATGTATGCTTGGTAATATCACAGTCAATAACTATATATATGTTGATGATCTAGTTGTTTTTTCCCCAAGTAGTGCTGGTTTTCAGCAGTTGCTTAATATATGTTCTGATTATGAGATTAGATATGATGTGCAATACAATACAAAAAAGAGTGTTGACATGATATGTAGATATGTAAAGTTTTAAATGTATGTACTTCTGCAAAATATTTAGGTCATATCATTAATAATGAAATGAGTGATGATGATGATATGTATAGGCAACATCGTAAGTTATATGCTCAAGCAAATATGTCGATGAGAAAATTTTCAGATGAGGTAAAGATACACCTTTTAGAGCATATCGTACTTCTTTTTATACTGCTCCTTTGTGGGTTAAGTTTAAGAAAGAGAGCCTCTGTAAGCTTCAGGTTGCATACAATGACTGTATGAGGATGCTGCTGAAACAAGTGCAGTGCAAGTGATTTATTCTGTAAGGCAAGAGTACAATTATTCCCTGCTGTAATGAGAAATTTGATGTATAAATGTATTTGTCGGCTGGACAATTCACATAATAATATTATAATGTTGTTGACAAATCCTAGGCTTACTGAAGTGCAATATCAGTCCTCTATGAGGAAGTATTGGCATACCTGTCTTTTTTAATGTGTACTGTTTTGGTTTGTATTGTCTGCCTTTTGCTAATGGACCTTGAGTCTGGAAATAAATTTGATACTAAAACTTCAACAAACTAAATGGAAATGATATATATATATATATATATATATGTATGTATGTATGTGTGTGTGTGTGGTTGTACATATATTTAGTTTTTTTTTTTTGGTGTTTGGCTTAGTGTTATGTTAGAATCATTATTACACTCTTATACCTTTTGTTCTTTAATATTTTGAATAGTTTTTAGCTTAAAGTTTTAGCTTTTAGTTTTGGATCTGTTTTTAGTTGTTGTAATACTACAATTGATTGCTTCTGTTGTTCTCATTTGTAAGTCGCTTTGGATAAAAGTGTCTGCTAAATGATTAAATAATAATTATTCTGTAGTTTTACTAATTGTTTGAATTAGGCTTTATTTGTACATTTCCACTTTTCATTTTAATTTGTTATATTTTTAGCAATTGTGATAAATGTGTTTGTACTTTTTATATGACTTTTTATGTACTTTTTTTGGTTTTAGTTCAGTGTTAGCTTAATTTATTTCAAATTAATTTTAGTGCTTTAACTTATCAAGTTAGTTGCCAAGACAACATTTCTAATTTCCCATTTAGTTTGTTTTTCATCTAAATGTTTCCATTTTAGTTACATTTTTAGTAATAGTATTAAATGTGTTTTCATCATTTTATGTTCGTTTTTCTTTTTTATATTAGTATTTAGGTTTTTATTTCAGCTTTAGTTTCTATTAATTTTTATTTATTTCTAGTTAATTTAAGTGCTTTACCTTAAACTTGTATATAATATTGATATACATGGACCAAATCCTAAAAAAACAAAACAAAAAACATAGACATAACACAAGCATACATAAGTCATCACACCAGTCAGACAAATCCGCAGAGAATTCTATTTTCTACAACATGACCACTGACCTAAAAAGCAAAACACCGCCTCAGCGAGTCTCTAAAGAGCCTGGCGTGATCACATTGTCTGGCGAGAAATTACAGAGGAACGTTCTGCTGCGTTCCTGATGAGCCTTCTCTAGTCTGAATTATAAATGCTCTGGACACCAGGGCTTTTTTCCCCACTGCCTCAAAACAAGCATCTAATGACATTGCAAAAAACACTTCTGCTTGCATCATGCACCACAATCGATCAGCTCTGTCTCAGAATGACGTAACGCCAGTCCGTTCCACTGCTCACGACCCCTGCTAGGCTCTTCTACAACAGCGATTATGAAACGGGAGGCCAATGAGTAAAGTCAAGGACTTGAGTGTGATGATCCATAATGAACAAAAAATGTATGAGGAATGCAGCAGGTTCACGGCCATGTCAGCTATTAAGATTACGCAAGTGGAATTAAGCACCAGTTTTAAGATCCCTGACCTTGGTGGCAGATTAGAGGGAGGAACCAATAAATATCAGACTGGTGCTGTGTCATTTTGAGTTTGTGGAAAGCTTTAGTCCAACAAGTACACACACGCACATATATTCTCAAACAACTGTCACAGTTGAAGGTCATGTCTATCCCTCACCTTTCCCTGTGCCTTTAAAGACACACAAAATACGCAGACACACAATACCATTATGAATTCAGACAGCAGTTACTTCAAGGTGTAGTACTGCATGATACTGCAAGACATGCATAACAACAGTAGAGCATCATCTGCTTTATGGAGGCATTTGCTTTATACTAAATATTATTTTGATGAGAAGTAACTGTCCCCACTGAATAAGTTAGATTCAAAAAGCATAAACATAAAAAAAGGTTTAAACCCTGTTGTTATTCCTTTCTTAAGCTCAAGGACACTTTTTAATGTTTCAAATGGTGGGATGGTTGGATGGTTGGATAGAAGGAAATAATCTTAAATGATGATGATGATGAATGGATGGATGGAAGCTTAAATGACAATGGATGGATGTATGAATGAATGGATGGAAACCTTAAATGACAGTGGATAACTGGATAAACTGATAGAATGACAGATAGAACAACAGACAGAACAATGGATGGATAGAAACCATAAATGACGATGGATGGATGGAACCTAATGCTGATGGATGGAGGGAACCTTAAATAAAGATGAGAAGGTGAATGGATGAATGGAACGATAGATGGAATAATAGATAGAATGATAGCGATGGATGGAACATTAAATGATGATGGATTAATGGATAGATTCATGGAACCTTAAATAAAGATGAGTGTGTGGATGGATGGATGGATGACATGATAGATGGAATGATGGATGGAACCTTAAATGACGATGGATGGAAACTGAAATGAAAAAGGATGGATGGATGGATAAAATGAGAGAAAACAATGAATATAGATGATAGAACAATAGCTAGAACAATGGACGGATAGATGGATAAAATGATCAAGAGAATGGTAGATTGGAATGATAGACACAATGATGGGTGGATGGATGCATTAAAAAAAGACAGAACTATAGACTGGATAGATAGATAGATAGATAGATAGATAGATAGATAGATAGATAGATAGATAGATAGATAGATAGATAGATAGATAGATAGATAGATAGATAATAGGGGTGGGACGATACATGTATTCGTATCAAACCGTCACGGTACGGGCATCTCGGTTCGGTTCACGAGGCGTTACAACGAATACAGGTAATTCACCCTCAATCCAGAAGGGGGTGCTGATTCTGAACGTGTCTCTCACATAGACTGACAAAGGAGTATATTTTAAAGGCTTGGGCACTCAACTGTTTGCGAAATGGAGCTTTGTGCTCGTGTATCCTACCTTTCTCATTCGGCACAAATCCAAATATTCCATAATATTTCCATATTTGCGATGTAACTTGATAAACGATTATTTATTATGTAAATTATAGGCCATATATGTGCCATTTTGTAAGTTAATGATCTATTAAATGCTCCATCTGCATGAAATATGGTAGGAAAACTTCAAAATTAGAAACAAAATATGGTTTCCAGTTGCTACAGTAGCACTGTGAATGTTTCTTCCAGAGCGGTTGCTCCACCTGATGCAAAGCCAAGTAACAGAAGTAACAACCAACCAAACAAAAGTCTCAGTAATTTCTGAACACGCATGAGGTGTACACACAGATAAAGACTCACATGGACACACAAAAAAACTCTTACACGAACATTCGCTGGAAATTTAAAAGCCAGACAAGCAGCAGGACTCTCCCTATGAATGACCCATTGCTTTCCGTTCTCCGTGCCTTTCTGATGCAGATGAAGTCCTAATGCATTTTCCAGAAGCATTATCCCACCCGCTCCAACGTTTTTCTTTGTGACAAAGGGCAGACTGGTTTCTATCAGGTGACCGAGTAGACAGAAAACGATCTTTGAAAGGTGTAAAAAGGTTGGTTCATGTTTTTGGATTTTGGGTCACATACTAGGTCCTGTTCAAAGTAGTACTAACACAGATTTATTCACATACACACTCTATTTGGGTCACACACTGCTTTTTCATTTCCCAGTCTCTTTTGCCAACATTTCTGTGCTCAGTTTAACAGCAAACCCCTGTCTGAACTTACTCAAACTTGAACAGATGTTCAATAAATGTCTAAACCCAGACTATGAAAGGGAAATTCATCATCTCTTTAAGGGACGTGACATGAACTGCTAAAAACTTCATACAGGCCGTGTGCAAAAACACAATGTTGTGTTTTGGATGCTGTGGTCAATCAGCTTCACCTTTATCATTTCTACCTTTGGCAGATGCTTCCATAACAAAAAATGACATTCAAGGTGTGCATTTTATTTGTCTATGCTAGCTTCATGCTTTACTGTTTATTTCAGTAACTGAGTAAATAAATACCACTTTTCCCAACTTTAGCCTCAGATTTAGATGAAAGAACATCCTTTCAAAGTGAATTGTGCACTGGTAAGTGCATCTTAGAGGTCAGCAGACTGTTAACAAGAGAGTTTCTAAGAAAAAAGAAAGAAAAAAAAAGAATAGCTGATTTTGGCCTTAATTAAAGAGTAATGGATGTTCCAGACTCAGAGCTTGCAGAAAACAAATACTTTGTTTCCAGGGTTATGACTTGCAATTATTATTACATATGAATTGAGGTTTAGGAGGTTCAAAATGCTTAGACATAATAAGATTATTTTTTAATTTTTTATTTATTTTCTTTGGTGGTGTTGCTTTGTCTGAATACCAGCAAAATTTTAAATGGACTTTTAACAGAAGCAGCAACATGTAACAGACCTTATGCCAAGAGTCAAGAATTTGGTTTGTAAGACCATCTCAGAAGTATTAAGCAGAATCTCTCAGTGGTTGTGAGGACAAATAAGCTGGAATGAGACAATGTGAAATAAATATTTATATCTTAATGAGCTGGAAGCCTTTGGTAGTCTTTTCAGGACACAGAACTATGAATTCAAAGAAGACTTTCCTCTTGATGGAGACGGCAGCAAAAACTTGACAGTGACGTGACTGGTGAGAAACAGATGTTCTGGGACGTGGGTACAAGGCAAATGAGACGCCCCTGCACACCTGTCAGGCTGAGGAAATGCCACACCTAAAGAAGATGGAACAAGATGGACCACACCAACAAGAAAATCACAGAGCACCATTATTCAGAAAGCACCACATTGGTGTGTCCTTTAAATGACACAGGTACTTGAGTTTCTTCAAATGTATAAAACAAAGTATGACTCACATTTTCATTTTAAATTATGATGCCTAATGACATTCAGAAGGATTTCTAAAGAACACATTTCAGGTTAACTCGAGGTGGAGAGTCTAAGCACTGAAACTTGCTTAATCTTCCTGGGAAACTGTCAATGTTGTCCGAGATGGCAAACTGTCTATATATAGGAAGTCTGGAGAAACTTGCAGTGTTAGTTTTCAGCTTTGGTGGAAGGGTGAGAAAAAAGAGGTGAGAGGGAGAGGGCAGAATGATCAATTGTTGAGAAGGATGAATGCACAGAGGAGAGAAAGGGTGAGAGAATAGAGAAGGAGAGAAAGGGAGACTATGACCCGAAATGACACCGAACCATTTACTTCCTCTTGGTTGATTTGCGGTCCACCGATAAAGCGACCGGAAAACAATTAATGTCGTCAATGAGCCAACAAATGAAGATATTCGTTCAGGGAGACAGGAGCGAAGGGCAGCTGGCCTCCTCTGTTAGTTACGAGCACCTGAGGAGCACTGCCAGAGACGCCATTAACAATCATTCTTTCTGTCTGTCTGTCTGTCTGTCTCTACACCTGTTCTTTCTCTCTGCAAGTGACTGACTTTCCAGTTGAAACAAAGAGTTCAATGGGAAATAATGACTAGCATGTTTGAAAATTAGGCTACAATGATTTTCTTTTATTTTTTTTCTTCACCTGTGAGGCCACAGTTGTGGCAAAGCTGTTTCAGAGGAAGGAAACAATAGTTTTTTACTTATTCCTTTACAAGGTCAGTTATTACAGGAATAAAGGATCTAACGTTCTGTCATCATTTACTCACCTTCATGCCATTCCAAAATGATGTTATGCCATTTAAGAAACACAAAAGATGATTTTTCAGTCATAATTTTTTCATCCAGTAAACATTAATGGGTATGGATGCTATAAATGCTCAAAAAGTGGTCTATATGACTTATTATATAGTAATTATAGTACAGTCGTGGCCTAATGGTTAGAGAGTCGGACTTGTAATCCGAAGGTTGCGGGTTCGAGTCCCCGGCCGGCAGGGATTGTAGGTGGGGGGAGTGAATGTCCAGCGCTCTCTCCACCCTCAATACCACGACTGAGGTGCCCTTGAGCAAGGCACCGAACCCCCAACTGCTCCCTGGGCGCCGCAGCATAAATGGCTGCCCACTGCTCCGGGTGTATGTTCACGGTGTGTGTGTGTGTGTTCACTGCTGTGTGTGTGCACGTTGGATGGGTTAAATGCAGAGCACGAATTCCGAGTATGGGTCACCATACTTGGCAGTATGTCACTTCACTTCACTTCACTTCATTATATAGTGAATCCCTGTTCATTTTTAAAACTACAAACCAGGGTTATTATTAACTGAAACTATTGAAACACTTTTGCTTATTGAAATATTATAAACTAGTGCTGCCAAATAGATTAATTAATCGGATCCAAAATAAAAGTTTGTGTTTTTAATGTATGTGTATGTAACTTAAACTAAACAAAATTTTTACATTTTATTTTGGCAATTATCAGATTTTTGGTTTCCTCACTTTTAAATTCTGTATTTAACCCCTGTGTGTTTGCGAGCAAATCTATAACATGACTAATAGCTGTATAGCACTATTTGGAGGTAACAGCCTTTATTCCTCACTAATGGACACTTAAAATTGACTGCATGCTATTCAGAGACTACGTTTATTCACATCAATGGGGTTTATCTATAGAATAAAACCTTGAGACCGACACAACAGTGTGTGCGCAGACACCTGGAGAAAAGAGTGCAGGAAAAGACTGCTCCTCTGGAGAGAGAAAGCAACATTTATGCATTTGATCTTTCCTGCAGTACACTCTGCACAAAGGTAAGACCATCTGCAATGCTAATCCAATTAGTAAACAAGTAGACACACACAAACACACAAACCGAACAGACAGCGAGACCCAAAAAAGCCCAGACTCATACATGTCTAGGTTTGTTCAAAAACAACATGGTGTCATTGCAAAAGTAGGCCGAATAATTAAAGGAGGAAGGCAAAGTAACTTCAACCTATCAGAATTCAAGGTCATTAGTATTAATTTAGAAGATTTACACCATCTGTCATGATTGTTTACACTTGCCTGGATAATTAGTTCCTAATTAGTGAATAGTTGGGGGCTGAGGAGTGAGAAATGGGGCGACGTATGGAAGAAGAATGTAACGGCTATAAACAGTTATGAGGCAATAAATGAATCTGCCAATCAATTGAGTGGTAGGACGGTATAATATTCATCCCAATAAGATGAATTAAAGATCAGACTGTCTACATTGACCAATGTATCCAACAAAAAAATTTCAAATATAAAACTTTTTTATTAAAGAGGTCATCGGATGCCCATTTTGCACAAGTTGATATTATTCTATAGGGTCTTAATTAAAAGTCTATAACATACTTTGGCTAAAAAAACACACCTTTTTTACCCTGTTTTTAACAAGCCGTTTTTTAGTCCATGTTGCTTTAAATGCTAATGAGCTATGCTGACCCCATCCCTCTCTTCTGTGGGGTGACAAGCAGTACTGTTTGCTTTAGCCGCGAAACTGGCTAACTAGCACATTATTAGGAAAGGTGATTTGCAAAGATTCATAAAAAAACGTTATACTCACTTCTTCTGTAGATGAAGCTGGATCACGAACGATTCGCGTGAACATAGGCTCATTTAGGCAGATCAGGATCAGCGCATTCACTTCAAAGTGAAAGTAACATTAATCCTCTGCATCTTCAGCGGCTCAGATGTCAGCAGTAAATGATGACTGCTATATTCATTATTACATCCAACAACAAAGAAACCTCAATCGCTTAATCTGAGACATCTTGTCTTCCCCTGCACTGGAGTCTATACAATGGCAGCCGGACTGTTCACTCAGTTCACTCAGCTCATTCAGGGCGGGTCTAAGGTAAGACGGTCTTGTCAATCAACTATAGTGGGAGTGGCCTGTACAGAACTACGTCATTCTGACAGGAGTCTCAGAAAATCCTGATTTCAGAAAGGGGATTTTACAACTGGGATTTAAAAAAAAAACACTGGGTGGATTTTTATAATTATAGGATGAATGTGTACACACACGTCCAACACAAATTTATGTTCAAACAACTTGAAAAGTGAATTTTGCATCCGATGACCCCTTTAATACTTTAATCCAGAAAAGGTGCATTAAATTGATCAAAAGTGACAGTAAAACTTTTACAACTTTTTCAATGTTGATAATAATAATGTTTCTTGAGCAGTAAATCAGCGTATTAGAATGATTTCTGAAGGATCATGTGACATAAAAGACATGCGTAACGAAAAATCTAAAAATATAAACCATTTCACAATATTAGTTTTACTGTATATTATATAACATTTCTATACTATATACTATCATTATTACTACACTGTAAAAAATGGAATGGGCTATTTACTTAAAATGATGGTAACATTATTACACTTAATATTTTTGAGTAGTTTTTAACGACTAATGGAATCTACCTGAAAAAATCATGTAAAATTTCCTAAATTAATTAATCTATGACACAATGAATTTAATTTAATTAGTGAAATGTGCTCATTTATTTTAAGTTATTTTAATTCTCACAAGTCTATGATTTTGAGTGAGGCCTGTTTGTATCTGACTGAGTTATTTTGTACATTTAAAAGACTGTAAACAGCCAAACAGCTCAAGTAGGAAAATACTTGAGAAATACTGGAAAGTACTGCACTAGCGCTAGCCAAGCTACTGCTCACTGAACAAGGCTTAATGCCTTAGAGGAGTAGTATCCATAACCATAAGCACTACTCTTCTGTACTATGGTAACTAGTGCACTGCACAATGGAAACTTCAATGTAACATAAACTCTTTCAAATGTCAAACATAACTTAACATTAAACATTAACAGATGTTTCCCTTCACTCAAAAACACATAAAATAGCTTTTATTTTCAGAATTTACTCTCCATCCAGCTATATTCAAAACATGCTGGGAACTAACCATCACCTCTACAATAAAACCGCAAAATTGAGCTAATTCTATACAAATAAATAGGTAGCCTTCTTTCCTTAATTGTTTTAGTTTAATCAGTACCTCAGTTCAAGCCTTAAAACTGCCTTTAAAACTGCCTTTAAGTCCTCAATATTTTCTCTACAACACTGAATCACAATTTCTTTAATGAAATATACACACTATTCTTAGTATCACCTTAATTTTTTTAATGAAAATTACAAGACCCATGATTACATTTTTACAGTGTACTTCTCATATATACTATATATACCATTTTTGAAAGAAATATCTTATATTTTATAGATAAACAAACAGACAGACATACATACAGACAGTTAGGTAGGTAGGAAGGTAGACAGACAGACAGACAGACAGACAGACAGATAGATAGGTAGGTAGGAAGGTAGACAGACAGACAGACAGACAGACAGACAGATAGATAGGTAGGTAGGAAGGTAGACAGACAGACAGACAGATAGACAGATAGATAGATAGATAGATAGATATACAGTTAGATGCCCAAGTAACGTGAAAGATGGCATACTGCTCATAGCATCGACTGACAGCATTCAGATGTCCATGCTCTTGTGGGAAATAACCTCAGTTGGCCTCTCAACATGCTGCCAATTTCCCTCAAAGCTGGAGAGCCAAGCGCATGACAATACATAATCCCTGCCCCATAAACAAGAAGTTCTAGTCTGAAAGAAGTGAGCGTTAGCTTGCGCTAGCTTCAGAGCCGTCGCCTGGAGCCAAACACGAGGCAGAAGAACAGACTGCATTTCTGCTTGTGAAAGTCAAGAAACCGCAACAACAGGGTGAGAAACTGCTAAAAAAAAGAAACGTGAAATTACAGCAGGGAATGAAGAAAAAGAGATGTGTGGAGAAGACAGGTAACCTTTAGCATCTAGTGGTCCCCGTGGGGCATAGACATCCACGCATTTAAATGCCAACTACAGCACAAAAGATGCCAGACACTGTTGAAATCTGTTGCATGAGCCATATGTTGACTTGACTCTGAGGTGCAACATCTGTCACGCTTCAATCATACAGGAAATATTGAGGATTGTTAGTCCTGCCACGTGGATGTTTTGCTTGCTTCAAAATGTAGCTGTCAGAAGTAACAGCAAGGCCTGTCAATGCTCTTTCAGGGGTATGAAGGTAACCGCGTTGCAACATTTCTCTTCTTGTTTCACTACATGGACACAAGAGCTGGTTTTTACTCTATAATATAACTCAATGAGGCTAAACTTTCTTAGTGGGGTTACGTGAGCATCAGATGTGAAAAGTGAGTATTCTGGATGGATACTCTTAAAAATAAACGAAGAACCTTTAAAATCCATAGAACCTTTCCATTGCTCAGAAGGTTACTAAAATATTCTTAACTCATTTTGGAACTCAAAATGGTTCTTCTATGGCATTGTTATTAAAACCTCCTTTTGGAACCTTTATTTTCAAAAGTGTAGATGGTAAATAAATCTTCCTCAGTCCTGCAAACACAAAGTCGACATTGCTTTGTTAGAATATGAAACTCAAGCAGCTCAGAAGGAGCCAGTTAAATGTACCATGTACTAGTTTCAGTCATGCGCTTGCTGAAAACACAAATTTTGGAATATCCATAAACAGGCTTCAGAGGCTTTTCTTTTATTTTTGAAGGGTTCTTTGGTTCTCCTTCTTTTCCTTCACATTTCTGAGAACCATCACAACAAACATTGTTTTATTTATTTAATAATTTTTTTCTTACCCAAAAATAATTCTGACTCACCCCCAGCTGGTATCAGAACTTCAAAGACTCCACCAGCAGCTCAATCAATTAAAAATTAATTAAAAACAGGTTTCCTGATGTGAGGGAATGGCATTTTCCCTCAAGTTTACAAGTATTATTTTTTTTTCTTATTAAAAGATTGTCGAACAAGATATAAAACGCAAAAGTGGAAAGATAATTTGAAATGACTTTTTACTTACATTACTAATTATTACATTTAATGATTCTCATTTAATTTGAAATAAACATCTTAATAATTTATACATTCAGTAAATGTTACAAAAACAACTTTAGTGTTCTAATATATATGTAGATAACAGTAATAATCCAGCCAGAATATATAGTTTTTAATACAAACACACACATTTCCCTTTAAAACGCCAAACTCAATACATTTAAATTACATTCCAATTAATTTAAATTTAAAATGTCTTCTGAATATTTCAGATATAATAGGCACTATAGATCACACAAGCATTTGCACTGAATATTCTTTAGATAACAGTTATATTTGAGGACACTAATGAATGTTAATTTAGTCTGATGCAAATATGACTTTCAACACAACTCTGAGATGACATTCTTCTCTTGAACTGCACAGATAAACTGGACGGCCACGACGACCACGGCACTTCCTAGAGATGACAACTGTGTCTTCACAACAGCACAGAGCAAAAACATGCAAACATTTTTTGTCGCCTGCTTCAGTGCATTTAAGCTCAACCGGGGAGAGACTCTAAGACCGTTTTCGGTATTCAGCATGCCACTCACACGGCTGCATGGGAATTATATTTTCTCCTGTGCCGCAAGGCAAACATTCCTGTGAGAAATCTTTGCTAATCTAGTTCTGTTTAAAAGCAGCAATTACAGGATCCACACGATTTAATTATGCTTGTGTGGAAGCGCCGGATATACGTCTCTCCCCGTGGATAATCTGCGAGTGCAGAGATCAAAGCGCATGCACGAAACACACGTGCTCACACACACACACGCACATCAGGAGGCTAAGTTCAACCATAATGAGTAAGATGAATTCTGTGGCGGGGCTACAACAAAGCAAACGCAACACTGAGAAGTAAATGAACACATTAAGGAGCATAAGGTCATAAAACTGCACTAACAACAGCAAATTATTTACACGCGACCTCCTTCCACGACACCATACTTGACAAAACACAAATACAAGATCAATTGTCTCTGATGCTAATAACAGCACTAATAATCCAAATGTCTTTCTGGTGCTAATGATGATGTCTGCAATAATTACGATGAATTAAATGTTATTGAGCGCCATTTGCACAGCGGTCATTGTCCATTTAACTATGTTAATCATGTGTAAGGCAGCAGAGAGGAAACACAAGCTAGTGTAGCATGAATTTCTGCATTATTGACTTGCTAAGCCACATGTATATTTGGAATAAACACATAGCCAAGTTAATTAGTTGTTGTAGACCGATTTGTGTGTTGAGGATTGGAGCATGCAAGTATCTATGTGCAACAAAGATGTTGTTGTTGGAAAAGCCATCTTAAAGTTTACTTGTCGTTCCAAACTTGTATGACTTTATAATATTTTGAGGTATGTTGAAGTGAACTGTTTTTGTCCATACAATGAAAATCTACAGTATGTGGCCAAAAGAACACTGGATCTAATTAACTTTGTAAAGACATTCTTCAAAATACCTTCTTTTGTATGCCACAGAGGAAAGTAGTAAGCAGTGCAATGGTTGAGTTACAGAAGTAGCCTAATAAAAATTCCATTCATTTTCTGATTTTTAACAATAACTTATAGCTATAACAATAGCAATGAGGTTCTTAATCAATGGCATATGCTTTTGTTGAAGCCTGCAGTCTGGATTATTTCAATTTATAAAAAAAAAAAAGCATGTTTGACAGCACAATGCTTGGTAAAAACTACATTACCCATGATTGTGCAAATAAATCTTCACCAATCAGAGAATCACGATAAACATATTTTAAAGGAAATTGCTCTTTAGTTTCAGTCTCCCTAAGTGCATAAATAAAGTTTATATAAATGTATATTTTGCAAAAAAATAAAAAATAAATAAATAATATTAATAATAATAAAAAAATACTGATAAAGTGGGCAGACACTGTTGCACTCTGTTGTCATAATATCCACTGAAATAGTATAATTAAACATTGTCCAAGGTAACCAATTTTTTTTTTGTATATGTAATAAGCCAGATGATAAATAGTGAGCCAGTTATTGTCACAAAATAAACGCCTTCTGGGTGATACAAAACCTAAATAGTTGTCTATAAGAAAAATTAAGGGACCTTTTTTTCCATTCATCTCAATAACAAAAGTGTCCCATTTTACATGTATTTACTCTACTTGTGCACAGTTTTGTTTCCTGAGCAGAACCTTCCAACAATAATGTTTACATTTACACTGATCCAAGTCTCTTTTATTATCTATGTTACACAAAGGCATCGAAACACATCCGAACAAAGAAAAATAGGTATCGCACGCAATTGGCAACATTTACATATATATTATAGTAAGTATCAACAAATTTGTCCTTGTAAAACCTATTGTACCCGAGACGAGAGTGATACGTGCACAGTCAGTCTCTGTCTCCTGATGTTCTGAGATGACAGACTCCTACCTGGCTCACTGTCTGGAAGCTTAGACCTATTTTAGCATGACCTCCTGACCGCTACCCCCCCCCCCCCCCCCCCCCCCTTTTTTTTGTAAAGCTTTCCAGTGATACCCTAATGATGTGCACTGTTTTACTTCCTAACTAGACCAAAAGTCTCTGGTGTCAGATCCTCACACTATTTTCCACTCTCTTCTCGTCTAATTTTCTGCCTTTTCATCCAAATATCTCTACTCCATGTCCTGTCTTTTGATGGGTTATTTTAAGCTATTTTCAGTATCAACTTTGATCTCGCAGTCCCTGCGAGAGCTTTTGCAGACAAACCGCAGAGGTGAGGAAATGTGATCTTGGATGAGGGTAAAAAGCACACAAAGACACTTGCACAAACATAGACATAAAGACATAGAGTGTATGCCGAGAAACACATACAATGAGAAGATTTCCAGACGGAGCTTCTGGACCTCTGGAAAGGCTCTTTTCACACATTATAAACACAACTCGGGCTCCTTTATTAAACCTCATTGCATGACGACATGGTGTTTTCCCGCTATTGTTGATGTTTTCTACTTTATGATTCCTAGTCTCGTTTTCACAAAAGAGTGCACAAAAAAAACACACAAAAAAACACTGTTTCAGTGGGTAATGGAAATAGAAAAACCACTGACCATAGAAATGCTAGGGCAAGATCAATGTCAAGGCCATACCCATCCACCCTGTCAGAGAATGAAGAGTACACCACAACTCTATTTCTCCACTTCACTCTTTCAGTACCCTTGTGGTTGGGTCTGAAACCAGTGCAGTCTCTGGAACTTAGCGTTTCGGCCAGAAGCAACCCCATCAAGAGGCTCAACCCAAGTAAGGCGAGGCAAAGCCTTGGTTCCTGGAAATAAGATCTTAAAAATGGAATAAACTTGGTTGATTATTGCTTTAGTCTACAGACAAAGGAGCAAATCCCTCGTGTCCACAACCACATCATTTATTATATGAGCTATAGTTCACCCAAAAGGAAAATACATTCATTTACTCACCCTCATGTCTTTCCAAACCCACATTACATACTTTCTTACTTTGAATGCAAAAGATGTTTGGATCAATGCTCTTTCTATACAATAAAAAATAAAAATAGAAAAAATACCACTATACAGTTTAAGAGTATAGGCTACACAGACATATGATATGAAATCGACTATCTGTAAGTATCCATATAAACAGGATTTTCTTGGCCCTTTTAAAAAAAAATAATAATAATTTGTTCATTAAATATATATTTTTTGTAAAATAAGACCTGTGTATACTGTATACAATAAAAACTGTGTATACTGTATATTATAAGTTAATACATAATAATTTATATATTACATTTAAATATACTCGAACTGTGTAATTATATAACATTTACATTGCACATAAATTACTATTGAATAATACAATAATATTTTATATACAATTTAAATATAATAACAATGACAATACAAAACCAAATATATATATATATATATATATATATATATATATATATGGTTTTGTATTGTCATTGCTATTATATTTATATCATGCCCCAGTCACATTCTCTCTCTTTATTATTGTACTTCCCCATTGGTTTTCCACTTCCACGAAAAGTAAATAAGTACATTTTAAAAAGTATGCAAATAAGTAAAACAAATACATAAATAAACAGGCTTGAGAAAGATATAAGTATGTCGAACAAAATGAGGTCAGATAAACCAAGAAAACCTAATAAGCGCGTCAATGCGTGCTGCCTATTACTTGTCTTACTTTAATACACTGGCCTTTCTCAAATCCTTACATCCAGAGCTAAAAGCCACTGTGATCAGCTGAACAATAACCTCTCTAAAATGCGTTTTTTCAACACACGTGCCACATGAGAGCTTGTAAAGACGGCTTACGTGAGAGTCTGGGTGTTCTTAAAGCAAGAGCGAGTCCGATCGATTAGAACATCATGAGGGAAAATCAAAGATAACGTAAAATGATGGCAGAAATGCAAAATCCAGCCAGATTCTGGAGTATTTTCTATCAGAGCCAGAGTTAAAACCAACCGGCTTAAAAGCTCAGAGATAAAGAGAAAAATAAATAAATAAAAGTTGATTCTGCGCAATGCCATAGTCCATAATGCTCCAGAAGACATAATGGTAATAGGATCAAAGAGAACTCGTCAATCAGACCGTATTGTTTTCTACAGATTGGGATGAGGAAAAAATGAAAGGGCTGGAATATTTTTTACTTCAAACGGCTCTTTGCTGACTTCTCATATCCAATCCTCTTGATCTGTTATTTCCCCCGAGGAGTGCTGTCTGCGAAACGATTCACAACCTTATGTCAATTTCAAACACATGGATAGACCGCCTTCTTTACCTCAGACCCCCCCCCCCATTAACGTCAGCGCTTGTTTTATTAGAACAAGAAAAACAGTAATTTGTTCTTACCCGTACAAACAAAACTGACTTCTTGACATTTCTTTAATTTTTATCTTGTCTTGACAAAAGAATCGTAAGCTGGTTTGTAAGGTGCTTGTGTATGTTCTGTCGGAGAACGCTTTTACTCCCGGGAGAGCACGTCATGTCAGGTGTTAAGACTTCAAGCATCACAAATTCCAGCAAACAAAATTAATGGGATGTTTAAATGTCATTTTTTTCTTTATTATTTGAAAATATTTTCTTCTAAAAGCAGAGATAACAAGTAGTTATGAAGGTGGAATTCCTGAAGAGTGCTATCAAAACACTGCTCTGTTTGGTCTGTCCAACTCAAAACAGCAACGAGGCTTAACCAATGGCGTGAGTTTAGGGCGGGGCTATCTGTTTATCTGACCAATGGCAAACAGGGAGGTGTTGGGGAAACCTGTTTGAAAACAGTTATATAAATTATAATATACATATTTTATAATACTGTTTCCATTTTAAAATGGTTTAAACTATAATTTATGTCACATGGTCCATCAGAAATCATTCTAATATACTGATTTGGTGCTCAAGAAACATTTCTTAGTTATAAGTTTTTAATCATGAAAACAGCTGTGCTGCTTCATTAATTTTTTTGTGGAAACTGTTGATTAATATAAACTTAAAATGAACAACATTATGCATGCATTTACTGTAAATTTATTGTACTAACTTCTTTATATAGAAATCTGACTTTTGACCAAACTTTTGGCAGTTGGACAGATAGATCTCTGTTTTGTGTACAGTGTTACCGGGGAAACCTCGGTCTCTGCCGCTCTAACATCGCCTCCTGCTGGCAGAGAATTAATTTGCATATATATGCCGCCACAAATAGTGTAAGTCTGTGGGACTATGGTATACATAAATTCAACTGTATAACAGTTTCACTGCAATTCATGTTATAATGTTAGAATTAAAGAACAATAAACATAATACATTTTACCGGTGCACTTATCTTATCCGTACATAGTAAATGCAGTTATTTTTAAGCTGTTGTTGACATCCCATCTAAAACATGATTTAGCCAAAAAAAAACAAGCAACAACAATAATGTTACCACTTTAATATGTCTTGAAATATCCGTGCGTGCAAAGGTTTTGCGTGATCCTTTTGTTCAATATTCTCGAGGTCTGAATTAAAATGGCAATATTGAAGAACTTGCTGTTTTAGCAAGGGGCCGGACAATACTAAAACGCTATCTAAGATGTTAGCCAATCACAACGTACTTGGACATGTAACCAATCACAACACATTTCGTTTTTTTGGAAGGTGGGCCTTCATCAAAACCGGAACTAATCGAGCCGTTTGTGCCAGAACAGGTTGGGAAGAAAGGTATTGTAATAATGTAAATTATGTGAAAAATAATGCAATTTTCGAACCACCAAGCATGAGAGCATGTTCTAGTACACCCCCAAAACAAAATCAAGACTTTGTAAAATAGCATAATAGGACCCCTTTAACTGATTAACTGTCTGTTAGCATTAGATGCCGTCAAAAATAAAATATAAAAACTGAAAATGAGCATGCAAAATTAAATCCAATATCTGCTACATAAATAAACTCTATAATATCAAAGGATAACTGATATTGTATATATCGTGCATTCTTAATCTAAAACTTTTTTTTTAGCTTGCACCAAAACAAGGCTAACAGTTAATTCATCCTCAATTGCTGGTGTGTCCCACATCACTACTAAATCCCAACATCAATATGCAACCAGCACGACGGGCCGCTGTGTCTATTTAGGGCTGCGTGTCAGACAGCTGGAAGTGGAGCAGGCCTAGCAAGAAGTATCTTACTTTTTATTGCCTTGAAATAAACACTGGATGGACCCACTGGGACGGCACGGGCCTGGCCCCATAGTTTTCAAGCGGAAAGAGCAAGCGAGAAAATGAAAGAGAGATTAAACATTGTCTCTGCACACAGGGCTTCAGAGGGGGCAGCTTCTGCTCCGCTTTGTTGTGTGATCAAAGGTGAATCAGGGAGAGCAGATTTCAAGCAAAAGAAAAAACTAAGCAAGTGTTTATTCATCTAATTCCTTCCCAAGATACCATGAATATGCAAACAATAAAAATAAAAAAAGACCCTAAGGAACTTTTAGCATCTTAACCTTATGCAAACACAGCCTTTAGGGATTTCAGCAACGATTAGTTATTTTCAAACGCAGGGTAAAGGAAAACAAGAGATGCCAGAGGCTGTTTTAGAGTTTCTTCTTTATTGTGCTAAACGTTTAAACTTGTTGAGGAAAGATAATTGATTAAAAACTGTATGGTATGTGTTTGACTGACAGAGCTAATGAGATAAAGAAAAGAGAATTTCAAGAAAAGTAAAAAGTGAAAAGTGCATATGTGGGTAGCTGTTCTGACATTTCAAGCAGCGCTATACAAAATCTAAAACATTTTTTTTAATTGCAGTTTGTCTAATTATTTCACATGCAATCTTTATAGCCTTATTTATTGAGACTATACAGATTACATTTAAAACTTAATTTGTCACAAACTAAGTTATAAAAATTACTTCAAAATGTAAATGTGATTGTAAATTATACAAAATGTACATACATACAAATATATTTCCAAAAAATATTAGCAGCACAACCATCTTCATAATAATGACATGACATATTTATTGAGCAGCAAATCAGCATATTAGAATGATTTCTGAAGGATCATGTGACAATGTAGACTGGAATAAAGGCTGCTGAAGATTCAGCTTTGCATCACAGGAATAAATTACATTTTAAAATATATTACAACAGAAAAAAAGGTATTTTAACTCGTAATAATATTTCACAATATCACTGTTTTACTGTAGTTTTATTGATATAAAGGCAGTCTTGGTTGGAAAACATTACAAATATTAACAACCCATCAATGCTAGTATATATAAAGTATGTCTGATCTGAAGGAAATTCACTTTTGTGTTAAGGCTGGGGAGGTTGAGCTGAAACAAATTCACATATCTTACAGACTTAATGTACAGAGGCGGCATAAATGTATATATGTGTCAAAGACTCTATGCACATGAATTACAATAGAAAGAGGTAAGGCATCACATGCTTGAAAGTTGATTCTAGCACATAGAAAACAAGATATGTGCAAATTGAGATGTCAGTCTATTGTAGTGCCTACACATAATTACATATGCTATGTCAGCAAAAGGTTTAAATGCATTGATTTTTAATGAGGATAGCACATCTCAAAGAAGAAAAATGTAAGAGTTTCCAAAAGTTGAAATAAATGTGCACTTCAATATCCAATATTTCAGATCACATCTGAGTGCTATGTTGTGAGGGAAGCAGACTACCTTGATTTGGCATAGTTTAACACATCAACTTCATTTTCTGAATAATTGCTGTCATGGTGATTACAAAAATGTACATCAAATCTCTTTCAAATGGCATTCTGTTTACAGCGTGTACAATGTTAAATGCAGCAGGAAAGAGTGTTGTACATAAGGTAGGAACGTTAATAAACCTGTAATATAAAGCTTAAAATATACTCAGAAAAATAGACAAGTTTACACTGAAAAATAAGTGAATACATTGTAGCAATATTTTACACTTAAGAGTGCCTGATTAAAGTGGATTGTGAGTAGTTAGTGAAGACAACATAGGTATTAGTAAAATGGAAATGAGTTTGTTTCTTCATCGGAACAGGTTTGATCAAATTTAGCATTTGTTTCTATAAACACACAGCTTTTCAATTTACAAGACGTTAACTTATAGACTGAAGTTGTGAATCATTGTGATGTTTTATCAGCTGTTTGGACTCTCATTCTGACGGCACCCATAAGGATCCATTGGTGAGCAAGTGAAGTAATGATACATTTCTTCAGATCAGTTCTGATGAAGGTACTCATCTATATTTACACCTCATGTTGAGTACATTTTCATTTTTTTTGGCTGAACTATTTCTTTAACAAAACCAACCAGCCCTGGGATGAACCACAACATCACAGACTTTCAAAAGTCACTGTTAAAAATCAATTCAACTGTTGTGCTCTATTCCTAATCAGTCACTGGAAGTGTTTTCCAGCCTGTCACACAGAAGGATTTTCACACCACAATTATGTACTTTACAAGTGTCACTACTCGACATCTCACTAGCTGACAAACAAGTCTACTATAACACAACCAAGCTGAGGAAATCTAGCTGTGGGCTTTATGACCGATCATAATCCCTGACATATTTATAGACAAAAACATATTTTGCTTGAGTCAAATATGGTGATTTAAAGCTCCAGTCCATTATATGTGTATAAAGTAAATGAGGGGAACCAACAAACAAATAGAGATAAGAAAATAAAAAAAATGTCCCAGGACACTGCACCAAGGAAGCTAAAGAAGTTGCCATTATACACTTTCAGATACTGAATTGTATAGTTGTTGTTTGAAATACAGATCAAGAAAAAAAATATGGTCCCAGAACATCAAGGAAGCCACAGAAGTTGCCGTTACACTCCTTCAGATATTGAGTTGTATAGAAAATCCATAAAGCAATAAGTAATCAAATGCACTATTTCCACAGTTGCCTCTATTGTAACTGGCATATAAAATGATTGATGTAAAGAAAAATGGAATGGGAAAAATGTTGATGGCATGTCAGAATGATAGATGAAGAGATCTTATCCCCGTAAAATCCTGCTGTTGACTTGCCCCGCCGAGTACGGCGTCCCCTTCTGAGCTGCCGCCCCTCCTTCTTTGATAGCGAGGCCCTGATGCCTGCTGGGATTTGACCCCTACCCATCCCACTCTTTCTCACACTTCACTATTCTTCCCTCCCCATCGGGTCCACTCTCAAACACCGGGCTTATCCTCCTGCTACTGATAAAAAAGTAATAAAGCTTCTTAATGGCACATCAGTTTCTCCCTTTCCCATCTCTGCGATCCACAGTGGATTCGGGTCCCTGAAAATAGCGCTTTGTTGTTTTATGAAACAAAAGGAGCAGGCAAGCGAGCGTCTACAAGCTCCCTCGTGGTCTCCAGGTCCACGCTCTGCCATTCTAGAAGGCAAAATAAGCAACACTCTTAGACTTCTCAACGGATCTTACCCAGCGTTCCCTTCCCCGTATCCTCCGCTGAATGGTCGCTAATGGCTGTCGAAAAAAGTCCTGAGAGGAAGAATCTCTAAAGGAAAGGGCTCTGGAAGTTTAAGATGGTTCTTTAAAGGTTCTTTTCCTGCAGAAGAAGAGCTAGTGATTGGGGTCAGTGCGACTCCTTTTAAATGCAGAGCCGTATGTGTGCCAGTCCATCTGGATGGAATGTTCACCTCAGGGTGGATGTTATTCAGTGATATTTCTATAACAAACTTGAATGGAGCAAATATGTTTATTCACAACATATTGATGCTCATCCACCAACTACTTGACAGATAGAAGTGCAAATGTGACCTGCTCCATTGCATCGAGTCATTTTGACCCAGAAACACATTTGGAGTTTTACTATAAGTGCTGAAGGTAAAAGGAAAGAAAAGTCTCAGCTTTCTAATGATATGATTATGATTGTACTCCAACCTGAAATCTAGTCTAGTGGCTGTCATAAAAACATGTTGATGGGAAAAATGCCTCTAAAATTGCAAACAATTATCAGACCTTATTTGGACCTTAAAATTAGGAGACTTATTCAAACATACACTGCCATTCAAAAGTTTGGAGGTTAGTAAGATATATATATTTTTAATGTGCATTTGATCAAACAAATGCAGCCTTTATGTTTAGCATAAGACTTCTTTCTCACCAAACCCAAATATTTGAATGATTTTTGACATATTCAATTGACATCATTTGAAAGATGAGACCGTTTCATAATTATTCTGACTCAAAAAATAAAGCACACCACAAATATTCATCTAGAGAAGATCAGATGTTCCTTGCAGCCATACTTGTTAAAATTTTTTGCACCCCAGTCTTTTGAGCATTGGATGTAGAGTTACACTTTCAACATGTTGCAACAGAAAAAAACCTAAGCCTTGACGTGTTGAAAGGGTCCAAGATAACCCACAGAAGCCACAGGTTTAATCGAATCAGTCCTTCACCCTCATGTTTACAGCCAGAGAATCCTTTAGATGGATGCTCTCCCATCCAATCAATCCTAATCTATAGAGAGAATTACACCATGGTCTAGTTTCCTGGAAGAAATCAGTGAGGTTACTATTTCACCTTAGAAAAAAAGAGTCAAGAATCTATTATGCCAACAGATGACACCTTCCTTCAAAAACGATTTGTGATAAATTTAGATGTTTTGCTATAAGGTTTTCCTACACTGTGCCTCAAACATCATCTTCAGTTAAAAATAAATGGTTCCATGAAGGACCTTTCCATTGCACAAATGGTTCTTTACCATGAAAAGAAAAATCTTCAGATAAAATATTCTTCACACTAAGAAAAAACAGTGTTTTAAAGAACTGTTCACAGAAAGGTTTCGAAAACGGTTCTTAACTTGCATCGCTTTAAAAATCCCCTTTTGGAACATTTATTTTAACATTTTACTTCTCAATAAAGATGGCCAAAGGATACAAATAGAAAAAGAATTACAAACCCGATTCCAAAAAAGTTGGGACACTGTACAAATTGTGAATAAAAACAGAATGCAATGATGTGGAAGTTTCAAATTTCAATATTTTATTCAGAATACAACATAGATGACATATCAAATGTTTAAACTGAGAAAATGTATCATTTTAAGGGAAAAATAAGTTTATTTTAAATTTCATGGCATCAACACATCTCAAAAAAGTTGGGACAGGCCATGTTTACCACTGTGTGGCATCCCCTCTTCTTTTTATAACAGTCTGTAAACGTCTGGGGACTGAGGAGACAAGTTGCTCAAGTTTAGGAATAGGAATGTTGTCCCATTCTTGTCTAATACAGGCTTTTAGTTGCTCAACTGTCTTAGGTCTTCTTTGTCGCATCTTCCTCTTTATGATGCGCCAAATGTTTTCTATGGGTGAAAGATCTGGACTGCAGGCTGGCCATTTCAGTACCCGGATCCTCCTTCTACGCAGCCATGATGTTGTAATTGATGCAGTATGTCGTCTGGCATTGTCATGTTGGAAAATGCAAGGTCTTCCCTGAAAGAGATAACGTCTGGATGGGAGCATATGTTGTTCTAGAACTTGGATATACCTTTCAGCATTGATGGTGCCTTTCCAGATGTGTAAGCTGTCCATGCCACACGCACTCATGCAACCCCACACCATCAGAGATGCAGGCTTCTGAACTGAGCGCTGATAACAACTTGGGTTGTCCTTGTCCTCTTTAGTCCGGATGACATGGCGTCCCAATTTTCCAAAAAGAACTTCAAATTTTGATTCGTCTGACCACAGAACAGTTTTCCACTTTGCCACAGTCCATTTTAAATAAGCCTTGGCCCAGAGAAAACGCCTGCGCTTCTAGATCATGTTTAGATATGGCTTCTTTTTTGACCTATAGAGTTTTAGCCGGCAACGGTGAATGGCACGGTGGATTGTGTTCACCGACAATGTTTTCTGGAAGTATTCCTGAGCCCATGTTGTGATTTCCATTACAGTAGCATTCCTGTATGTGATGCAGTGCCGTCTAAGGGCCCGAAGATCACGGGCATCCAGTATGGTTTTCCGGCCTTGACCCTTACGCACAGAGATTGTTCCAGATTCTCTGAATCTTTGGATGATATTATGCACTGTAGATGATGACAACTTCAAACTCTTTGCAATTGTTCTCTGAGAAACTCCTTTCTGATATTGCTCCACTATTTTTCGCCGCAGCATTGGGGGAATTGGTGATCCTCTTGCCATCTTGACTTCTGAGAGACACTGCTACTCTGAGAGGCTCTTTTTATACCCAATCATGTTGCCAATTGACCTAATAAGTTGCAAATTGGTCCTCCAGCTGTTCCTTATATGTACATTTAACTTTTCCGGCCTCTTATTGCTACCTGTCCCAACTTTTTTGGAATGTGTAGCTCTCATGAAATCCAAAATGAGCCAATATTTGGCATGACATTTCAAAATGTCTCACTTTCAACATTTGATATGTTATCTATATTATATTGTGAATAAAATATAAGTTTATGAGATTTGTAAATTATTGCATTCCTTTTTTATTCTTAATTTGTACAGTGTCCCAACTTTTTTGGAATCGGGTTTGTAGACAACAGGACAAAACTTGGAAAGACCAATATCAGTACTGACAATTGAGAGCTTGGATGATGAAAGCCGCCCACTCCCAGTGTCAGCCAGAGAGGGGATTGTTAGAAATAAAAGGAAAGGTAGAGGCTGGTTGGGGTGATGTCTCTGTGGGACAACCTCCAGACAATAAAAGCCATTATGCTTGCTGTGGCCATTAGGGTTCCTAAAAGGCTGATCCAGACCTCGCAGTCAGCCCTCCACCTGCCTGCTTGAGTCGACTTGACAGCTCAGCCCTGAGTAACCTGCCTCCATACGCCCGGAGGCATGTCCTGGGTATGTGGGCAGCGAGAGACATGCCTTGATTGTGCATTCACCTGGCTGATTTTCAGAGAAGATACACAACTGAACATGACATGAAAGAAAATGTAGCTAGTCATGGAGAGCAGGTACAAATATGTTACCAAAGAACATTTACTTGTGCTTTTTCATGATTTGAGGACATTTTCATGCACTTGGTCATATTTGCTATAACACATTCCTGTGTCTACAGTACACAGTTGTGAATGTCATTCCAAAGAATACAACAGTTTGTCTTCATAATCTTTCATCAAAATGTATGCAATAAAGTGCAGACCTTTTCAGCTGACAGTGGTCATCAAGGCTGTGAGACAATCACTTTAAAGGTGAAGTGTAATTTCGGGTACCTCTAGTTCCAACAAAGAGAAATGTAATAATAATAGCAATAGCAAAAGGTTTGGTCTATGTGCCATTGATCAAATAACTTCAATCCCAAACTCATTCTATTGGTGAAGTCAGTATGGTCCTTGCCAGGATTTTGAAACAAACAGAAATGTTCTGATCAGACCACAGGGCCACAGTATTCACATTCTTAAAGAAAAACAAACCTACAAATGATATACAGTACATCGAACAAATTAACATTTGTTGAGGAAAATTTTGGAAAACTGTAACAATTACACAATTCATCTTTGAGAATTAGCTAATTAGCTATTTTGTTTTAGGCAACTGTTGTAGGTAACAGACTTTCTAAAATCTTTCAAATTGTTATTACAGAACTTGATGCCACAAAAATGTTAAAAAAGATTAAAGCAATAATAGTAAATAGCATTATTTTCAAAACAGAAGCTTTACCATTGGCGTACATTGAGAACATCCATGTCAACATCTCAGTTCCCAGTAGGTAGAGACTCAAATAAATATGGCCTGACTCCTGGGACAACATCATCCTCGCTACAATCCACTTCAAACTCACAGTCAGATCTGCCTCCATTCTGGTGTGAAACGCCCACTTCTTACCATCCAATTAAAGGCCGATTAGGATGAAACCCCACCCTATATATTTATATTTTCTTTAATATCCTTTTTAACTCCGAAATATGTCAGAAGTGGATTTTAAAAACCTTTTATGTTGACTTAACATCATGTTAACGTCAATAAAAAAATATTGTAATTGTAAACAAATGTAATTTTTAATTCCAATTCTGATTAAGAGTGACTAAAGGGATACAAAAATGATTAGAATATAATCTTATGATGTATCAAAATGGATAATTGTGACTTATGTGAACATTTACCAAGGTTTACTCTGCCATCTCATCTCTCTAGGTGTTCATGCAGCTTTGATAGATAGCTGTGCTGTGACTTCACTTCTTCCAGGCATGCAGATCAGACAGACAACTGGGCCTCCAAATCCCAGCCTACAGCCAGAACTGGAATCACACAAGCAAAAATAAGGGAAGATGGAAAATAAAGTCAAGGTGACAGGGATATTGCGCTCCATCTCTTTTCTCTGTCTATCTCTCCTTCATGTTTTCCTCGTCTTTTCTCCTCTGTCCTGCAGCATGAGCCGTCTCGCATTGCTGCCGGAGCAGCTCCAATCGCCGGGAAGCATTCGGAATGAGCAAAAGGCTGGGCGCACAGCAGCCAAATGGCTTTTTCTCCATGAACTCTGCTAGTACTGCCTGTTCCTGAGGTGATGACTGCAGGAGGAAAGAACAGGCCTGTTGTACAAAACAGGGATTTTCATGATATTCAGCCCTAATTAACCTTTCTTAAAGGGCTAGTTCACCCAGAAATTAAAAGTCTGGCATACTCCCACTCATGACATTTGAAATCTGCATTATTTTCTATTTACATTAGTTTAGGTGGAACAAACAAGGATAAGTCTATTTAATATTTTATATACAATGAAAATATACAGGAATCACAGACTATAACATTTAGCATTTTTAGGAATATCTTCTGTTGTGTTCCTTTAAATGACATGAGGGTAAATAATGACATAATTTTAATTTTTTTATCCCTTTAAAGATGAAAAAGAGTTCAAAAAGCCTCAGTTCATCTAGTCAGTGCTGTCTTTTTCTTCTTTAACTTGTGATAATTATTCAAAGCAAACCTTTTTTTTTTTTACAAAACAGCCAAGGTGCTTCTTAAGGTTTCATGCTAGGCTAATCTCTCTCATCACAAACAATTTACTCTCCAGCAGTGCTGAAGAAAGCAGTCGATCCGTCAAAAAACTCTTGAGCCAGTGAAGAATTCAGGCAAACGTTTAGAAAGGGTTTACTTTGAATTGTGTGTGTGGCTTGTTTGCATCGCAAGGGGAATCGGAAAAGGACAAAATCGTGTGAGCTTTCTGTTAGCGACACTGAGCAGAACATGAAAGCCGTTCTCACTCCGCTAATACAGTCGAAGAGATCTCAGAGCCAAAAAGCCTGAGGGGACCAAACAAGCTCCTACATACGAGTTACGCTCAGATAAAGAAAGAGAGAAAGCCAGAGCCAGAGAGAAGATGAAGAATAACAGTTTTCGGCATTTCTCACAAGTAAGATCCATCCTTGTTAGTGGCTTGCAAGCCAAGCAAAAGTGAAAGAAAAAAAAGGTGCTTCAAGAAACTCGCTAAAGGCTCACTTTGCATCAACACAAACTTTTACCTTCTATGTGTGAAAGGTGGTTTTTAGCAGTATGAAAATGAGCAAGGCCACTCCAAACCTGTGTAGATGTACAGACGTAAACATACACCCCCGTCTAAGTTCCTCGGGAGGCGTCATTTAGTTTTTCCATCTCGCCTTTGAGGAGAGTGGAGGATCTCTGTCCGGTGTCTGAGATCGATAGCTGGTTGGAGGGAGACGCGTGGGCCCAGGATCAATGCTAGCGGCACTCCGCAGAGCTTTGAGCCTTGTTGGTGGAAGAGCATAGCAGCAATATGGATGCAGGAAAGATCAAACAACTGATGGGGGAGAGATAGACTAGAAAGGGGGTATAGAGCAGCAAGAATGGGTAAAGTAATCAGAGAGACACATGGGACCTCACAAAAAATCGAAAATAAAAGGAAAGAAGGGCTCTTACACTCTTTCATGCACCTGTGGCAGTCTTGGCTGACTTGGTACTGGAAGTACAAAACATATTTTCATAAATCAGTAGCTCTGTAAGTGGTGTTAATGTACTTGTATAGTTTCTTTAGTGTGCAAGATGACCCAGGCTAAATTAAAACCATTAAAGGGATAGTTTACCAAAAAATGAAAATTCTGTCATTAATTACTCAATTATTAAAATATTTTTGATGAAATCCAAAAGCTTTCTGACCCTGCTTAGACAACAGTGCAACTACCACATTCAAGACCCAGAAAGGTAATAAGGTCATTGTTAAGATAGTCATGTGACAGCAGTGGTTCAACAGTAATTTTACTCACATGACGTGGAAGAGAAGTAAATTGTAATATAAAGTAATTATTTTTGTTTTATTTGCACACAACAATTATTTTCATAATATTAAGGAGAACCACTGCTGTCACATGGACTATTTTAATACATTTCTGGCCTTGAACATGGTAGCTGCATTGCTGTCTATGCAGGGTCAGAAAGCCTTCGGATTTCATCAAAAAAAAAAAAAACATTTGTCCATAAGATGAACAAAGGTCTTACAGGTTTGGAGCGACATGAGGGTGAGTAATTACTGACAGAATTAAAATTTGGGGGTAAACTATCCCTTTAAGCTATGTCTATACAGCATATAGGGCTGCCAATATAACTTTCTATTTTGAATCTTGAAATTAATTAATTAATCTGGATTAACTGCATGTATTAATATGCACTGAACTGTAAAGAGCACAAGACATGAGAGAAGAATATGAATTGAGGGAGAAAAGTCTAGACTAATATGTATTCTAGAAAATACTCAGAAAATAGTTTCCTTTGCTTTTTTTTTTAAGTTTCATGCACAGATGACAACATTGTCAAAACAATCCCAGTTCACACAACTAAAATTACTACAAAGCCAGGCCAGTAGTTGGCGATGTCACTTTGTAAAGAAACACTACGTGTATGTGCACAAATGCATTTCTCCAGTGCTCACGCATGCCTGTAGACAGAACACGTATTACACGCATGATGTCACCTTTTTCACAAATTAAGAAAATAACGGTACCGTTTTCAAAAATTGCACTTCGAAACCCCGTTTTAAAAAGTTTGCATTTTCAAGCCACCAAAACACAATCGTCGAGTATATTAACAGGCAAACAGGTAAAAAGTTTTTAATTGATAAGTGTTTTTTTTCAGAATCCATCAACTATCACAAGAGTTAATTCTTTGAAACAATCTTTTTCTTTCTTTTCATCACCCCTTACAATAAGAATTGAAAAACAGAACTAGTCAGGTGAAACTTTCAAGAAGGAAAGTGTATAATTTTTTAAGACTTACAAGATCCATGTAAATTATAAAATATGAATATACTGTTTGATGTGTCCATCAATATCCAGACAGCATTATGAGTAACGGCTGTAGTGATCTAGCCGACCTCTACCCAGGTAGTTAAATCTCTCTTCTCTGCTAAAGAAGAGTGGACTTAGAAGAATTTATTCTTCAGATAAGCAGAAATGTCTGAGGTAGAACCTGAAAAGGATGTAGTTTCTAAATCTATCTGAACACTCTCTTCAGTTCAGGATTAGAATTTTGGCTTCAGATATTGGCTGACAGATTTTTTCAACAGCTCAGCTTGTCCATAAAACCAAGATGCCCTGCAGCAGGTAGGAGCCATTCTTTTACACATAAAAAATGCACCAAAAGCAACCCCAGTTTTAGTGCCAGTTTAACAAAGCAATAATGGTGACACTTTTTTTAAGGTGTCCTTGTTAAACACGTTACATGTACTTTATAGGCTAATAACAAAAAAATCTGCATAATTACATGCAAGTGTAGCGTCTGCTTATGATCCTTGATGGTCATTGTGGCTTTATGTCTTAAGAGACCCCTTTTAGCCTCTGACATTGGCTAAATAAGTCACAGACCTGGCCCCACATTCTACATTTATATGGGTGCTTAATTGCCAGTGGTTGTCCCCCCCACTGTCAGATGCTAAGCAGAATTGACTATCTGCCCTCTCCATTGGACTTCAAACACATTCCAAGAGAACTAAATGACCCTCGGTACCAGGCACTGACCAGTATACCTCCACAGTACAACACACACACAACACACACGCATAGAGATATTTCCTTTGCTTAGACCATAATTATTCAGTTACAAAGGTATCTGGTATAGGCATGTGTTGTTTGTGTGTTTCCTTACTATATTAGCCTAGTGACCACTCATTATTTGTATTAGTAAGCTGTAAACACTAATTTTCAAGTGTATGAATGGATCTCTGGTTTAATATATGTTAGATGTCACTTTCTTGATATCAAAATGATCTGCTCTTTATTTCTCAAACGATGATGTACACTATGTGAACGTGAAATACATCATACGATTTTTACTGTACTGTGGGCAGAATTACACCGATCGAGCAGAACAGTCATAAAACATGCAAATGAGGTGTAAGTGAGACAAAGAAACACTTTCCCGCCGAAAGTATGTGCCTTGCTAGTGGTCAAACTGTTCACAAGTGGGAGTTACTAAATCCAGATAAAACTTCTTCCAAACCCAAAAGGGATGGTCTTATCTCTGCTTTTGGTGCCCTAGAGACACACATCACCTGGAAACTTAGCGACTCCCCTTCGGGGGGAGTCCGAGCTCCTGGCAGCTTTGAGCTCAGTAACTTTGGCAATTTCACTTCGGACCAATCAGCCCATGGCTGGAATGACGAAGCTTTCACTCCTAAAGGAATTCATCAAGAATTAAGAAACGCATTACAAATGCAGCAGGACACTTTACTCAGCATCAACAAACCAGTGCAAGTAACCGCTTGTTAACTGTTAGATGCGCTTCTAGGCTTGAAACCCTTTTGATTAAGGTGATGTAATTCTTTGATGGTTCTAACAGGTTCGTGTTTAGCTGATGTGCAAATCCTGCTATCTCTCTTGCGCACGAGTGCGCTCTCTCTCTCTCTCCATGCCTTCCTTGCGTTGGAATCTATGTTTAATGTGTGTATGTTTGTGTTTAGTTCAATATTACATGTACCCCGTAGAGTAGTTTAATAAACATCCATATGTATTCACACTTGGTTGTCTGTGTCTGCAGCTCACAGAAACGAGGTCACTTTAACGTTACGGTTTTGTTACATGCTAATGAGCGATGTATTAATAAGGAAATTATTTTTCGTGACCCAATAAATTATTTTCCTTCAAGTCAATAGACGATTGAAACTGTCCGTACAGCGGACGAACAAATAATTTTATTGTACTATTAATGCTACAGTTAATTCCTGAAGATGAATAAATAATTGATAACGTTATGATAAATTATGTTCATCTCACTTTGAGCTAATTTTCTACACAAGTAACCCTAAACCGAACCCTAATCCTAACCCTAATCATGTAGTACATGTAGTTAATTAATATTACTCATTACTTAAATGTAGACTGTAACCAGGACACCTTAAAATAAAGTTTAACCCAATAATAGCCTTTCTCATATTCTCACACACGAATAAACAATTATTGCATATAAGCAGTGATGCTGTAAAACGTCTCTAAAAATATTATAGCATGTTTGTAATTTTCCCATATTTTTGCCTGTTAATCATCATTTGTCACAGTCATATCTACCAATAATTTCACAATATTATAAACAATAATTAATAATATTAATTATGAAATAGTATTGGAATTTTAAATGTTTATTTTATTTGTTCTATTTTAATATATTTCAAAATTAAATTAATACTGTGATGCAAAGCAAAATTTTCGGCAGCCGTCATTCCAGTCTTCAGTGTCACATGTTATTCAATAAACTTTTTTTTCTAAATTGAAATGAGCTTATTGAAATCCTTAACTGTAAATATGATTAACAGTAATAGTAAACTAAAAAGAGTATGAACCACATCTCCTCTTTGATTAACAACAAATAACTATGCGCAAGCAGAAGAAGGTTTCTGTTTTTCCTGCCATAATAATGAGAGATATTTCAAAGAAGCAGGCAAAACAATACACATTTTGTCAGAGCTCTCCAAAAAAACACATTTTGGAAGCCTCAGAGGGGAGAAGCCCGGAAGCTCCCGATCAAAACAAATAAAAGGCTCCTCAGATGGAACAAGATGAGAGGGATGTTCCATCAGCCAGACTCCATGCCAGACCTTTATTAGTCTCTGACTCACCTCAACGCTGCTCGGTGGAGCCCAGCAAATAGCAGATTAAATACATGGAGGAATTAAAGAAAAGTCTGAATCAAAGGAGATAAAAGGATTCTTGCTCTCCACATATTAAGCATTCATCTCCGCCCCTGTTCCCAAATCAGAATCTGCGGGGGTCTGCAGGGAAGGGCCCCGTGTTGCATCCCACTGCGACATCTGAAAATTAGTTTGAGTGAATAATACAGGAAAAACTGCAGTGAGTGGCACATGAAATGACGTATCTCTAAGTAGCTCTTTTTGTCATATTTCAACTTTACATTAAAGGGAATGAGTAAGATCAATGCCTGGAGAATCAGGAAACATACAAGCCAATTAAACAAATCAGCCTAGATCAAATCCGCACCAAACAACCAGGAACCCACGTAAAAACACAAACTGAATTTGATACCTTCTGAATATTACTTTGATGGAAATTCATTCATGCAAGTCTAAGCTGCAAGTCACAGTAAGTTAAGCTTTAGCTAATTGCATATCTTAAACAAAAGATTAGGCGATTCACTGAACTTTAAACATGGAAATCGGATATTTTCTCTTTAAAAATAGATGGCTGTAATAGGTATGCTACACAGATACACTGTGGGTGCTAACATTAGGCTCTCAGCCTCTGACTACATGCTAATTTGGAGATCTCACCCTCGTGGCCTAATGGTTAGAGAGTCAGACTCGTAACCCAAAGCTTGCGACTTTGAGTCTCGGGCCGGCAGGAATTGTAGGTGGGGGGAGTGAATGTACAGCGCTCTCTCCACCTTCAGTACCATGACTGAGGTGCCCTTGAGCAAGGCACCGAACCCCCAACTGCTCCCCGGGCGCCGCAGCATAAATGGCTGCCCACTGCTCCGGGTGTGAGTTCACGGTGTGTGTGTGTTCACTGCTGTGTGTGTGCACTTTGAATGGGTTAAATGCAGAGCACAAATCCTAGTATGGATCACCATACTTGGTCGTATGTCACTTCACTTCACTTCAAATTATATTCATGTTTATCTATTAAAACAACAACAACAACAACTGTATAGTGGCAAAGAGGTTGCATCAGTGCATTTTTTCTCTCTCATTGAGTTTCTCTCTCACTGATTAGTCTGTTTTTGAAGCCGCTGCCATCGATCTGGACAAGCTCACAGAGACTGTAACATCATATATCAGTTTCTGTGAGGATATGTGCATTCCTAACAGGACTCATCTAATCTACAACAATGACAAACCATGGTTCACTGAGGTTCCAAAGAAGATGCTTACAGAAAGGGGGATAAAGTCTTGTACAAACAGGCCAAATACACACTGGAAAAGGAGATCAGAGTGGCAAAGAGGAATTATTCTGACAAGCTAAGGAACAAATTCTCTTCCAGTGATCCTGCTTCAGTGTGGAAAGGCATGAAGGATATCACCAGTTACAAGACACCATCCCCCAGCGCTCTGGAGAATCAACAACTAGCAGACGACTTGAAAAAGTTTTATTGTCGTTTTGAAAAAACTCCCCACACCCGCCCTGAACACCTCTCCACACAACCATTAACACCTCCAGCCACCCTCCTCTCCCCCACACCTACAATTCAAATCAGCGAAGAAGATGTGTGCCAGGTCTTCAGAAAGAACAAAAGAAGGAAAGCACTCGGCCCAGATGGTGTGTCACCAGCCTGTCTGAAATCCTGTGCTGACCAACTGGCCCCCATCTACACACAGATCTTCAACAGATCACTGGAGCTGTGTGAAGTCCCCTCATGCTTCAAACAGTGGGAAGTCGTGGCCTAATGGTTAGAGAGTCGGACTTGTAATCCAAAGGTTGCGGGTTCGAGTCTCCGGCCGGCAGGAATTGTAGGTGGGGGGAGTGAATGTCCAGCGCTCTCTCCATCCTCAATACCACGACTGAGGTGCCCTTGAGCAAGACACCGAACCCCCAACTGCTCCCCGGGTGCTGCAGCATAAAATGGCTGCCCACATCTCCGGGTGTATGTTCACGGTGTGTGTGTTCACTGCTGTGTGTGTGCACGTTGGATGGGTTAAATGCAGAGCACGAATTCCGAGTATGGGTCACCATACTTGGCTGAATGTCACTTCACTAATTCACTAAACGCTCCACCATCATCCCAAAGAAGCCCAAAATACCTGGACTTAATGACTACAGACCTGTGGCTCTAACGTCTGTAGCCATGAAATCATTTGAAAGACTGGTTTTGGCTTATCTGAAGGACATCACTGGTCCCTTACTGGACCCCCTGCAGTTTGCCTACAGAGCAAACAGGTCTGTGGATGATGCAGTCAACATGGGACTTCATCCTGAAGCATCTGCACAGACCAGGGACTTATGTGAGGATCCTGTTTGTGGACTTCAGCTCCGCTTTTAACACCATCATCACGGAAACCCTTCAGAATAAACTGACACAGCTCTCCGTCTCCATCTCTGTCTGTCAGTGGATCAACAGCTTCCTAACAGACAGACAGCAGTTAGTAAAGCTTGGTAAATTCACATCCGGCACTCGTACCATCAGCACTGGAGCTCCTCAGGGCTGCGTACTCTCCCCACTGCTCTTCTCCCTCTACACCAATGACTGCACCTCTAAAGACCCCTCTGTCAAGCTCCTGAAGTTTGCAGACGACATCACACTGATCGGCCTCATCCAGGATGGTGACGAGTCTGCTTACAGAGCAACTGGCTGTCTGGTGCAGTCTTAACAACATGGAGCTTAACACGCTCAAAACTGCGGAGATGATCATGGACTTCAGGAGAAACCCCACTCACCATCATGAACAGCACTGTGACTGCAGTGGAGTCATTCAGATTTCTGGGCACCACCATCTCTCAGGACCTGAAGTGGGATATTCACATAGACTCCATTGTCAGAAAGGCCCAGCAGAGGTTGTACTTTCTTCGCCAGCTGAGGAAGTTCAACCTGCCACAGGAGCGGCTGAAACAGTTCTACTCCGCCATTATTGAATCCATCCTCTGCACTTCAATAACTGTCTGGTTCAGCTCAGCTACCAAATCTGACCTCAGAAGACTACGGAGGGTAGTCCGGACTGCTGAGCGAATCATTGCTACAACCCTCCCGATTCTCCAAGAACTGTACTTATCCAGAGTGAGCAAAAGGGCTGGTAAAATCACTCTGGACCCCTCACATCTAGCACATGCCCTCTTTGAACTGTTACCATCTGGTCGAGGCTACAGAGCTCTGAGCACCATAACGACCAGACACAGGAACAGTTTGTATCCCTCAGGCAATCCATCTCATGAACACTCAACAATAAACGTGGAACACACAACTATAATACATTATCCATTCACCACACTCACTTATTTTATTTTTATTTTCTAATTTCTAATTTGCACATACTTGACCTGTACATACATAGTTGTCTATATTATATATTGTGTTTTTGCTGCTTTGTACATTGCCTAATTGGATATTTGTATATTATTCTTTTATTATCTGTGTCCTGTCCTGTTGCTGTCTTTCTCTTGCACTGTGGAGCTTCTGTCTCTACAACAAATTCCTTGTATGTGTAAACATACTTGGCCAATAAAGCTCATTCTGATTCTGATTCTGATTATTCAGAATCTACAATTGTAAACAATGTAGTCCAGACCTATGTTTGGTTTTATTTCATTTAGTCTCTGATAAGTTTTAATGGCAGATTTACACAGCAAGCAGTGCAAATGGCCATGTGAAGAAACACATTCTGGCTGTATTACACTTTCATTTAAGCAGCATATCTCGATGGTGATTGCTAAACCCACACTTACAATGTTTGTCAATGTTTTCAGATCATCATCAGAACTTCTTTCGGAGTGCAGAGAGAGCTCATGGCTGCCAGGTTGTGAATATATAGTAAAGCACAGGCAATAAAAAATTTGTACTTTTAAAAGAAAATAACATATAGAGGGATTTAAATATATCTGTCAACTCAAATCATTAACACTTGTGGAGTTTTGTATTATTTCTCTTTTTTTTTTGCTATATTTTGGATATAGAGTTTTTATAACTACATTTTAGTTCCTCTTTTTTGTCAACAATATTGAACGTTGATATGAGTTACGTGTTTATTAATGTTGGTGTTGTCTTGTCTCTTCATCTTGCGATGTGGAGGGGTAGTAACACTAGTTCTCTCTTTTGCATCAGCTCACTGAGAAAAGTTTTCAACAAAGACCCAATATCTAAGAACAAATTACAGTATTTAATAGGATTTATGCCCTAGAAGACACAATAGTGACTGTCCTGTTCTCAATTATTATTCAGAAACCAAAAGCACACTATTCCATAAATGTCCAGAAAATATGCATTTCTGCATGTGAATATTTACAGTAACCACCATCAAATTGCCTACTGCTTCCCCACTACTCTACATTAAAAAGTGTGCATTCCACTTACTAAATGTCCTACTCTCCTCTGGCTCCCTATTCCCTCTCTTTCTCCTTCCCTTTTGGGAAAGATGACACGGGGCTTGGCGGGGAAAAATGATTGAGCAGTGCCGGGGCCTGCAGGGGAGAGATAGTCGAGCAAGTTTCATCACAGCTCTTAGGAGTCTTCAGGCAATGAGGAACAGGCATGAGAGAAGATAGAGAGAGAAAGAGGAAGAGATACTGAGGAATGAGAGAGATGGTCAGGACATAAAAGGACACACATGAACCCAATCCCCCATAAAACCATTTCATATAAACCCAAAATGGTCTGAATTTGGTTAACATCCCATTCATTTCCATGAAAGTTAGTTTTTTTTTGTATTTCTTCTCTGCTTCTTGTCTTTATTTTGGGGAATTATTGAGAACAATTTTTCAAATACTTAAAAAATAATTTTTTATAATTTAATTTTCCATGGTTTATGATTGTATAGTTTATTGCATTGTGTGAAGTGCATTTTTGCAATGTGCAAACATACGCTTATTAAATGATTTAATTTGATTGACAGTGTGACATTGCTTTTATACATTTCAAAAACAACATTGTAATACTGAGTTACTTTGGTGTGTTTTTCTTTGTTTCAAATCAAGGCATCACTGAAAAAATCAGTGTTTGAATCGAGTGCATCATTCAATGAAAACTTAAAAACATTCACTTGTAATTCATTAATGAATCATTGTTTTCTGAATGAATGATTCATTGACTCACTCTTTGTTTAGTTTCTGAATCAATCAGCGGTTTTGAACATATTGTTGAATTAAGTCACTTGTGTTTATCTGTGGCCACTGAAAATTCCCACCACTAATGCAAAAACTGAACAACATTTATTTTATTTTAATATTTATATTTTTATGTATTCACATGTATAATATATTAAAAATAACAACCCATTAGCAAAGCAGTATTATTGCATTATTTAAAATCATCCTGTCTAAATGTTTCTGAAAACATTGGTGATGTTTCATTATTACCCTGCAGCATTATTTTTTCCTCATCATATCGTCAATATGAATATGTTTTAATTTAAATCGCCCAGTTGGAATATTGATGTATTATTTATCTCATCTTCATTATCGGTGACAAAATAAAACAAAACTCTTCATCAACAAACATTTTCAGACATAAAGTCTGAACCCACAGGCTCAATTAAAGTAGTTCAAAGTTTTATATGGCAAAAACAGCTGCTCAATTTCATCCCAAAGCAAACTCCAAGCATGCTTCCTCTCCAAGCAAGCTGTCCTCGCATCTATAAAATATCAAAGCCGATGACGTCACTTCAGCCTTTCCACACTTCTCACATGGGGCGCCAGAAACGGAAGCCCCCTGGACTCGAGGCCATACCCAGCTGTCATGTCATGTGCCATCCTAGACCGGCCGGCCCTCTGTGAATAATCCCATCCTGGAATGCATGGAGAATTCAGATGCCATACTTGTGGCACGCCAGCCACGCATGAGGTCCTGCAGTTCACGAGCCTTGGAGACTTGGCACGGAGATTGGCTGGGGTACAGTCGTGTCTGGATGAAGCAGGTGTTGCAGTGGGGGGTTTCAAATGCAGCAACCCCCTCCATCAACACGCTTGTCTGATTCCGAGAACAGGTGTGACGGGGCACAAAGGGTTCAGTGCAAAATCCGCGATTAGAAGAGGCTTTAATGCAGATTTTTATTATCAACACCAAGTGACGGCCCGGCTGTGGGACCGTGAGGTTGTTTTTACAATCCTGCACAAACACTGTACAATGTCCCCATTGGAGCCGCAGCCAAAGACCAGCCGTGCCAGCTTGGATGCCTCTCTGTAAGCAATAACCAGATGGATTCTCTTTAGAGAAGAGACACAGGCATGTTATCCATGCAAACCCGTGGGGCTCTTATCGTACAGTAAATTCTGCTCATCGCGAGGATGATTTAAACCTTTTTCATTGACTTTATCACCTGACTGTCGAGGCCAGTTGGACTTCATGGACATGACAGAAAGAAAAATAATGAGAAAAAAAACATCTGCTTGCCCAGAGAACATAACTTACTGTTTGTTTTAATGCTAAAACACTCCAAAATACAATGACCTCTGTGTGAGGGCCACCTTCCTAAAATATAATGTCTATATAATTTCATATATAAAAATCAATTAATATTGAGTGGCTTTAATTAGTCACTGTACCAAAAATAAATTATTAAAATACTGATACTTTGCATTAAGTAATTAACATTTATTTGTATTTTTATAATTAAGATTTTTTTTAATGTTAATTCTATAAAGCTTACTTTTTTATATCTATCTATCTATCTATCTATCTATCTATCTATCTATCTATCTATCTATCTATCTATCTATCTATCTATCTATCTATCTATCTAATATTTCTTACTGCTAAAATGATTTATATACTATTATTATTCTTTTAAATGACCTTTTATTTTTATATTTTTTCGTAGTTTTCATTTTAATTTAAGATTTATTATTGTGTGCTTGTCAATTTCATTATGATTATTATTGCTATTAATAATAATAGTAATAATTTGTATTTAGCTTTATTTTTTGTTTTAGTAATTAGTGCTCCAGTTAGTTTCAAAGGCAACATTATTCATTTCATTTTTCATCTAATATTTATATTTGATTTAAACTTTATTTAATAAAAAAATAAACAAATAATGAAATTAATAAAATAAAATAATTGTGATTAATGTCATGATTTCCAACCAGCCATTAGAAATCATTGTCATTTAACAACATCAGATTGGGTGAAAATACTGTATTTAATTAAAACCTGAAGTTAAAATAAGTTAACAACACTACAACCTTTTTTAACTGTAATTTTTCACAAACCCTTAAGCACTCCCTGCAGACCCCTGCTAGAAAACCCCTGCAGCTCTTTTGCCATGAAAATGATCTACAAGAATTGTCATGTTTTAAAAATGAGTCAAACATGTGTTCAAGAGAACAGAATCATCACTTCTGGGGAATCTAGAGCAAAATAGAAATAGAAATGCTGTTATTCACTACAAAAGTGCACTGGATGTGCGATGCTGCTTACATCTTTCATGCACACAGAAGCTTCAGAAGAAAAAAATTATTGGAAAGAAATACTGAACAAAAAGAATACATCCTGAAACCTGATTAGTTAGACTCAATTACTACTATCTCTTATTATTTTCAGAGAAAAAAATAATAATCCGTAATTCATTTTTTTCGCAGTGTGAACAGTTCCGTACGGGCCTCTGTGTTGGTTTATCTCCAGATCCTGAGGTGAACCTAATCAGGTGCTGAGGCAGGGGACTATGTGTCATGACAAAGTGAAATAATTGGATCTTTGATTTAAGAGCTGCATGAAAAACTAATTGTATGAGTTTGTCATTACCTCTCCTCTTGTTTGCTTCCTACGGCAGCAATCTTCCCCACTACTCCCAGAGAGCAGAAAAGAAACAGAAACTCGTGGTTTGCCTCTTTGCAAAGCCACAGTTGCTTTTATTGCCTGTTGAAGCCTTGGTGACCACATGCTAACATCTTTGAATGAAAAGGGCAAAAAGCAATTATTCGATTTTAGATGGCATTTGGATACACATCTACCAAATGAGCATTGATTAGAGGAGAGGAAGGCCCATCTCGACGTATAACGGGAGAGCTGTTGACAAGCCTGTGCCTACAAAGTAAAAAGGTGAGGTCTTGCACAGTAGCTTCAAACACCACTCTCTGTTTTCTCAGATCCTGCTGACATTTTGCCCACCTCTGCACTGGAAGCGAGAAATAATCTGGACCAATCGATTCACTGTTAGCACTGTTGTTGTTTTTTTTTTTTTTTTGGTTTTGCCATTCGTCAGCTGGGAGCCAAGGAAAACTGGAGTGCTGGAAAAAAGTATTTTCAACGGGTACATCAATACACGCCATACACATGTTCTGTCTTGCTCTATGTTTTTCTTTGGTCTCTTTTTTCCTGTTCCTGTTTACTGACAGCAGCCTCATCAGCACGGCAACATACAACAGGAATCAATACAATCTGTACACCTGAGAAAAGATTCTCATTCTGATTTCTTCCGAACCTGAACAATGTGACAGTCGAAACTAGCAGCTTTGTCTGAAAGTGAGTGTTTGCATCATCCAAGCATAAACAGGATACATTTTCAGATGTGTTAAATTGCACTAAAATTGCCTTTTCCAGGTGCCACATTTACTATTTGCGGCTTTCCTTCTTTTATCCGTATTACTACCATTTACAACAATAAAACTTGGATGGAAAAAAGCTTATTTTCTGGTTCTTTCTGAACTTTTCTGGTGTCGTGCATGATCCTGTCTCCTTGCTGAATGCTAAACTAACTAAACACTAAGACATTAATTAACATTTTCATACAATATATATATATTACTATTTAATATTAAGTTATTAATAGATTAAGAATTAATACATAGTGACATTTAATCATTTCTGAATAGAGTACCCATAAAAAAGTTGTCCTAGCAATTGGGATCACTGTAGGGTTCTACTGGAAATTCCCACAATGGCTCCTGTTCACATCAGTGTTGTTATTGTTAACTGAAACTTAAACTATTAAAAATCATTTTCATAAGCTTTAATAAAAAATATTTAAATATATACAAATAAATAAACTAAAAATAAATATACATATTCAATAAAAAAAAGTGCTTATTGGAAATACGTGCTTCTAAATACATGTCTGCAACACTGAAAAAAACGTACCTATGCATACAAATCGCTACAGTTTCCAGTTGAAATAAACACTAGAGGCAGTAAAACACCGACAATTGTTGTTCCTTATCATACAAAGTATAATTTTCAGGTCCACAGTTTTGATTAATAAAGCCTAATTTTCACACAATTACTTGAGGAATATCATGTTATGGATTCAAAACAATTTTAATATGTTCAACATATGAAAACTGATACTTTTGAATATTAGCATCACATATCCAGCTTCATATGTATGGGTTTTTATATTCAGTAGGTTTGTTCGGTAGCTCACACAGTATGGAGTTCGGCTTGAGAGGTGAAGAGCTCGGGTACGAATCCCATGAAACTACAGTTCCACAAAACAGTTCAAACCTGCATATAAGGAAATGCAAATAGCATGATTGCATACACAAATCAGTTTTTATACCAGTTTTGCTTTTGTTAACACTATCGGGTAGGTTTAGGGTTGGGTTTGGGCATTAACTTTTAACATTAATAAAGCAGAATAGCCCAGAATATGAATTATATATTTATATTAAGTTTTGATATATTTAAAGTAGGAAATTTACAAAATATTTTCATGGAACATGATCTTAAATATCCTAATGATTTTTTCCATGAATAAAATCTATAATATTAACCCATACAATGTATTTTTGGCTATTACTACAAATATCCAAGTGCAACTTGAGAGTGGTTTTGTGGTCACATGTAGCATATTTGGTCTTTTTAATAATCTTCATTAAGATGTTTTTCAGGCGTCAGGCGTTTTATGAACCATGCAAAAGAGAGAACGCAAAACATTTGAAAAATATTTTTTCCTCCCACCCCGATTTTTTTCCACCACCAAGTTCCTTTTGGGGCTCCGTACTGAACTGTTCATTGAGAAAAAAAAAAAAAAGAAAAAAAAGAAACTGTGCAGCATTTATAATTATAAATGATATAAGCAACTGTTGCCCAGATAAGCCACATAATTTAACACAAGGCTGAAGTACTATGAAGACCAACACCAAATACTTAGCTTACTAACGGAAATTAAACTGCGGATAAGGATATAGCAGAGGGAAAACATTATTACCTTTATATGCCTGTCAGACTGCTTTTTGTCAGAGCAGAGCCACAGACGGCAAGCCAGGTGGTAGAGATGGTCTGGCACAACGGGTCATGCAACACACAGGGGGCCTGTTTATGGGGGCCATGCCAGGACTTTTAGTCTGACCGCATGCCAGGCACTATTTCCCATGCATGTGGCAGCTAGTCCCTGCTGGACGGTGTATTAGGCTGGCACATAGACGGGGGGGGGGGGGGGGGGGGGGGGGGGGGGCATGGTGCAAGGACAACCGCCGAGGGCACGGCTGATCCAGAACGCTGGGATGTTGTACTGTGGCAGAACAGCATCATGGGAGAGAAAACTAGGATTGTGGGTGGGCATGTGTTTGTCTGCACATGCCTAACATGTGCTTCCTGCTGCGATTGATTTGTGTATACAGACATAAATGTGATTTGAGTTACATGAGTCCTAAGGGAACGTCACAATGCCAGGGAAGCATCCTCAATTCTCTTTTGTTGGCTCTATCTTCAGCATATTGTCAGATAATAGTATTTCATGCTTCTCAATGGCACTGAAACACACTAGCAGAGTGTTGACCTGCTTAATGAATTCACTGGGCTGGTTTAATTGACTGTCTTGTTACATGAACCTAACCCACATAGGATGTAGGGTATAGCCTGCTTTTGTTCTCCATTATACTGCTGTTAAAGACAGAAAAAAAAGATTTTGGAATAAATCTTTTGGAATCAATTTGGCTAGCTGTATCTTCACCAGAACAAAAAGAATCAGAGGGAGACAGGAAGACAGAAACTACGACATATCTTTGCCAACTATCACTACAGGTTTCAAGCAATGACATGCCATTAAAGGCAAAATAAAATCAGAAATTACACTATTTACTTTTTAAAATTATTTTTGTTTATTTATTCAAATAAATAAAAAATAAGTAAAATAATAATAAAATTTGACCTTTTGAGTTGGACAATATTTTCTGGAGGTCTGTTTTTTTCCTTCTTCTTTCTTTTCTTCTTTCCCTCTATAACAACTTGATTGAATAGCAATGCTAATCAATGTTACAACATTAATCTACTAGGTTTTGTTCCATCAAGCTTGCATTCAGGTCTGGATCCTCTCTGCTATGGAATGATCACTTTTCATGATCAATCAAGCCCCATCCTACAATTTTAACTGGTTGAATATCCCGTTTTACCCTGAAATACGTCTGTATGTTACAGAAGCAAAATAGCCTGCAAATAGCATTTCACGTTGACTTTAAGTACATCAGAAAACTGGGTCTCTACTGAAAAGGTGAGACGCTGATTTATTTCTTGCAGTCCAGGATCTGCAGGGGGCTGCTTCAGAAGTGCCTACACACTAGGGGCTCATTCCACCATTCAGCTTCTAACACACACACACACACACACACAGTGGCCGGTGCCAGTAACACTTTTGCTTCGTCAGTAAACAGTCGACCGTCCTTGTCACTAAAATGTTTATGTTGTTGGCACAGGCCTGCGGGGCTGGCAGCGAGGCTCTGGACTGACTGAGAATGGACTCAGAAGCTTCCAGAGACACACAAATAATGACAAAGCGAGGAGAGAATAATTGGTGACACTTTACTTGATCCTGCTGTATCGTACAGCATCTATTCTTGAGTCATACTGTAAACACTGAGCAGATCTATGATTTTCATCTGGACAATGATAAATCAGTCAATAGAATCTTCAATTAAATGAGGTTTTGAAGGGGTTTAACTTCACTTTATGGTAATGTAGTGATACATTTGCAGTTGTTAGCTTTATGTTTGCAGGAATATATGGAATATATACTCTTTTAAGAGTATGCAAATAAAATGTATTTCTATATTTATATTCTCATATCAAAGCAGTGTATATACACACACACACACTAGCACACACAAGCTAACTACTGTATATATATATATTTCTAAATTATAAGAAATGATCATTCTGATAGTTAAGATAATAATAATAATAATAATACTTTTTTAAATTATGGGACCTCTTATTTTCACTCATTTCCCCCCTTGCCCTCCCTCTCACGGGCTATCATGCATTCCTCACACAAATCTGCTGTAATCCACATACTGTTGTTATTTTCCTCCCCTTTAATCTCAAATCCTTTCTTTTTGTCCTGCTTGTGTTCCTTTCCTTATTTCGGGTTTGATAGTGGGCGCACAGAGATGAAAGAAAACAGAAAAACTACACAAAGTGCCACAAACAAAGTCTCTCCCTCACTTTCTTGCCTTGTCAGATGTCATTTTCTTTCTGTCTGTTTGTCTGTCTGTTTGTCTGGTCTGTTAAATTCATCCAGTTTTCGCGTTTGGTGGTGGTCATAGTCAGGGGTCGGGTTAGTTGCAGATGCATTACATCAGATGAACAGGCAGGCAAATCCCAAGCCAACCCCCATCCGTCCCATTAGGGAAGAACAGATGAAAGGAGATTAGACCCTCCTTATTAGGACCAACAGAATTGGGACCAGTACAACCATATGTGTCACGACCAGTGTAATCGCATTTGATCAGAATGAGATACTCGACAGAACAAAAAAAATAAGACAGCCTCATTTGATGGTATAACATCTGTCAGGGCCTGAACAATAATACCCCATAATGCCAGAGTATTTGTATACCATGCTGCAGTTGTTGTTTGTGCTCAAATGGATACGGTAGACAGAAAGGCCATGCAAATGCACAGAGACGAGCTCTCATATTTCAACTTTTGTTATGTTTCTGTCCTCATTTTTCCGTCCTTTCACATTAAATATGCTTCAGAGGATTCTTGTCGACGTTGCGTTTCGCTGTTAGAGTCATTAGAGCAGCGACGGAGATCAAACATTGCACAAAGTCAGACAACATTACCCTCGGAATACCCATCTAGAAAACACAAAAAAATGAAACAAATTAAATCACATTTGAGGCTCTCCAGGCCTTTAAGACTACAACCTCCTGCACCTGCACCTGTGATGCTTTCAAAAAACTTTTTTTATGAACCTTTTGCGAATCATCTGTTTCAAACCAGTGATTTGGAGTGTTCCTCAAACTGCCAAAGTCTTGTGATTTCATTAAATAAGGCTTTGTTATGTCTAACCGTTGTTTTTGAAAAATGTCAGTGGTCACTACTAGGTGTTGATGATATCTGTGAACCCACATACCATGGTTTTTACCTGATCTCAGATCAGTTTTATAAATTTGTAGACATTTTTAATGACACATTTGTGTAATAAAATAAGAGTTGTAGTTGTCTCCTACTGGCCTGATTAACCAAGCTCTCCATAAAACAAACCCTACAAATTAATAAATAGCATGTTATACAGACACTTCATGTTTAATGAAGATTTGCAAGAATGCATTTAATAGATTGCACTTTCAATAACACGTGCATTTGGTTGTAAAGTGTTTTTATGCGTGTTTGAGCTGAATTTTCTTTGTATTTCCAATGTGCTGACCAGCAGGCATTACCAGCTTTTGGCATTTTGAGAGTTTTAAAAAGTGAATCATTCTGCATAGCTATTATTTCTTCCATCACTAGATGGAGGGCATAATGTCAAACAAAAAAACAAACAAAAAAAATCTGTGGTTTACGAAAAAAGAAAAGAAAAAAAAACATTTATGATAAAAAAAGGCAGCTACAGTTGCCAGAACGTTTAATTGATATAATCTGATATTTCTGACATGAACAAATTGTTAGGTTTTATGGATTTAGCTTAAATAATAAAAAAAATAATAATAATACAAATACAAAACACCATCATGGTAACACAAATTACATTAAAATAATGCAATAAATATTAGGTAAACAACATAAGACGTAACAAAAATCCAATAAACATAACTGCTTATTTTTTTTACTGTCAACTATAAAATGATTTACTCTTTTTCACTTCTAAAAGCTGTAAATGTAACAGTATTTTACTACAATGTTCCATTTATTACAAATGTTTACTGTATATAGTAAGAGAGCTTACGGTTCACCAAATAACAGGTTTTTACTATAGCATTTTTACAATATTTAACCATTAAAATTGTGATCACAGTTCAGCAACAGCAAACAGGGCCCTAACAAACAAGATAGGCCTGCTGCGAGCAGCAAAGGGCGTGTCAGATCTGTCAGCGAGGGCTTTGATAGGTCGAACATAACGCTTGTCAGCATCCGCAGCCATTCGTGCACCGTGCAGCAGGAGAGATGCGGAGATGTTGTCTGCCGTTTGTAATGGATCTACCTTTTAGCCTGACAAACAGAATGCACACTTACAGCATGGAGGAAGAGGCGTTCTGACAGCAGTGGGAGTTCTGGCATGGGAACTGTGACTCAAGAGCACTGCCGCTGTAGAGTTCCAACTAAATCAGCGGTATATGTCGGTTGGCTGACATTTGCATGCACTGATATAGACGTGTACGAATGACTTTAACACGTTAAAGGTGCTGGGAGTTATTTACCTCAAACACACGCCCTCTCTAAAAAACTCCACCCTCCAAAGATATGCAAGCGAATCTAATATAGATAATTCAAAGGGATCCGGGGTTGAGTCTGTTTGCATCTTTCTCCATTGAGGACCATTTAGAAACACGATGAAATTAAAATGACATTTTCAAGAACATGGGAAAGTAGCTGTGCACCTAAAAAAAATATATACATATGTGTGTGTGTGTGTGTCTGTGCATTTGAAAATGATTTGCTGTATAATATGAATCTCAAATGTTTTTGTATGAATGTATGAATTTACAAAATTTTAATGGGCATTTCTGATTGGCTAGTTATCTGCAGTTCTGGGTAGTAACTGATTACATGTCATCTGGATTATGTAATCAGATTACAAAAAAATCACTACTTGTAATTGGATAATATTACGTTTTAAAATGTTCATAATCAGATTAATTCATATGCAAAGAAAAAAAATCCTTCCAAAAAAAGTGCAGTCCTTGCAGTTTGCAAATGTAAAATCAACATTCAATAACTACAGAATAAGACATTGTAGCTGTTCGTCACATTCATGGAACATACGGTATAACCTTCATATATGTAGAACTGTGAATGCTGTAAAAAATGTTAAATGCTAGTGTTAATTATCTGAAATATTTAACTTTTCATACCTTGATTTGGTCACCAGATGAATTTGGAACCGAATGAATGAAAGCATCGTGAGGAGCAAGAAAGAGAGAGAGAGAGAAAAAAAGAAACATTAGAACATTTTAGTATTTGTGTTCTTCCAAAAAGTTTCAATATAACACTTCACATGATTTTCCTGAAAACAAAGCCCACACACATCATTATGCAACACATAAATCGTAGTACTCTAAAATATTAACCGCATCTGTTTCAGAGGCATCACGCCATTCATTTTACCTTACGTCAAAGTGAGCGATCTGTGATTAATTTTGCTCTTAAAAAGCCAGCATTTAATTTAATTTTTCCCACTGTCAGTCCCTATTCATCTGCATTGTGCAATCTGATCTACGACCCCCATTGTACGCCCAGGGTCTGGAAGTCTCCCAGCAGTCACCGTTTTACTAATGCGGCTGCTTTCTGATGGTGTGATGCACTGCTCAGGCTTTTCCAAATCCATTGAAAATCGCCTTTCCTGATCGTCTCTCTCCTTCATAGATCACGGAGATGTCCTCGAGATAGCATCCTTTGGTTGCCAAGACTCCCGGCTCAAATAACTCTCTCTGATAGCCGTTTCTGCACCGGTTGCATTAAATATCCGACCGCGGTACACAGACATGCGGGTGCAAATTCGAAAACTGATACTGCGGAGACAAATCGCCAGGGCAAACAGTGTGTTAGGAAAGAAACGAAACATAAAAATAACATTTAACAATGACACCGGATGCTTGTCCACCTCCAGCACAACACCAGACATTTCATTATCCTACAGCAAAGTTTTGCTCAAGGCAAGAGGAATGATAAATGGCCCAGTCGGGCCTCATGATATAGCCTTGCGGCTTTTACACTGTCTGTGAACAGATGTGGACAATGTTTCTGATAATGCAAGCCTGAAGGGATGAGATACAAATAGCTAAACAAACCAATGTACACAAAACGGACGTAACATGCAATATAAAATACGGTATCTATCTCTCTATGGCACTTTGTTTTTAACACATTCCTTATACACTGTTGCACTGTTTGGAAAGCTCACAATTGACAGCTGTTTGAAGGATTCTCTGTTAGTTTGCTATAACTACAGAGAGCGGTGCTCCAGGTTACAAGAAAGACTTCAGTAACAGTCTGTGCCAGTGTCATCCACATCAGTCTAACGATCAAACAGCATCATCCAGCTTTAAAGAGTCCTACATCACCACAGAGGCAGCAGCCTGTCTGATTACTCACATCAAAAAAGATCATTTCAGGCAGAAACATTGTCAGAATCACTTGGGACTTTGAATGAGAATCAACCTTTTTCTTTTTTTTTTTTGGTGGGGAATCAAAATTGACTTGAGCGCTATGCTTATTAGCCTCAAAATCACAAGAGCCAGTGATACTGGAAATACTGCAGATAACAGATCGTTTCTCAGGACCCCAACAAAGACACATATATAGAAGCATTTATTTTTGTGTATGTTTATATGCATGTATATGTAGACCCAGATTTTGTATTATAAACAAATACAGTCTGACTTGATTGATTTATTGATTCATTGGTTTATTTATTTTTTGCACTTTTTTTCAGCATGGATTCATTAAATTAAAATTAAATTAAAAAGACATTTATTATGTAAAAATTATTTCTATTTCAAAATATTCTGAAAGAATCTACCATGACTTCCACAAAAATATTAAGCAGCAAAACTTACTGTTTTCAACATTTATAACAATAAGATATATTTTTTGAACACTTAATCAACATTTATCAATTAAAAGAAATAAAAAATTCTGCAGGGTCATGTGAGGCTGATAACTGGAGTGATGATTGCTGAAAACTCAGCTTTGTCATCACAGGAATAATTATATTTTAACATTTATTTTATACTGTAACATATATGTATATATATATGAGTTATTTTAAATTGTAATAATATTTCACAGTAATACTGTTTTTATTTTTGATCAAATAAATGCAACCTTGGTGAGCATGAATTATTTTTTAAATATTTAAATATTTATATATATATATATATATATTTGTAATAATAATATAATTAATATAATTACCATATGTCACCCTGGACCACAAAACCAGTCATAAGTCGCATGGGTATATTTGTAGCAATAGCCAACAATACATTGTATGGGTCAAAATTATAATTTTTTCTTTTATGCCTGAAATCATTAGGATATTAAGAAAAAAAATCATGTTCCATGAAGATATTTAGTAAATGTTCCACCGTAAATTAATCAAAACTTAATTTTTTATTAGTAATATGCAATGCTAAGGACTTAATTTGGACAACTTTTCTCAATATTTTGATTTTTTCGCACCCTCAGATTACAGATTTTCAAACAGTTGTATCTCGACCAAATATAGTCCTATCCTAACAAAGCAAATTTCAAAATGACTTATGACTGGTTTTGTGGTCCAGGGTCACATATAAAAATGCATTAATTTGTACACATTTATTTACAATTCACAAAAGCTAAACGTGTTGCATTCAAAGTGTGCTCAGGCTATTAAGATTTGATTCCACAAACTTTGCAAACCACAAAGTTATAAATAATCCACCTGATTGGACCTTGTGATGTTCACAAGTGTGTGGTGGATTTCTGTGCACCAGAGGGTCAGTGAACAGACTGTGGGCTGGACGCCTCATAGAGCACACTGTGTGTTTCGACGCTCAAAGTGATGCTGGGAAGGTCACGCCAAAGTTATTTCAGTCCCTTAGTCTGGGTTAATTAAAGCAGTTCTTCTCTCCAAGGGAGAAACTTTTTTTAATTAAGGAATTACGAAACAGCAAAGATGTCTACAGGAAGTCCACTGAACTATGAACAATGCAAAGGTAAAGCACAGCTTGATATGAAAATGCAGCAGAGTTATAAAATATGGAGAATGGAAAAACAAAAGAAAGGATTACATATTTGCTTACACAGATTAGTGCGGTAGCTAGCTCTCCCTTTACCAGATATCTGCTGGCATAAAATAAGGATTAAGCTCTGCTTACTGTATTTGACTGTGTGAAAAAAACAACACTATTTTCTAGAACTGAAATAAAAGAAGTCAAAAGAACAGGCTGAAAACTGAAAACTTTAGTTTTGTTTTCCATCGACTGGAGGAACAACATGAGGCCAACACAACACAACCACAAATGTCCTCATTAAAAAAATATATGAATCTTTTATAGGTTGCAGTTAATGAGCGTGTAATGTGGCCTGTGATGACCGAAGCTAATGAGGGAAAAGTAACAGTAAATATGATGCCAAGGACAGAACAATTTAATTGGCTTCATGCCTATAAATTCTGTCAATTCAGATTGATTTGATGCCTAGTCTATCTTTATAAACTTGGCAACACACCACTTTTCTTCAAGATATAAATAGTACACTATATGGCCAAAAGTATGTGGTCAACACACCTTTGTTGTGCATTTATTTTGATAGAAAATTTGTCCTAACAAACATCTCCCACTCTTCTAAGAAGGCTTTCCAGGATTGGAATATGGTTACACGGATTTGGCTTTCCATTTTGTCCAAAAGGTGTCCAATAGAGGTTCAGGTGTGAGATCTGTCAGGTTCTTCCATGCCAGACTCATTAAACCATTTCTAGATGGATCTTGCTTTGTGCACAGGGCAAAAAAGAGTCCTTTCCAAACTATTTCCTCAAAATTAGAAGCCCAGAATACGCTATAATGACATCTTATGCCATTGCATTAAGATTTATCTTTACAGAAATTAAGAGGACCAGCTGGAAACAAGTTAATTAGAAGGGTGTGTGCATACTTTCGGGCATTTAGTGTAGTTTGAGAGAGAGAGACGACATGAGAAATTGGAAAAGAAATAGGAATAAATCATAACTATCACAACCCTGGTGAAGGATATTCAGCTTTAATCACAAAAGCACATTAATCTTGTTCCTGTGGGAGAAATATCCAGAGAAAGGTTCAAATAATTCATCTCAAATGATCCTCTTGAGCTAAGTACATACCATCTCTAGTCGGAAAAAGATATTTTTTTTTCCACACACTTAAAAATGAAAAAAACCAAAACAGGCTAGGAGCGTGACTGAACAGAACCCTATCAGAGAGCTCTTTTTTCTTTTTTCTTTGTCCACATGTAAATGATGACTTAATGGATTTTTAGCTTCAGCAAACAGAAATTAAACCATACCTTATGCAGCATGTCTTGGTTAATTGCACAAAGACTCATTCAGTCAAGGGACAAATTGACACTCAGCAATGGGAATCAATGAGCATGCGTCTTTATTGGGGAGCGAGGGGTCATTAATCCATTTCGCAGTCAGAATGGGTGGAAGGACGTGCCCGGCCCGGATCTATCTGGCTTTTAATCTGACCTTGAGATGTTATGCATGGACATTGCTTTACTATTGGCTTTTAATTACCTGTGTGAGAAAGTCTATTTCTCTGGGAATTGATTATACATTAAGCTCTTTTTCTTCCAAACCAAAGGGGTAAGAGGTGGTACACCTTGCATGGCTTCATTTGGAAGAGATAAGTTATTTCTCTACAGGTTTCAGCCTTTTTGAAGCACAGATGATACGTTTATAGTAAGGTGAGATTCAAAGACATGCAAAATTCAGAATCAATTCAATTAATGAGTGTGAATTTGAACTGAAGGACTTTACGTTACATTACGTTCTTTGAAGTTGAACTAATTTGAATTATGCTTCTTTATATTCATATGTGATTCTGTATCATGTTTGCCACCTTCAAACAGCACTCAATATCAGAAACTGAATTGGAATTTATAAAAGCATTCTCAATTCAATTCAACAGAATGAAACCTTTTTAAGCAGATCTCTTTTTTTAATACCAGTATCTTATCTTTAATTATTTTCTGTATCTAAAATTAAATTAATTTAAACTTAATTAATTTAGTTTTATTTTTATTAAACAAATTAATACATATATTTACCAAGGATGCATTAAATTGATCAAATGTGACATTAAAAGCTATTTATAATGTTACAGAAAACTTCTAATTTTAATAAAGGTTCTTTAGAACTTTCAAATAATCAAAGAATCCTAAAAAAATATATATTGTGTTCCATAAAAATGTTAAGCAGTATGGCTGTTTTCACTATGAATGATAATATGAAATGTTTTGACACTGAAGACTGGAGAGATAGCTGCCGAAAATTACAATGTGTAATACATAAAATATATCAAAATACAAAATAGTTGTTTTAAATTCTGACCATAAAAACCCGAACTTTTGAATAGTAGGTGTATCAATGCAAGTCGTAATGCTACGAGGTTGCGGGATCCCCAAGATTTTGACTTCACGGTCCTGCTAATGATAAGTGATTATAGCACCTCTTTAGATGTGAATTACTTGAATACTCTTCCTAAGCGGTGAGAACGAACACCAGCCAAACTAGCCTCCAGGATCAGAGCTGTGATCAACCCCAAGGCACAACTCCACGAAGAAATACTCCTGTGCCTGCCAGGACGTGATGCCATAATGACTGCACACTTGCCAAGGTGCCACTTTTTGCCAATACGCATTAACCTGTCTTGCTTACCCGCTTTTGGCATCTTTTGAGACTTAAAAGCTGCCTAGGCATCGGTTTCACCTTTCCTGCAGAGACTTTTATTAGTTTTAGAACACAAATATTCCACTAAATGAAATAATTTTAGCCTAAAAACAATCCGAGTCACCTTGAAACTTGAAAAAATTAGGAAAAACTTTCACCATGTTCACTCTATAACTCCATGTATGTCAATGTGCCTCAGGACACAATTACAACAAACTTCCACTTCTTAAATTGCCGCCTTAAGTGTTTCACTGTAACATCTACAAAAAAAAAAAAAAGATATAAACATTGACAAAAATGAGTAGAACACACACTGTAATGATAACGTGCACCAGGGAAAATATTAATATAATACAAAAATAAATTTTAATGAGGCCGCACAAACGTTTCCAACAAAGGCTGCTTTAAGACTGGACGATGAAACCCAAGAAACTAAAGGCTTATAAAGACTGAGACTAATGAGCCAACGAGATGAACACAGGTGAGAATACTTAACAATGATAGACTAATAATGAACTAATGAGAAAAACCGGAACAAAACCAAATATGGGCAAACAGGAACCAAACCGTGACTCACACATCTCAGTCTTAAAATTACTCAGTGTCTTTCAGGCCTTCAGATTGTACCATATTTCCAGACAGTGAGTATTTTAGGACTTTGAATGTTGTGAAAGGAGACAATTTAACACATTTTATTGTCCTGGCAGTGGTTGGCACAGTAATTTACTCCTCTGAGGCAAGAATACAGAAGGTAAATAGAGAGTGTGAAAATGGAAAGCGGCAGTGGCTCTGTAAATGAGTGATTGATAGTGACCCGCTGTTTCTAAGGTTACAATTTCAATCCACCACTCATTTCTCCCGCAATAACAATAATAAAGCAGAGATGAGTGCAACAAAAGTCAAAACTCAGGAGAAGAGACAAAAAATATCAGAAATAACCAAAAATGTGTCACTTTAAAAAATTGTTGCCTTAAAAAGAAGAGCAGAGTGAACGGAATGATGAAAAGTCTTAAGTGAAAAGTGCTTTCAACAACCGGATAAACATTGAACAACTTTGGATGGGCATATCAGACACCACTTCTCAAAGTGGTTTCAATCACTCCGATCACTTCTGAGTGCTGTTGTGATAATCTTACTATAATTAACTAGGCACCCATCCGCCCCACTAATGCTTTTAAGATCTCTCATGGATATGGTGCTTCAGTGTAGAGTGACAACAGACATTAGAATAATAGTCACGCTTTACCTCAGGGAAAAAAACCAAACAAACATCTTCCCTAGTGTGTGTGTTCACCGACATCCTGCGAGTTATAAACTGATTTTGTCATTCGTGATTGTGAACGAATCTTTCATTTGGATCTATCGGTGAATCAGTTGATCCGGTTCTCAAATTCAACTCACTCACTCACTCCTCTAACCTGGAGGAGAAATTTATCTGTAAATAATAACTTAAATTTCCGTCTGCTCATCACTCAATGCTATTGTATTACACATACTGTACACTGAAAAAAAATAAATAAAAATATGTGCAAAAACTATTTTCACTCAGAAAGTGCTAGTAAATTTCACAAACAATTACAAAGAAGTACATGCAATTTAAAATATTGTGTAAAAAACTATAGTAGTAAATAGTATTTTCTTGTAAAACAATGTAATCATCTTTATTGAACGTCATTAAAAATAGATTTGTACAGTATATTGTATGAACTATTGTATTTATTAGTGCTGGGCAACAGTTAATCGCGATTAATCACAACCAAAATAAAAGTTTGTGTGTAAATAATATATGTGTGTGTACTGTGTATATTTATTATGTATATATAAATACACACACATACAGTATTTATTTAGAAAATATTTACATGTATATAATTATATTCATATCATTTATATTATATATATATATATATATATATATATAAATATTTCATATAAACAATCTATTTTTTTCTTAAATATATACATGCATGTGTGTATATTTACATATACATAATAAATATACACAGTACACATACATATGTTATATACACACAAACTTTTATTTTGGATGCGATTAATCGCGATTAATCGTTGCCCAACACTAGTATTTATACAATGTAATATTATATAATAAAAGTACATGTATAATACTAAAATACACTGTCGCCCACAGAAGAAAGGAAGTCGTACAGGTTGAGTAAATGACAAAATGTTCATATTTTGGTGATCTATCCCTGTAAAACTGTTTTAGTATAAATACACTGTACCTTGAGACTAACCTTCAGTTTGTTTTGGTTTCCTTTAGAGGAAAGGCAGCTGCAACTGCAACCTGTTTACACCCATTTTGATCAAAGAAAAAACTCTGAGCTGAGGTCAAGAATGAGAGCATGTTCTGGAAGATTTCTCTGACCACAATGCTCTTTTAGTTTCAAGGCTATTCTGAGGTAACATGAAATTATGGAGATACATCAGGCAGACAAAGAAACAGAAGACTGGAACAGAACGTAAACATCACTATTGATATGACAGCCGGCTTCAGACTTTTAAAAGCAGCTCTGTGTCAAACAAAGTACAAACCCCTGTATCAGTCAATGCCTATTTTTAAGAGACGCATTTAACGCGTGTCAACATTTAACATGTTCTGAGAAGCGCGGCTCGGTGACAAAACAATACAAACCAAAAAACAGCTCCCCTGGGATCTGTCCTCCTTAAGTGCACACACTCCACACACACTCACACTGAAGATTGAGGCTGTAGGCCAGGATGGATTTGAAATGTCTCCTGCATTTCTCATCCTGAACTCAATTATAGCTTACAAGGGATGAAATCCCCTGTTAATTGCTGCCTTTCCACATGACAGGAAAAAAATTAAAATCTTAATTCCCAGGCCATATGTACGCTATTCCACATGTATTGACTTCATCAAATATTTGACATTATGACAAATTAATTCCACTCATTTTGGACTGTTGAGAGCAATATATTAAACTCAGAAACTAAGAATTTGGGCACCAATTTCTCACTTTAAAGGTTAGCAAAACTGAACATTTAAAAAATAAATAAATACAATAAACATTTCTTTCTTTCTTTGCACAGTGAAAAGAACTCTAAAATCCTTGAAATAATAAATAAGAGTTGGAACTTACTATTGTTTCCTTCAGTGCAAAGCTCAGCAAACCTACATGCAGTTCTTTTTTGTTGAGTTTGATTACGGCTGAAGGTGAGGAACACGCTTGCCATTCTCATCAAGTATTTTACAATTAGGGAAATAGAGTGCTGAAGAAAGAGGGAGGGAATGTGGTAAATATTTATGAATAAATGCTTTTTCAACAAATCTTAATTTTATGCATGAAGAAGCTGAGTTGCTCTCCATTTCTGTATCATTCCAAAATAAGAAGAACAAAAGAGTAGAAACAATATGTGACCCTGGACCACAAATGAAGTTCTTAGCAATGCATTTTACTAATCAAAAATGAAATTTGGTACATTTACAGTAGGAAATTTACAAAATATCTTCATGGAACATGATCTTTACTTAATGTCCAAATGATTTTTGGCATAAAAGAAAAATCAATAATTTTGACCCATACAATGTATTTTTGGTTATTGCTACAAATATACCCCAGCGACTTAAGACTGGTTTTGTGGTCCAGGGTCACATATTGTGCAGTTAGTACTGAACCTTAACAAGCCATTTCTGCCTGAAAATTACTTTTGCTGGATTCAATCATATTAAATCACCTTTTTGAGTGCATTAAAACCACATGAAGCACATTCATTATTACCTGACAAAATGTTTTTAAAGCAAATGTCATGTCATACATTATAAAATCAATTTTCAAGAGAGGTTTTAAAGAACACACACACAAAAGTTATTCTGTCAAATGCTGACACTGGACCCTATTGACTTTCAATGGACAAAAATAAGTTATTAAGTAAGTTATATAACATAAGGGTGAGCAGCCAAAATGATGACAGAATTTTTCATTTTTGGCTGAGCTATTCGCCATTAAGAGTCATTGAACTGAGACAATGAACTGTTCCTGAGCTTCGTCCTTGAGATACGTCAGCAAAGCAGGGTCGGGATAAGGAGTGAAGAGTCTGCTTTCTGTGTGCCATAAGTGGACTTGACCGTCTGATGTCTCTTCTCAAAGACTGACAGCCCACTTGAGGGTGATGAGGTAGGATTACATGGTAATCCCACGCTCTCAAGGCCCACCAAGATGAAGTAGGTCACCTGCGGTGGGACAGATTACAGCTTTAATCTGACACTGAGGGGCCGTGATGGACCTGTGATGACCCACACACATGCTAACTACAACAACAGCTAGTTCTGAGGTTCTCTGCCCTTCCCACGATCTAGTTGTAGTCAGTATACAGTAAGATCCATCATCTATGTCAGTGAAACACCAGAGATGAACAGACAGTATATCCGACTCACAGAAAAGGGCCCTGAACAGCTTGTATGTGAGAAATACATAGATTCAAACAAACAATAATAATACAAATAATAATAACCATAACTAAAAATGAACAAACAAAACAAAATGGTTTATGCAGTCCAATTTAATGAATTGTCATATGAAAATAAATAATCAAATAAATAAATACATAATTATATGATGAACAAAAACAACAATAATGCTAATAATACTAATAATTATTATTATGACACATTTGACAATTCATTAAGATCTTACTCATAAATGATAAACTGCATGAACAGTCCAAATAACAATTAATGAAAATATAATAATGATGATTATTAATATATATATATATATATATATATATATATATGTATATATAAAAATAAAAAAAATAAAAAAACAATGATGTAATTAATAATAATAATCTTCATTATTTTATTTTCCATTTGACAGTTTATAAAGTTCTAACTCAAACAAGTCCTATTAGTCTGAACTTTATGAACAGTCACAAAAAATATATCATTTTATCATTTTATTCATTCATTTGACAGTTGATTAAGTTCTTGTTTATTCTCAGAAATAAAATAAAATATATGTTACTCAATAGTAGTTTGTTGTTTAGTATATATTTACGACCAATTATTGGGGGTTGGTGCTTTCTTAAAATAATAAATAAATAAAAATCAAGTGAATTCAGAACCAGAATACTTCAGTTTATCTATTCACATCCCTAATGTACTGTCTGTTGCCTGAACGCACGCACACACACACACACACACACACACACACACGCACACGCACATCACCTAATGTCCTTCTCATCTCATCTCAATCCTATTGCTGTAATCCCACTGTGATAATGCTATTGTTTTTTGTCTTCACTCCCCAGTCCTTCTGTTTTGATGGGGATCAGTGACATCATAGCGTTGGGTTTATAAATACCGCTTATATGTCCTTTTTGTAAATAAGCGCTCACTGGATTAACATACTGCCAGTATTATCCTTTATTGAACTGGGAATCAAGGTAGAGCGCATTGGAAGAATTGCAAACGCTGCTGATTAGAACACACAACACAGCGCGTCCATGCAGACTGCAGATTAATTAACGGACAAACAGGCTTTATTGATTTCTCAGTGACATTGCAGTGGGGCAGAGAGAGCGAGGTTTATCACCTCCCCTCCATCGTACAGTTCTGAATCTCTGACATCCTCTACAGTCATTAAAGGAAACCGCCAGCATTTTCCCCAAATCACTTCCATGTGGTAGTTATTTTACACTACTCAAGACTGTTTTACATGCAAACCTGCCAAAATATCCAAATTTACTTAAATTGCGGTTACAATCATTTTTTGTTTTCCAGTCCAGCTCAAGCACAACAATGATCAACATCTGCAACGCTTGATTGAGATGAACAGATTGTTGCATTTCATTAGTTGTGTGAATGCTGCTTGTTACTCATTTTACTTTCATAATCTGATATACAGTGGCGTCCAGAAGACTGAGACCATTAATGCTTCTATTTTGTAATTTGTTGGAACTATTTTAATACAAATTTTATTACCCACAATGGAAATCTATTTCTTCTGCTCAAAACAAAGTAAAGTAAATAGATAACTAAAAATAAAATAAAATATGAAAGCAAAGGAAAGGATGTGACATGTGGCCAAGTATGGTGTCCCATGCTTGGAATTTGTGCTCTGCATTTAACCCATCCAAGTGCACACACACAGCAGTGAGAAGTAAACAAACACACACACACACACACACACAAACACACAACACACACAACACACACACACACACACACACGGAGCAGTGGGCAGCCAATGCTGTGGCACCCGGGGATCAGTTGAGGGTTCGGTGCCTTGCTCAAGGGTCTAAACCTCAGTCGTGATATTGAGGGTGGAGAGAGCGCTGCATGGTTATTCATTCACCCCACCTACAATCCCTGCTGGATCTGAGACTCGAACCCGTGATCTTCGGGTTACAAAAAACGAAGCTCTAACCATTAGGCCACAACTGCCCCCCAGTACTGTTACTAAAAATAGAGGATCAAAATTGCATACAAACAAACAAATAAATAAATAAAAGTGGAATCAAAACCAGAATACTTGAGACTGAGACTATTTTTCCATTACAAATTAATAATTTTTTTCACCTAAAAAAACAACAACAAATTGTGAGTTTATTTCTCATAATTGCAATTTAATATTCTCATTTTATTATTATTACTATTATTATTAAGTTTTGATTAAATACTACATTTTTAAGAATTAGCTGCACCAAAGATTTGTGCACTATAAGACCAAAAATGTACATTAAAAAGTAGGGTACATAGCTTTAAATCAAGGCTCAATAAACGTAAAGCCAGCCTTTGGTCTAACATGGCGAACTCCCAGGAGGAGTGTGCAGTGGGCTCTGGCCAGAGCATGACGCCTGCTCCTGGCCCCAGAAGCCCTTTATCACAGCATTACAGGAACAGAACGCAGCCCAGGACTCAATAGGAACCAGATGCCCAAATTATACCATTTCCTGATGAAATGGTTTCAAGATGGCCCGATGCTACCGTCCTGTTGTTTAATGTGGGGGCTTGGGTCTTACTGAAGTATAAAGGAAGGGGCTGTGAAACAACAGAAAGTGGAGTAGATTTAATAGACAGAAGTATATTCAGGGCATCATGGGATATCTACTGGACTTCTGACACAATGTTTCTAAAGTTAAGGCTGATGTAGCCACACAGGCATGAGCTTCTATTATTCAAATATGGAAAAGAGTTAGTCAGGCCAGAAAAGACAGCTAGGGAAAAAAAAAAAAAAAAGTCTGGAAGGCCAAACAGTCTTGGACCCAGAATCATAAATTAATAAATCCTTTCTCTTTATCTTTGTCTTTCTGTTGCTATATTTCATTGTCTCTCTGTCTTTCTGTCTTAGTCTTTTTCTACCTCTCTACATTTCTATTTCTTTTTCCATTAATGCTGTGTAAATGTGATCTAAAAACTTTTTTAGGAGGTTTTATCTCTCAGAATGTAACATTCTTTCCATTACAGCTACATAAATTAATTACGAAGTTCTTTCTCTGGATCACTATTTCTCTCTGTCCCTCTCCTTGCTCGCTCTTTTTTTCCTCCATTAGTGCAACAAAAGTCTGATTTAAAAAGTTCTAAACTGTCCAATATTGACCCCCCTCTTAACTTCCTCATCATTCTTTACCACGATCCTTCTTTTATTTTCCAAGTCAGTTGGCATACAGTGGTATCTCAAAAGCCAAAAGACTGTATTCTATAATCTTTATAATGCAATATATAGTTTGAATTAGATTTGATTAGCATTATTTGGATATACATCACTAAAAATCTAAAAATAACAAAAAATATTAAGTGTAATATTTACAGAAATAATTGCAGTTGGCAATTTATTTGCATACTGAATTGTGATTGCTCTTCTGTTTCTAATAGTGTATATGCATGCAAGTTACATAAATGACTGTCAAGTGATTTGATGAATCATTCACTCCACCGAATTGTTCAAAATCACTGACTCATTCCAGAACAAAACAAGTGACTGTGTTTATGAGTGAGTCATTGAGTCATTCGCTCCAATGATTAGTTCAAAAATGCTGATTGGTTGACGAATTTACAAGTGACTGTCTTACAAGTGACTGTCTTTACGAGTGAGTCATTGAGCCATACATTCAAAATATTAAAATTCAGGAACAGGGGGCTGTTTCATAAAACAAGTTTACCAAATAAGCCAGGTTTATTTCAGTTAGTCTGATTTATTGTCAGTTGATTTGGTTCAAAATGAGTCAGACTAACTGAAGTAAGCCTGGCTTATTTGGTAAACTTGTTTTATGAAACCATTGTTTTCGTAAAGAAACATGTGTATGACAAATTGAGCTAATTTCTCGCACATGAGTGCAATGTTTTAAGATGCTTTGTCAAATTCCAACTTCTACACACAGTGGCATTCATTAAAGTCAGTTACAAAACAGTGGGCCAATCAAAATACACAGGAGTTGGGGAAAGCATTGCAAGCTTTTGTTTACAGTAGCAAGTTGTTTTATTTGACAGCAGCATGGTGGATGAGGTATTCTGTGCTGCGCTTTTATTAAAACCATTCCTGAGCACTGCGTCCTGCATTTTTAGACAAAGACGTGTTCTGTGTGAACAGCCCCTTAAATTGCATACGATGCTGCTCCATGTTGAATCTCTAGGAGAACTGAGAAAAACCAAGACGTGCTCTAAGTGTGATGATGAAAACGATACAATAATTTACTTACATTGGACCAAAGCTTACTTAAAACTTTAACACTATAGTTTTGCTGCCTTACAAGCACTTCTATTTATTTAAAGAAATTCAAATACAGCGTCTCTCCATTGCTCCACCTTCATTGCTCAGTTCCTGCACCTTGCTGTGTAACTTGAGGGAATAGTATTTGAGAGAGTTAAAATACACACAGGTGTGAAACAAGGTGCCTTGTGAAAGTTAGTGTTTAAAAAGTGTAGCGCTTTATTCCACAGAACACCTTTGCTTTTCTTCCTCTGCTCCCTGGTGAATTGTGGGACTTTGAATAAATAACGTGTTTGAGAGCTGAGGGTACGAATGCAAAGACTGACAGAAGACCTCTGGGGTCTTTTCTCTCTGTGAAATTTTGCCTGCATTGCTTTCTCTCTGTCTTTTTCCAGTTGCCCTAAATATACCGCCTTTCTTTCTCTCCTTACATCTGCCCTGTAAGTGACGTCAGGAACTCTTAAGATAGATTTAGAATGGGAAGTGTCTGAGAGGTTAACGCTGAGGGGAAGATTGTTTTGGGGCATTTTTTGAATGTATATTCAAGTCAAGGTGAACCGCTGTTCGCAACCCATTTTGTTATTGTAATGTAACATATTTACAAGTAAAAACAAGACGAGACAAAAACAACAACTAACAAACAAAAAAACTAGAGCAGGACCAGTGTTACTTTAGCATTAAATTACATACTATTTTATATATATATATATATATATATATATATATATATATATAAATACACACAGTTGTCCTGTCCCCTTAGCAGAAAAATACCCCCAAAGCATAATGTTTCCACCTCCATGTTTGATGGAGGGGATGGTGTTCTCAGGGTCATAGGCAGCATTCCTCCTCCTCCAAACACAACGAGTTGATTTGATGCCAAAGTGCTCGATTTTGGCCTCATCTGACCACAACACTATCACCCAGTTCTCCTCTGAATCATTGGCAAACTTCAGACGGGCCTGTACATGTGCTTTCTTGAGCAGGGGGACCTTGCGGGCGCTGCAGGATTTCAGTCCTTCACTGCATAGTGTGTTACCAATTGTTTTCTTGGTGACTATGGTCCCAGCTGCCTTGAGATCATTGACAAGATCCTCCCGTGTAGTTCTGGGCTGATTCCTCACCGTTCTCATGATCATTGAAACTCCACGAGGTGAGATCTTGCATGGAACCCCAGACCGAGGGAGACCGACAGTTATTTTGTGTTTCTTCCATTTGCGAATAATCGCACCAACTGTTGTCACCTTCTCACCAAGCTGTTTGGCGATGGTCTTGTAGCCCATTCCAGCCTTGTGCAGGTCTACAATCTTGTCCCTGACATCCTTGGGCAGCTCTTTGGTCTTGGCCATGGTGGACAGTTTGGAATCTGATTGATTGATTGCTTCTGTGGACAGGTGTCTTTTATACAGGTAACAAACTGAGATTAGTTGCATTCTCTTAAAGGCTCCTTCCCTGCATAAAAGATACCTGGGAGCCAGAAATCTTGCTGATTGATAGGGGATCAAATACATATTTTACTCATTCAAATGGAAATCAATTTATGACTTTTTTGAAATGCATTTTTCTAGATTTTTTGTGTTATTCTGTCTCTCACTGTTCAAATAAATCTACCATTAAAATTACAGACTGATCATTTCTTTGTCATTGGGCAAACGTACAAAATCAGCAGGAGATCAAATAAATCCCCCCTCACTGTATATATAAATGAATGTTTTGCTTTATTGTTTGATTTTTTTTTGTATATTTTGTTTTCAAGGCAATTTTTATGTACTTTTCTATTTTTTTTTCTTCTATTTTTAAATAGTTTTAAAATTTTTCAGTTAGTATTTTTAATGCTTCATCTTACTTCAAATAGTTACCGAAATAACATTTCTTATGTATAATTTTTCATCTAACATTTTTTATTTTCTTTATTTTATGTTATGTTATGTTGTGCTGTGCTGTATTGTGATGTGTAATTTAATTTAATTGAATTTTTATTTGATTCATTCAAAATGTGAGGAATGCAGAAAAATTCAGGAATGAAACAAGCGACTATCTTTATAAGTAAGTATCATTCCACTGGTGCTTTCAAAAACACTTATAAATATTTATTCTGGAATGGAACAAATAACCAGTTTTATAGGGGAGTATTTTATTTTATTTATAACAAATGTTTTTTTTTATATATTTTAGTTAATGACAACAACACTGAGTGTGACTTGATTGTATGCATTGGAAACTGGCTGAATGGTGAACAATTCCAGTATATAGCCAGAGCAAATGTACTTCCAAACATACTACCTTAGTTCAAATATGTACTGTATGACCAAAACAAAATAAAAATAAAAACCTCCAACATATAATTTCATCTAGTTATGAACTATATATTTATACATGAACATGAGAAAGAAAAACGTTCACCTAAATATTGCTTAAATACTGAACCCTTCAGCTGTGAAATGTATTTGTGTTTACTTTTTCAGCTTTTAGGTCCTTTTTTGGAGTCCAGTCACCTAAAGTTTCACTCCTGAGAAAGTAGATTAGCTGTCTTGAGGGGCTCTCGATTTGTCATGTCAGGCCTTGTGGGACAGGGTGCTGTTTTTGGCAGAAGGTCGGTCAACAGCAGTCTGAAGGTGTCTGAGCCTCTGGCAGTGCGATAAGTTTCACTCCGAATGAAAAATACTGCAGCAAACTATGACGAATGACTGATCAAAAACCAATGACAAAGTTGCTCTTCCGCACATGTGAATATAGACACAAATAACAGTAAGAAACACTCACAATCTCTCTTCTCTTTCTCACAGTTCTCCATATATGATTGACAACATGTTTGTTCACATCAGGACTTCTTCTGCCTATGGTAGGGGGTTAGAGAAATGTCAAGGAGGAAGAAATCGTCAAGCGCGAAGCAGCAAAGTAGAAAATGCATTGTTTGACACATCCTGAATGTCTGCGCTGTCAGATCCAGTAAGTTTATCCTTGCTGTTGTGAATATGATACACGCACAATGTGATGTGACATGCATTGGCACACCTCTTCACAGAGCACTAAACTATATTCCGCAGTCGGCGTGTGATGTGATGGGCATGACCCCCGAGTGTTTGGAGAGGCTACGCCGGTGAAAGTAGCAAAATAGGAGGAGAAGATGAAAATAATGCGATTCCAACACCAGTGTGGCAGGTTTTCAAATCGCGTGCTTCAGCATATGCTTATCTAACTGATCTGTCTGTCTGAGACCGTAAGCATATTGAAGTGGTTATCCACCTGAACATGAGGAACAAGTATGCATGAGGGGAAAAAAGTAATAATGATCAAAAATGATAGAACAATAGGCAGAATGATGGATGGATGGATGAATGGAGGGACAGATGGACAGACAGACAAACAGACAGACTGACAGATAGACAGATAGATAGATAGATAGATAGATAGATAGATAGATAGATAGATAGATAGATAGATAGATAGATAGATAGATAGATAGATAGATAGATAGATAGATAGATAGATAGATAGATAGATAGATCTCAGTGTAAAGGACATAATCTATGACTGGTTTAACAGCACAACGGTTCACACTCATCTCAGTTTCTTCCTCCCATTTCAAACACCTCCAGGTCAAGATCTAATGTTCTCCAGTCCATCATCATCTCCTCCTGCTCCTGCAATCCATCCACACGTTCCAGTTTCTGACCTGTCTTACTACCTGACCTTCTCCGTCTCTCCTCGTTTCTATTTCTTCCCCTGCCTCTGCTTTTTCAAATGGCACATTTACATGTGTAACTCATTCACATTTTTTGATTATTAATAAAAGTATGCAAATGCAATCATCATTATCCCCACTCTGCACAACAGATGTTCACAATGAGCTGCTTTATAGATCGGCACATGATGCCGCTGAAATAGATAGACATTCCTTAACACAAGATGGAAAACTGGGATCTTTTGATATTGCTTGGATCCGAGTGTACTCCCGGTGTCTCTTCCTCTCTCTGTTCTTGAAGATGACAAGATGTGAATTCTTCAGGAGTCTATATTTAACAAAATCAAATCCTTTTATAGTATCACAAATGACAGTTCCAAGATCACAGCACAACTTTATACTGCCACTTAAAAGATATTGGGGAATGAGAGAGAGAGAGAGCTAAGAGAGAAGGAGAGGAAAGGAAGGAGAGGAAGAGAGATTATGATACATTACAAATATAAAGAAAAATCTATGCTTCCTAATTAATAAATAAATAAATACTGAATTTGCTACATTGGATACAAATATACAAGTTTTTTTTTTTTTACAGCCTGTCATAACTATATGAAGTGAAGTGAAGTGACATACTGCCAAGTATGGTGACCCATACTCGGAATTCGTGCTCTGCATTTAACCCATCCAACGTGCACACACACAGCAGTGAACACACACACACACACACACACACACCCGGAGCAGTGGGCAGCCATTTATGCTGCGGCGCCCGGGGAGCAGTTGGGGGTTCGGTGCCTTGCTCAAGGGCACCTCAGTCGTGGTATTGAGGGTGGAGAGAGCGCTGGACATTCACTCCCCCCACCTACAATCCCTGCCGGCCCGAGATTCGAACCTGCAACCTTTGGATTACGAGTCCGACTCTCTAACCATTAGGCCACAACTTCCCTTATATATATATTGTGACCAACTTCCCTTTTATATATATTGTGACCTAAAAATATGCATTACTGTACTTGTATTCCTGTTTTTAATCAAGTTTCTGTCTGTGATGGTGTGAAAAAAAATCATAAATGCACATACTTTGGCAGGAATCAATAATAGTTATCTCATCTTTCCTGCAGAGTTTTCTGCTCCTCAGCTGAAACTACATCTGCACAACAAAATAAATTACTTGTTTGTTCAAGTTTCAAGCTTTTAGTCTTGAATGTGATGAAATGAAAAGAATGGGCAACAAGAAATAATGTAAACACTATAAACAGACAACACATCTTTCTGTTATTATGTAGAAAGAAAGAAAACCCCTTTTTTCCAGTAAGAATGCATATTACTGATCAGAAGTGACAGTCAAGACATTTAGAATTGTAAAATAAATAAATAAATAATAGTTATTTTAATTTACAATTATATATATATATATATATATATATATATATATATATATAATAAAAATAAAACATTTTTCACCTTCTATTCTCAGACTTCCATAGTTGCCTTTGATGGCTGATATATAGTTCTAATGAGCTGATTCTTTTAATGAATCATTCAAAAAGACTCAAAAAATACTCACTGATGTGTTCTGACTCACTCCCTGACTAGATGTTTTATGGCAACATGTAGTTGAAGTGATATATTAAATGCCCTCTGCTATTGTAATCTGTGCAGTGGCAGGATGAACAGGTTTAAAGGTAACACCGGACAGGCTTCATACACAATCTGGATTATAATGCATTTGAGCCATCCAATCAGCCTAGAGAGGTTTAGACACACCGCAGGTATAATCTCTCCTTGTAGCTGTAGAGGTGATTCGAGAGATTCATATGATGAGAGAGGTCATATGAATGATGGGTCATGGAATAAGAGGATACCAGTTGCATTCTGGGAAAGGCTAATGGAGTTAACACAAGATGAAGTTCGGGTGTCACTTTGATACTTCGCTGCATACATTGTATACACTCACATAGATACAACATGACATTTACCCAGGCACTGAAGCAAAATCCTTCATGATAGATTCTCAGTGCCCAAGTGATGTGACCTAAATCCTGTTCAAATCTTCCCAGCTGACTAGGTCTTACAACTGATTTCAAAATGAGATCAAACTGTTAATGGTTGACATGACAAAGAAGAAATCTCCTTAAATTCTTAAAATGCATTTGCTTCAAAGGGTCTTATTACAAAAGGGAATCCTTAGGGATTTAATGGTTCCCAGAAGTTAGGTAAATCAAAAACTCCCCTGTGGGGGATGTGCTCAAAAGAAAAGATGATTCATAAATAAAGAAAATATGTTTTTAATACAAAAAGCGAGATTTTTAATCTGTAAACTCATTATATTCAGTTTTATCAATAAATAAATAATGATGGGTAGGTAAACGTGTAAGACAAAACTGAAGATTATATAAGGCGACAGAATTAACAACACAAGGTTGAGTCAAATCGGACAGTGCAAACAGCCAGGTGCCAACTCGCTGTCAGGGCAATGACCTCTCACCTTCACATTCCACACTAACTACTGACCAATCAGAGCAGAGACTGACACCATGCTGAGTCAGTCATCATGGTCAAAACACACACACATACCAGTTATGTACACAAAACACATACAAACTCTGTGCATGCAGCACACATGCCTAAATGGTGACACAACCATGCTTATTTTATTACAAGGAACATGCAATATATTGAGAATTTTGTCCAAATGTTCTTTAATTACTTCATATACTAATTATTATTATTATTATTCATTTTCACAAAATGGTCAAAATATAAATGGAATATCAATATGCTGAAAAATGGGCTATAATTTTGTCAGTCCTTTGCCCTGCACTACTTAGCCGGATGTTTTTTAAAGGCATACATTCAATATATAACACGAACTGAAATACAAAGCTTTGTCAAGTCATTTGTGAGTACTACTCCCAGAGGCCTGTGCGGTTTGCATGCAGCCGAGAATACAAGTAAAAAACAGCCCTGTCACAAGTAGAACCATACCAGAATTGTGTAAGTTACCTGCTAGTTAGACTTCATTGCAGTGGGTAGAAATTAATACTTAAATTTAAGACATAAACACAGTATTGAGTTTAAGAAGGAAGCATGGATTAAATGTTGGATATGTATTTGTGAAAAATGGAAGAACCACAATGATACTATAGGGAGGTAAAGAAACAAGAGAAGAGACAGTTCACGTCTTAATGTCCACATATCATCTTTCCACCACTATTCTCCAGGAATAGATCACCCAAAAATAAAAATGTGGTCATCATTTGCTCATGCCATTCCAACTCGTATAACTTTCTTTTTCTCATGTTACAAGGTAAAAAGAAAGTCATACAGGGTTGGAACAACGTGAAGGTGAGTAATTGATGACCCAATTTAAATTTTTGGGTGAACTAGCTCCCATAACCTGAAATTCTCCCGGCTCTCAACAGGTCCGCGCTGAAATATGCTTGGCTAGATTCATTCATCTCCCTGCGCCCCCACCGTCCTCCGAACATCACGCTCCAGAGCCCACTAATGACACAACACAGCAATTCATTTCATTAAAGTGATTTCTCCTTTCTTCTCTGCCTAATTCATTCCTTCCACTTTTTACCGCACTTGATTAAAAGATAAAGGAAAGCTTATTAAATATTAATAAGTGTGGATTGCTTTTAGGTGCTTAGCGTAATAATAGATTTTTTTTCCCATTTGCTTCACACTGAGCGGAACCGGGTGCGTCCGGCCCGAGCGCCTCTTCATTATCAGTTGTTTAAAGTGAAGCTTTCATTTCACTCTAATTTTTTAAAGTGTGTTCTCTCACACACACAAACAGGCTAGTTTAAACCTGCTGCTCTAAAGACGTGCTAGTGAGGCTAGCTAATTAGCATGAGTGCCACTCAGCAGGTTCACATCCGTGTTTGACTTTTTCTGACACAAATCACAGCTTAGAAATGAAAAAAATTATCCAACATTGTCAACTCCATGATATACGATGGTGAAATGATGGCCTATTGTAATACCACATGTGGTGACAGACTGAAATGTCAGGTAACATTTGATAATATTTACTACGCTTACTTGGCCAAATAACACAAAGATGATTCTGCCTGATGTCAGTTTCAAAATCAGAATCGTCAGTGATATTTTGGTCACTTTTTTGCATGTACAAAATACTACGGTATGTTTAACCTTGAGTTGCTCTATCATAACTATAATTTTCCAGTGGAAAAAAAGAACGTCTCGGTTACGTATGTAACCCTCATTCCCTGAAGGAGGGAACAGAGACGTCACGTCGGGTGACCGACGAATTTGGGATCTCGCTTAGAGAGACCAATCCACTTCGAGTGTAACTAAACGAGCCAATGCACATTGGCATGCGATTATTGCATCCAGCTGCCGCTGATCACAGCGTGAGTATAAGTAGGCAGCAGGTGCAGTGCATATTCAGGTTTTCGCTGAGGAGCTGAGCTGGTGACCCGGCCGCTCAGCGGTGCTACAGCAGCCCTGGCGACGGGACGTGATGTCTCCATTCCTTCCTTCAGGGAACGAGGGTTACATATTTAACCAAGACGTTACCTTTCAGTCGGTCACTCAGAGTCATGTCGGGTGACCGACGAATTGGGATCCCTACCAAAGGGCCACGGATACTGCCCCTTCCAGTGTCCTGTGGAAGCCTCCTGCGCCCCTACTTTTTGGCGCAGGTCAGGGCTTACCACAAGAAGACCAGTTACTGTTGCTAAGGCACTACCCACTCAGTAAGACTGGAAAACGTACCCATTCCATTTGGAACAGGAACGCTGCTGAAGCCCATCCTTCCCGAAGGAGGTTCAGAAGCACTCAGAAGCTCTCTGAGAACTTCTGGGTCGTACCCACCCTCGTGCAGTTCCTTCAGTACCTTGGCCTGATGAACCTGCAACACCGCCATGGCGTGTAGGGTGGAAGCAGCTTCCCCACAGGCCGCATAAGCACTGCCGGTCAGGGCTAACAAATACCTACAGGCCCGGGAGGGGAGCGACGGATTTCCACGCCAGGTGGCAGTGGTATTTGGACACAATTGCATCGCAACCGACCGTTCCACCGGTGGGATCTCCGTATACCCCTGCGCTGCCCCACTTTTGAGGGTGGTGAGGGAGGACAAGCCACCGGTACGGTTTCGGGCAGTGAAAAGTGCCGTCCATGACCCAGTGAGCTCATCATGCACCTCCGGGAAGAAAGGTACCAGGATGGGGCCCTGAGGTACCAGCGCGAGCCACTCCAAGATACCAATCGTCCAACCTTGAGGGTTCGGGACGCAGTGGAGGTTTCCACTCGAGCCTGACCCTCTCAGCGGCCCGGGCAAGCATAGCCACCATTTCCGGATCCGAATCCGGCATCGCTGGCCGCCCGAATCATCATCTCCAGAAAGGTCTGGCTCACCCTCCGATGCAGCAATCGACATCCGATCATCGGGGGGAGCATCAAAGGATACAAGTGGTACCCCACGAGAGGGTCCAGTCTGTTCCTTCGGCAGCTCCACAGGCTGCGAAGTGCCGGTGGAAGGAGGAGCCCCGCCCCTTTGCTGGAAACGGATTCTAGTCCGCAACTCCGCAACGGTCATTTTCCCACAAAGGGAGCATGACTCGTCCACGAAAGCCACCTCAGCGTGCTTAGCGCCCAGACACGAGAAGCAGCGATCGTGACTTTCACCCGGTGCCAGGTAACGACCACATCCAGAAATGCACGACGTTCCACCCGTTAATGCTCTTTTAGAATTCGCTCTTTAAGTGTGCTGAAGCGCACAGGGGAGATGGCCGCCTGCAACACAAACAGTGGGTAGTGCATCCTGATGTGTGCAATCCACTCGACACGGAAGAACCACCGCCGCTGAAGCGCCATACCACCAGCACGAGAGCTTCCTTGAGAGCGTTGACTTGCAGGCACTCGTAGCAGAGGTCAGGAGCAGAACGATAAGACCACTCGGCTCTGAAATGAAAAGCTGAATATGCACTGCACCTGCTGCCTACTTATACTCACTCTGTGGTCAGCGGCAGCTGGATGCAATAATCGCATGCCAATGTGCATTGGCTCGTTTAGTTACATTCGAAGTGGATTGGTCTCTCTAAGCGAGATCCCAATTCGTTGGTCACCCGACATGACTCAGAGTGACCGACTGAAAGTGAACTTTAATTTACCATAGTATCCAATGCAAATGCAATGCAACATTTCAAATGTAAACACCTACACCGGTGTCTGTGTTGACAAGCATAGTGAGTGTAATAATCATGGCAATAGTATTATCGTGATTAAAGTGCAAAAACTACACATATTAGAGCAGTGCAACAATTAATCGTTGATTAATCACATCCAAAATAAAAGTTTTTGTTTACATAATATAAGTGGGTGTGCTGTGTATATTTACTCTGTATATATAAACACACACACTTGCATGTATTTATTTAAGAAAAATAGTTTACGTTTATATATTAAATACATTTATCTATAATATAAATTATATGAATATAAATATATGCATGCAAATACATTTACTAATTTTCTAAATATATGCTTTATGTGTGTGTTGTTATACATACATAAATATATATGTATAAATAAGTAAATAAACAAACAAATACATATATATATATATATATATATATATATATATATATATTATTATTGTTTTTTTTTGGACGTAACTCATGATAATGCAATTTGTTAGAATTTTTTTGTTTTGTAATCTGATTACAGATTGCAAATCTTCTATCATCACTACTTGTTCTCTTCATACCAAGTTGTTTTTCTTATTTAAAACAAGTGAAGTTGATTTACGTCATTGGAACATCAAAATAACATCTGATGTGGGAATTCAAAATATGGCTAATAGTATTCTGACTAAACATAACAGACAGAAGCACCTGCCGAAACCACCTTTGTTTCTGTGGGGACAGCTGCGTAGACTTATGGGGTGTCTTATTGTGAGTTCCAGCTGCTATTTCCTGATGAGGCAAAGCCCTGGAGTCACTCTCACTCCCCAGGATACCTCGCTTCTCTACTTTCGACTGTGTACTCAATCTCCACAAACTCTTCTAAACGGTACCTGCCTGTACAACCAGTCGATACGGCACCAATCAGTTGGCCTCGGCATCAACCTGGAAAGGAAAAGTCGTCTCACACAGCATGCACTTCCTCCCACACGAACAACACACCCACCAGATCCTGATGCGCAATCGCAATAAAGTGGAACCACATTAAGAGAGTGAGACAGCGGGATAGACGAGCTCCATAGTTCACGCCTGATAAAAAGACACACAATAAGAGAGACAGCGATGGAGAGAATCGCTTTGCATATGATCTGGGCGGCAAAGGGTGAAACTCGTGTCCAAATTCATCAGAGGGAAAAATGACTTCCTCCCCCTCATCTCATTCTCTCTTAATGGAAATGAACAGCTAGAGCCGTTTGCTTCTGCTTGCTTTGCCTCATGCACCGGTATCATTGCATGATTGCCACTCTTGAGTGCTTGTGCCGTTTTAGCCGAGAAAGGATATATACACCCAAATTGGCGGTTAGCAGGTGGTTTGTTTTCTTAAACAACACTAGCAGATGTAAAACATTGTCAAATAACCGGAAATAAATGCTTCGGTCAGTTTACTCAAGAGGCGATGGCAGATAAATTACACGCTATGAGCGACGCTTGCCTCGCCTGCTGACACGAGCAGAATCAGGGCCTTCTCAGGTGAGATGAGACCAAAATAGAAGCGTTATGCTCTCCTCTATGGAATCTACGCAGAAGTCCAAATGCAACAATGGGCCTCCAGCATATTGGAGCTCCTAACTCTGGAGTGATGTAAGATCTATTTGTGCTCACCGCTGTGACTCCAGAATCGCAGTGGGCCATGAAAGCATAATGTGTTTGAGTCGATGTAATAATGGCGGGTTAAGACCTTTTTTATAAGAAGCAGTGAAACTACAACCGTGCAACCTTGATGTAAAACAAACATGTTTTCTATTTTAATATAATGCTATCTAAAATAACTATTTTCAATTTTAGCCTTATTTTAAAATATTTTTTATTCCTGTGATGCAAAAATGAATTTCAGTAGCCACTAATCTAGTAGTCACTTCTGTCACATGATCTTTTAGAAATCATTCTAATCTATACAGGTGAAAAATATTCAAAGTCAAGTGACTTGGAATTATAATTGTTTTGTCTTTTTAAATTATTTAATTCTTTACAAAAATGTAATTGAATTATATTAAAATATTGCATTATATAAATTGAAGAAATAATATTCAAAGGCTATTTGAGCAATAGCAAAAAATGTTTTAGCAAATAATATTTGTTTTATTGTTAAAATATGTAATATTTATTTAGAAATGAAAAAATTTCAAATAATTTATTTTTACAAACACAATTCACCTTTAGTAGAACAATTTATTCTAAATAATAATAAAAAAGAACTGAACATTGTATAATTTTAGCGTTTAAAGCAAAATGTACAGAAACCACAAGTGCATGCATGCAACAACCTTATAATTTAGCATCCGTCACTGTTGCAAAGTTCCAAACATCCTCTTGTAGCCTATAGATAAATACAGAATGAAAGAAGGAGAATAAAATAAATAATGGATAAAGCTATTATTTTCTGTCTTGTGAGAGACTGTTCTTGAACAGAGAGAACCGGACCTGTACCGCTGGGTCAGAAGAGCAAAAGTAAAAGATTTGAAAATTTGTCCAGGACATCTGAGAGCCGAGCACACACACACACACACAAATGAAAGCCAATCCTTATACATAGATGAAGCCAATGCTGTATTACAAATCTTAAGGGTTCTATACAAATCCTATACAAAGTGTGATTCTTGTGGCTTTTTTTAAGCGTCTACCCTGTATATGCAGACTCTGCTCTGAGAGTCACTTCACAAGCATTTTACCATTTAATCTGAGAAAACTCATCAGATTCAACCAGAAACTCAAAGGTGTTCACTAACACCCCAAAATAAGTTTATTTAATAATGCTTTTTTGTAAGCTTGAACGCAAAACATTTGCTGTCCATTTTTATTTTATAAAAATCAGCGACTCAAATGCTCATCAAAGCATCTTTTATTTTCAACAAAAGAAAGCAATGATGACATAATTTCCATTTTTGTTCAAACTAACATAAAGGCTCAGTGTTTAATTACAGTCTGGGCTGTCTCACCACTACTCAGCTCCGTCACAGGAAGTCAGCGAAGCCTTTTAATACCAGCAGGAATTATACAATCTTCGTGTACTAGTAACACCACAAAATGATTTAATAGCACACTGAGGCTCTGTTTAAAGCACAAAGTCTTCTTATTTACATTTAAAGACTTGAGCTTAGTAGGTACATGAAAGACTTTGTGATGGCTATTTGAGATCATGTTGAGACCTGTAGCTTGTCTGAATCAGGAGAGAAATATGCACAGATCAAGCACTGTTTACTGTTTTTGATGTGAGAGGACACCAAGAAATGGACTGGAGGAAGCGTGATTATGGATTATGGACTTGTATTTGGCCAGAAGTGACAGTTTAAAGTTAAAATGCCTTAATGATGGAATTGTTTCTTACAAACATTTACATTTACATTTAGCTGACGCTTTTATCCAAAGCGACTTACAATTGCTATATATGTCAGAGGTCGCACGCCTCTGGAGCAACTAGGGGTTAAGTGTCTTGCTCAGGGACACATTGGTGTCTCACAGTGGATTGGAACCCGGGTCTCTCACACCAAAGGCATGTGTCTTATCCACTGCGCCAACACACAGCTTTTACACTTCACAATACATTTATTGATTGACTGGAGTCATGTGGATTGCTTATGGATTATTGTGATGTTTTTATCAGCTGTTTGGACTCTCATTCTGAAGGCACCCATTTACTGCAGAGGATGCATTATGCAAGTGCAATGCTTAATTTATCCCAATCTGTTATGATCAATGAATAAACTCATCTACATCTTGGATGGCCTGAGGGTGAATAGATTTTAGGCAAATTCTCAGTTTTGGGTGATCTATTCCTTTAACAAAGGCAAGTCATTTAATTTGCACTGTCAATATAACCACTGATTTATTTATTTTTAATTTTTCTCATAGACTCTTTACTGGTCTGAATTATGTTAGCGGTTAGCGGAGTGATGTCTATTGTCAGGACCTGTCTGACCTCACCATGGCGGATCTATTCAGAACCTTGTTCGATAAGAGGGGGCTTTGAAGGGTCGTCTCGTCCTGGAATGTGGCTGGGGTGTTATATATGTTTACCCAGGATGCCGTGCGGCAGGTATCAGCAAAGCCTGTGCTATGTGACGGTCAGCGAGCTATTTCAGTCCCTTTTATATCTCCTGTCTGTTTATGGACCGGGTCAGATTAGATATGAGGGAACCAAAAAGAGGAGGCACAACTGCTGGATCCTTTTGTTGCCTTTTGTTAAGGTCTGTGTGTGAGCATGGAAGAGCACGTTTGTTGCTTTTACAAAATAAAACTGATACAGAGCCAGACAAGTGGATATTTTTTTTTTGTGCGACAGTATAACGTTGTTGACAAAAGTGGAGTTTTGAAGCCGTTTCTGGACACTCAGTTTAGTATAATGAAAGTGATAAGTATTGTCAAGCTACAAAATGACTCAGAAGCATCATTTAAAATGATCCATAGGAATATTTAGCTATATTCCAAGCTTTCTGAACTCATACAGTTGCTTTGTGTGAGAAACAGGGAAAGGTAAACATCCTCTAGTGAGTTGAACTCAAGAATCACTTCAGACTGATTCATGAACAAATCATTCACAGTGGTTTTGAACGGACCACTTTTAGGATGCTTATAAGTTATTTTTGAACCTTAATAGCCTCAACTGAAAACTGACTAGGATATTGTAAGCCTTGCAAAGAACGTCAGTCATACGAGTTTGGAAAGACATCAAGATATGCATGCGCAAGTCTTTTTTTGTACCAATAAGGTGCCAGACAAGACATACTTTGTTCGTTAGACAGCATTAACCAAGAACAAAATGTCCTCTCATACTCAAATAATTAAAGCTCATGTTCCTCTAGTCAGTGCTCATTATCTGTAATTTTCAGCAGAATTTTTAAGCAAGTCTTACAATAATAGCCAGAAGGGTATTGTTTGTGGAAGATAAGATGGTAGATGTTTAGACAAGCTGTGTGTGTATGTATGTGTGTGCGTGGGTTGGTAGTTGTAGTGGTGAATGTGCATGGAGTGTCAGTATGTCCTTAGAACAGCGGGAAAGATGTGGAGAGCTGTGCCGCCCACCAGCCCTATTACAGGCAAACAACCACTGTCATCATGTCACGCTGATGGTATGGTTGAGCTGTTACTCACACGCATGCAGGGATAGCACACACATTTGTCATTGTCTCAACACTCTAACAAGCAGGAACTTTCTCTTTGACACATTCCGGAAGAGTAGCAGCTTTTGTAGCACCATTATTTGGGAGATGTTTTCGGATTGTTAATTAGAATCAGCATCGAATTATACTATGCTGGTATCAGTATCTGATATTGTGTGCACGGACTTGTTCTCATTAAAGTACAAAAATCAGTACTTAGGAAATGTCTGAAATAGAGGATATTTCAAGATTAACAGTGCCTATGAATCTGATTCATTGCAGTGCGTTCATAGTGGAAGCTCAGAGCGGCTGTTGTTTGAGCAGACAAATGCACGAGGGCTGAGAGGTCAAGGTTTGGCTGCTTTATCTGGTTGGCTACCACATATTGTAACTACACTATCTGGATCTAAAAGCATCTTTCTCTGCAGGGTCTGTTTTATTGTTTCAAATTTAGTTTTCGGTTTTAATAATCAAAAACATGTCTAATCAGTTGAATTCATAAAATTGTAACAATTGAACGGTTTATTAAAATTTGAACAATACAAAAAATACATTCTTTTCAGAAATTCTGTGTTGTCTGTTTCTGGATTCTGTTTTAAGATTGAATACACATTTATTACCAAAAATGGTGGCGATCAAATGAATGAATAACTTTATGAATAATAAAATCAATAATAATTTTAACAATTTATAATGTAATTAATTGAAAAAGTAACAACTCTTTTTTGCTACCTGGTCTCAGGGCATAAACGTACCTGGGGAAACTGTTTAGGAAGATGCGAAATACGTACCAATAACTATATATCACTGCAGTTTCCAAAAGAAATGAACACTAAAGGCAGTAAAACTCCGACGCCTTTTATTCCTTTTCACAAAAATGTACAGAGTTTCGATTAATAAAGCATAATTTTTGCACGATTACTTGAAGAATATCATGTTATGACTTCAAAACAATATTAATATGCTGGGAGATTTGAAAACTGATGCTTTTGAGCATTAGTATCAGACATATCCAGCTTCTTATCTATGGGTTTTTATAGACTGTAGGTTTGTTCGGTAGCTCACGGAGTACGGAGACGTACTTGAGAGGTGAGGAGCTCTGGTTCGAATCCTGAATAACTACGGTTCGACAAAACAGTTCAAATCTGCATATACTGAAGTTCTAATAGCATCGTTGCATCAACAAATGCATTTTTATATCAGTTTTAAATTTGCCAACACTATCGGGTAGGTTTAGGGTTGGGTTTGGTGATGGTCCCTGGATATTTGAATTCTGAACCGCCGCAATATGTACCCGAAGCAATGTAATAAAAACATAACGATATGTATATCAACGAAATAAAAACGTGCCAGGGTTTAAGTATTGAACCCATGTTTTAGCGCACTCAGTGGACATTTCTCTTTAAAACTGCGGCGAAACGTGCCGTAAGGTATGTAAAAACGGTCTCTCTAAAAAGTGCTCCCAGGTACGTTTATGCCATGAGACCAGGCTGCTTTTTTGGCAAACAAAAAGTTTAATACAGACTGCCTGACTAATGCAGTGTACTTCAAGTCTACTTATGCAAGGAACAGACCAAAACTGAAGTCATTATTCACTTATAATCTTAGATGATAATCTTAGATTTTTTTAAGCAAATAAAAAAAGAAACTAATAAACAAAAAGCGATAAATAAATAAATTGCATTCATTAAAATAGATGTTTTTCTTCTTCATTTTGCTCTCCATTTGAATGGCATTAAGGTAAACAAATGATGATAGAGTTTTCATTTTTTGGGTGAACTATTTCTTGAAGAACTCTCTCTCTTTAAATACATATGATAGAAAAGCAGCTGCATCATCAGCTGTCTGAGCTCACACACCCAGCTGTGTGTAGGGGGGTGAAATAATTACAGCCTGGGTACAGATAATGTCATGGACAAGAGATGGTTAATAATTCATGGCCTCAGACGGATGAGGTTGTGTGGGTGGAAACAGTGGCTGATGTTTCAGCCAAAGGCAACGGGAAGTTATGTAGACTGTCTGAGAGTGTTGAAAACACTTAAAAATGCCCTGCATTGATTACACGGCCGGGTGTCACAATTAGTTAGGACAAAGATGAGGAGCCCCCCGAGGCCCCGCAGAGATAATGAAGACATATATGAATATAGGCAAATGATTCTTTGTCTTGGAAGTAGCTGTTAAGGGGATAGTTCAGCCAAAAAATATTTACTCACCCTCATGTAGTGTAAAATGTATATATATATATTTTTTAGTTAAATTTACAATTTGTATGACACTTTATTCTAATTTTGGAGTTTTACTTTTATTATATTGAGGAGCGGATGGAAATATTCACCATTTGTTTTCTATGGAAGAGAAACAAATCTTCACAGAAACTATTTAAAACTTTCAAACTCTCTCCATCTCCCTCTAAACTCACATAAAAACAGACAATGCTCTTATGTGTCATTGTTTGACCCTTTCTCTCCATTCTGTTGCCTGCAGCTGTTTGGATCTACATCATAAAACCCTAAAGTCTCTAACACAAACAGTGACTTCAGACTGACACAGATGGAACCAGCTTTTCGTCTTTTCTCCCATGTCAATCTCTGACAAAATCTCATGCATCAACCCGGGGATCAGACAGGCTATGAATAGCGCTACTCTTTTGCATGGTCAAGGCCACAGACGTTACAACAACAACGGCCACTGGGGAACAATGACAGAAGTAAGATGCTTCACAAAAGGCCAGAGGTCTAACCTAGGGCGTGAGCTCAACATGTCTGTGCCATCGTGTGTGTGTATGTGTGTGTGTGTGTGTGTGTGTGTGTGTGTGTGTGTGTGCGTGTTCAGGTTGGGACGTGAATGGAGAGCCATTGATCTACACTGATTTGACAGCTGACCTTTTTCATTGCTATTCTTATAATATTTCAGTATATATATATATATATATATATATATATATATATATATATATATATATATATATATATATATATAGGATATCTAATATTCCAATAATTAGAATTTTATTCATTTAAAAAATACATATATTTAATAAAGGAAAATGAAAAACTAGAAAGAGAAGTGAGAATCAATAATACTCAAACAATTATAGTTATCTTAATTTATATATATATATATACACACATTACATATATATATATATATATATATATATATATATACATACTGTATATATATATATGTGTGTGTGTGTGTGTGTGTGTGTGTTAAAATTATACAAAATATAATCATATTTTTTTTAATATAAATTATGATTATATTTTATACAATAAAATTCATCATTGTCCCATATAGAAATGTTATCTTCCAAACTATATTGAGCTTTGCTCGAAAATATCTTGCTGTGCCCATATTCTCTAGTTTTATTACCTGTATATTAATATAATATATATCAGGCAGCTCCAGAATTCATAGCAAGAACCTGATGAAAAAACAAAACAAAACAAAACAAAACAAAGCACAAAATAAAACAGAAAACTAAAACAAAACACAAAATAGACAGAAATGAAAAAAGGCAGATAAAAAAAGACAGAAATCACTATATCCTTTTTTATGTAAAATACATTTTATTAGAGTAATGTATTAGAGTATTGTATAACTGGCTCGCTAACATCCTACTGTCAAACTCAATCAATTGTTAGTCAAGTCTCTTCTCTATTTGTGTTGAACGTGGAGTTGCTGACAATGTAGTATTCTCTAATGCAGTCATTTATGAGGTTTGATTCATTGATTTTGTTTTGGACTGGAGCTATCATCTTAATAAGCTGTAGTTCTTTGGTGGAGTTACATTATGCAATGTGTTAAACAGGCAGGTTACATGTTCAGGCTGTGGGCAGCTAGTTATGTTCAGGGATATGCAGGGCTTTACAATTGCCTGCAGCTAAATTTTCTGCTGCAGCTGCTAATGGTAATTACACTGTACACTAAACAGGTCCCTTGTGCTACTCCACTCGACACAATTACATTTTTCTTGATTATTTCCCTCTATGCAGTTTCCTTTATGTAAGCTTTTTTCAATCTCAGAGTAAAAAATAACAGATAAATGTGAGATGAAGTATAAAATGTGAAATAAACTTGCATTGTGAGTTTTAAGGTCACAATGTGAGATATATAAATCACAATTATGAGAAATAAAAGATCAACTGTGGGACCTGAAGTCACAATTATAAGAAATAAAGCCATAAAGACATACAATGGCTTCCATATTCCATGTAGTTGTGTGAAAGCAGAAGTTTAAGTGTTTTACCTAAAAGAAGTGACCTGTAGCATTAGTTATTGATAGTAAAGATTGACACATGAAGCGCAAGCCTCATGTCATACGTATTTAGCCTTTGATACTCTGATCTAAACTATGAATTTCTAAGTGTTTAAGTGTCAGGAAACTAACAGGAAAAAAAAAAAGAAAAAACAAACAAACAAAACAAAACAAAAAAAGCCCTGAGAATAGAAATTTCCCTCAAACTCTAGCGGTGAAGCCACGGAAGCCTTCAAATAAACACCCCAAAACTCCCCCACATGATCACAGACTGACTGAATGTGTGCAACCACATAAAAGAAAAAAAGACTTCTTAAAGGGTGAATTGCTGGGAATTCTCAGAACGGGTGAATTCCAAGATAAATATTGTAAGATAAATACACAAAAATGTAAGGAATAAAGCATTTAGGTGTGTTGTGCTATGTGGGCATGTACTGTATTGTGCGTGCCGATGTGTGTTTGGTGGAATACATTTTGATGTGATTTTCACAAAACAGCTGGAATTGCTGTTTATCCCAACGTGGTTTGGCACGGTAGAATTTACTGCCACCAAAATGAAAACTATTCCTACTGACTAGACTAATTCCAGCTCAAAAACATATAGAGAAAACCTCTAAGACATTCCCTCTGTAGAAAACAGACACTGAGTTTTGAAGTGACCCACAATGTGGAGCCTGATCTATTCACAGCAGAGCTGAAAGAGCTCAGTGACCCGCTCATGATGGGGAACTTTTCCAAAATTCCTCTGTTGAGTTCTAAACCAGGAAAGCAGAGAGGAGCAGAGCAAAGACATTCTCCGGGGTGAGCTGAGGAGAAAGTTTTCAATTACAGGCTCTTTACCTGTGCACATGTTTGAGTACATGTTTATTATTAGGAACATAGCAGGATCAATGACAGCAAGTGCACGAAATCTGCTCCTACAGAATTCTGAACAAAAAACTCAACAAATATTTCTAATATCCATCATTTACAACATTTTACATCCTCCGGCTCTTGTATGTTCTGTTATTTGTTGTTCCTCGTTATTATTACATTTTGAGCTGAAGCTATGGCCTTGAGGTTATTGCCAAATGTTTTTATACATTGATGCAAGTTTGGATCTGGTTTGTGAAATTTCCAGATCCTATTCCTCATCCTTTCCTTTACTAATTAGAGAGTAAGTAAATGATTTTAAATAAATACATAACATTTAAAATAAATACATATTTATTTCCTTCTCTTTTTTAAATAAACATATACATATATTTTGCAACAACAACAATAATAATAATAATAAACATTTTGAATAAACATTGTTTCATTAACTGAGTATTAAAAAGCTTAAAAAAACTCTCAAACATCAAAAAGTCAGAAGCGAGATGAATGCAATATGAGCAATTTACTGAATAAAAACAAGGCAAATATTTCGGTCACATGTTGACCATTTTCAATGCCAAGCTAACACCTCATTTGAATTATATTGAAAGTGCGGTGAGGCTCTGGCTGTTTTTCATTAACTGAAAATTAAAATAACAGAATATGTTAGGCTAATTTAATTATTAAGGCTTGGAATTATACAGCCATCTAATTATTCTAGTTTTGATTCTTCTTTCACACAAAAAAAACTGTTTCCTTGATTCCATTAACAATACTTTTCATACTTTTGAAGAAATAATTGATCCTAATTTTATACTAAAACATTGTTTTTGGTTTTATTTATATATATTTTTTTTTATTACTTTAATTACAAATTAATTGCAATTACAACAGAACTCCAAATGCATACTTTTAATAAGCGGTGTAGGAAAAATTCTCTGACTTTATTTATTTTTAACGTCACTGTTTTACTTCATCTAGGTTTACCTAGGTGGTCTGGATCTGTTCTGAATAAGAAATTGCAAATGATTCCCAACTTTACTGACCATTGTTCCAGTTCTTAACAGAGCTTAAGAATCCGCAACTCCATTTGACACATTTAGCACATTTAAAAAATTCAGTGCATGGATCTCCTCCAAAATCAGTAAAGCATGCAAGCATTAAAAAGTTCACAACTAAAGCCTAAAATCACTTCAAAAACGAACTGTGTGTAGTTGCTTTTCTTCTGCTTTCTTGTTCTAGCAGACCTTCACGTCACATCAGCTTAATTACTCACCTCCAGCACCGTGCACTACTCTGCACTCTCTTTTAAGGGATCCTTAATTAGAAATGGCAGAGAAGGAACCCATGTCTCAGGCCTTTGTCTCTCTTTTCTGCTTATTCTCTCCATCATCCAGCGACAATGACAGCGTTTTCTATTGCCCCTCTCTAAGCCATTTATTAAAAGCCATCTACATCTCTCATTTCCCTGCAAGACTTTCCATCTCTCTTCCTTTCTATCTCTCTCTCCCTTCAATGCACTGCACTTTCAGGAATAAGCTTTCACTGCCTCCACCCGAGTCAATGCATTTCATTTCTATTGATCTGTTGAGAACCAGCCGGTGCAGTCTGGTACACATTTTGGTGACTATTAGGCTGTTTTCGATTACTTGGTCTGAACTCGAGCTCAATTCCACCTCCATCACCTGCACCCGTTGGTCTCTTTTCACATTGCACTTTTGGGTCAGAACTGCAGTAAGTTTGCATCATCAAAGTGAGCACCACTGAATGCTCTACTAGCACTGCTGTTTACCACCATATAGCCAGGTAGTGGAAGATGGAGAAGATGACAGTTTTTGAAGTATTTTCAATTTGGATTTTTTACCAATATTGCACATACAGAATCACATTTGCATGAGATGGGGCAAAACATTCAGTTTAGATTGTTTTCTCTCATAAAAGCAGATGACAACAAATTTATTTCCATCCTGACACTATTACAAATGATAAAGAACAGATTAAAAACATTAAAAATGTTACTTTATTAATTAATGAATGAACAGTTGTGACACAAATATTATACAATTTTAATTAAAAAAAATAAGACATTAATATCACATAAAAAACATAACTAAGAAAACTACAATAATTGTAACGTAAATTTGAAGCAACATTTTTAATGATTTGATGTTGCAACAAACAAGCAAACAAACAAAATGTAATGAAAATGACACATTTAACAATTGGACAAATCTAACTTTTTATCAATCAATCAATCAAATCACAACAATGTACATATTCAAAAAGCCTCTTCTGATTTTTTTTTTTCCTTGAAAGGACTTAACAGATAAAAAATGGCAAGATATAAATTATTCTTTTTAAATTAACAATTATCACTTATAGTGTTTATTTTGATACACACTTGTTAGACATTGCACTAGTGTTGAAATGAATGAATGAAATAATAAGTGGAATAATGAAAGAATGAATCAATGAATCAATGAATCAATCAATTAATCAATCAATCAATAATTTATTAAAAAAATGTTAAATTTATCCAAATAATAATAAAAATACAAACCATAGTAAAGCCATTTTCTGTGTAATTTAATAACCTCGTATGGAGACTTTTACATAGAGTTTCTTTTTTAAATCTTTGTTGTGCACAAGGAGGAAAAACAAGTATGTATATCACCATATTTTAAGAATGACCTTAATATCATTAATAATGTTTGAGTGTCTGAGCATGTAAAGACCGAAATACTTTTCCATTTTAGGAACGGACAACCCTTAAGCCACTTGTGAAGCATGAACTTGAATTGATCAAGATTGACATTAAAAGATGTCATATGAAAGTGCCCTTACTGTGGTTCAGAGTTAAAAAGTAAACAAGGCATAATTTAAAAGTAAACAAGGGAGAAAAAAATGCTTAATTGAACTTTCCAATTGTCTACAGTAGGCCACAGTAGCAAACCCAACCAGCAGGCCTCATGTCAAAACCATCCCTTCCTTAATCCCAGGAAGATCTGGAAAAATGGGATGGTGGAGGTTGTCTGTTGTTTTTTTAAAGATTTGCTCTCTTTAGGTGAAGGCAGGGAATTTTGGTATGTTGTGCGGTTTTGTGCACTCTCTGGGCCTGAGCTGAGTCCGCTACGTCGCTCATCTAGTGACCACCCTACTTACTGAGACAGCCACGCGGCTTCACAAACAGGCCAGGAATACCATGGCGGTATCAATATGCTATTTATAATAACTGTATGCATAAATTACATTTGTCAAAAAGAGGGTGAGGGGGAAAAGGAAGCAACCTGCGCCAAGTCTTCGTTTGTTGTCAAGCTGAATTTCTTATGTGCACGCTCTCTTTGTTTCTCCCCCTCTCTCATTAAAAGCTGGCACTTGAGCCATCGGGTAATGAAGGTGAGGAGAATTCAAAGTGCAGTCTCAGGGGGACGGGGGCCAGACACCAGACGTACTTGTGCAGGAGGGCGAGACATTTGAGAAATCAGAGCTCTAATAAACTCCTTGTCAAAGACAGGAAGCTTACATGCTTGTTTATGCAGATGCAGGTGGGTACGGAGTATGGGTGGTGGCACATGGATCAGATGACTCCATCTCTCTGGACTGGAGACGAGCCAGCAGCTCGGCTGGGCCTCCCAGGACTCTTCGTTCATGTGTTGGAAGGTTAATGCACCCAGAGGTACTGCACTGCAGTGGACAAATTATTACACATTCCTCTGGTGTCCGTAGCGAGCTGTTTTAGATACACCGGTTACGACCCGGACTTCATTTAGCGCTGACCTGAGCTGGCAGGATGCTGGCATGAGAAATGTTTTTGAAAAGGTACCATAAAGAGATAAAGATGATGCAGATTTGCTAAAAACATGATCACTTTTGCAACACAACACAATAGAAAGTGCTGTATTTCTAATGGCCGTTCTGTTTGATCTTGTTTCCAGAAAATAGTTCACAGCCTTTACAACTGCCTCACGATACAATTGACATTATGACTTAAAACAATTAAATGCATTACAATATTATAATAGAATGCAAGTGAAACTGCACAAAATGCACAGCATTTCTGATGAGTTTCAATGCCTTATGAAAAGTTGCAGATTTTCAACTAATTTAGACTGCTTCTTCATTAATTAAATTGTAGGTATGTAATAAATTAATACATTATTGATTTATTTTAAAATAAATACATATTTGTTATTATAATGCAGATAATGTAAATAAATATAATTAGATACATAATGTAAATAAATGATTAAATCAATAAACAAATAAAAAAGATCAATGAATGCATTGTATTTTTTGGTTTAATAACATAATTAAAAATAAATACATAATGCTTTATTTCTTCATCTTTAAATAAATGAACATTCATTATTATAATGTAGGAAATAAATAAACAAAGAATGAATGCAGTATTTATTTATTTATTAAAATAATAAAAATATAATATAATATAATAATATAATATAATAAATGCATGATAAATGCATTATTTCTTTAGTTTAAAAAAATACTTATACATTATTATACTGTAGGACAGTGAACAAACAAACAAACAAATAAATAAATATTTATAAATGATATTGCATATCATTGCTCTTTTGTTGATTCTGATTGCTTCCATTGTCCTCATTTGTAAGTCTCTTTGGATAAACGCATCTGCTAAATGACTAAATGTAAATGTAAATAAATAAATAAATAGGTATTTTATATCTGGGGTCTCAGAAACCCCAAACCTAAATAATTATATTTTCATTAAATTACTTGCATGTAATTAAGTACTTTTGTTGATAGTCGGTTCTCATAAGATTATTAAAAAAATAAAGTATCAACCTGACAGTTAAGCTATGGAAAGGGCCATAGGAACTCTGAGAGCCTGAACAGAACATGTGGTTAAAATATCAGTCTAAGTTGACTTAACTCTATCTGAAGTAACCACGGGCGGGTAATACCTGCCTGTTTTACAGGTGTGTGAAACGGCATGAAATCAATTCCACAGAAAAGTCCAAGCGAAACCTGCCCGTTACAAGAGAAAATAAAACCCCTCAGACCTTATTTAAGCTCCTTACATTCCCAGACCTGAAGTCATAATAGCAGAATGCATTTAGAGGCCTCCCATCCATCCATGTTTTACTGCAAAGTTCTATTGACACACAGAGTCTCAGGTCTAGGAAACTAATCCACTTATCAGTCCTTTGTATCGCCGAGTACACTGCCGGCAGTCGAGTGCCAAATGTATCTCGGTCTCATCAGCGCTGCCTCTCCCTTCCGGCAGTGAATGTAACGCTCAGGTCCACAGAGGAATAAAAACGAGCCGGCATCAATTTGCGATGTTTACCGGAAAGGCCTCTGATTACCCCAAACATTTATTGGTTTTCATTGTGCTGATTTATTTATGTGCGTTAAGCGATGAATGGCAAGCGAGACGGGTTTTATTACTCATCTTTTACGAGAGGAAGAGAGAGAGGGCAAGACCGAGAGAGATAAGAGTTCGAGAAGGCAAGGCTGGCGATGGTCAAGCCTTGCCAGGTTCAATAATGTAGTCATCAGAGAGAAATGGGAACCTTTCATTTTGTTCTCCGCTTCCATATCGCAATGCCACCGAGAGGCTTTTTTCAAATGGGAGATTTAATCAAGGCAATGGCAACACAGTGAAAAACTTTTCTCTTGATCTGAGTTGAGAGAAGCTATTAGTCTCTGGCGCCAAACTTGCAGATGGAGGCCTGGCACTGTACTGCTGGAAAGTATGCAATCAATCAGTAATAAATCAATGCGGACTCAGTGGTGGGCTGTATATAGTTCGCTTTCCCTTCAAGGATTCCATGGAATGTCTCTCCGAACTTCATTGATCATGTAACTAGGCCGTGGTTTTGACATCCTGGGATCAACCTATCTGTCACTGTAGTTTGATAGGAGTAGGAACAGTTCAACCCCAAAATGAAAATCATTTATATAATACTTTGCACAGCCTCTTGTCCTTCCAAATCTATATAACACAAAATAAAATGTTTAGTGGAATGTCTGACCTTTTCATTCAGTTAAAGTGAATAAAGACCAAGAGCGATCAAACTCAAAAAGATGAAACCCATGAAAGCATCAGTAGTTGGCCACAAGTGTCCTTATAAGTGAGTGAATCAATTAATCATTCACTTAAATCAATTAATTAGTTTAAAAATATTTACACATTCAGGAATATATCAAGTTACTGCCTTCATGGACAAGCCATATACAGTAATTATTCACTCAACTGAATCGATTCAATAAAGAAAATGCTGATTTATTCAAGAATGAAGTTATTGTCTTAATGAGTCAATGAATCACTCACTCAACCAAATCTGAGTTGTTCGAAAAGACTGATTCATTAAGAATTGAAACTGCGATTCTGTTTGCGGGAGTCATTTGATCGTTCACTCAGCCAAATCGATTAATGCATAAATGGTGATTCTTTCCAGACTGAATCAAATTACTGTCTTTATGAGTGAGCAAGTCAATTAATCATTCATTCAACTGAATCAGTTTGTTCAAAAACATTAAATTATTCAGCAAAAACAATTGAATTTTGCTCTAAGACACATAACATTTAATTCAGAGCAAAAACGGTAAGCAATTGTCAATGATGTGCATAAAATCTAAGTATGTACATATACACATACACACAAATGTTCAGAAATGCATGACTAATTTTTGGTGTGGAATGAAAAGGAGTTATAATTAAAAAAAAAACTACAAGTGGATATCAACTTACACACACACACCCTTTTAGTTCCTCAGAAATAAGTCAAGCAGTTTTTGGAAGTCATGAGACCTGAACTATCCATCTAAGGACATTTAAGTTTTCCCCTCTTTTCTCTGAATTTAACATAACTACAGCATATCTACAAGTGGTCCAATATGCTTGACATCGCTGCACAGCCTTCAGGTTGATGATGCGACAACTCAAGGGTTGCAAATCACAGCAATGGAGTGGGCGGAATTTTGACAGAGCGATGACAACTTCCACATCAAGCGGGAGATGGATAGATCTCATAAATCTTGATCCAAGGGTCTCCAATCAATACGCTGAGCGTGAATGGCAGCTCATTTTTCATATATGGCAACGGTCCACCCTACAGCCACCCGCAAACTCTCAGGACCTTATTGTCATAAACTGTCACCTACGTCCCTTATGTGACACCTGGCTCATGTAATCATGGCCGATATAGTCTGATCACCTGCAGCAAAGACAGAGCAAAAAAGGGCTCCTGCTAGCTGAACACAGTGTTTGCTATATTTAATGAAGGTATAATGCTGAATGAAACAGTGTAAATGGCATCCAAAACCAATGAATGTATTATGTATAACATAGTGAGGGCTTGTCAAATTCACAATGTCACTTCAGATGTTGTGAGCTGAAGCATATGCCCACGTTGTGCAGCCTCAGCAAAACACATTTCTATTTGACAGCACTCTTAACTGTGGTAGTCTAGGTTCAACATTACTCATTTTTTTAATACCATACATCATCTTACATAAACCTCCAGCGTCCTCTCCCTGCCATGTACCTGACAACATAAAAGGCCATGTTTGACAATATGAATTCATGCCATCAGAATGGCCATGCATGACTTGTGGCACTGGGCTGCATTAATGTCAAGAGTACTGCAAGACTCAACTCTGAAATGCCCAATTTGTGGCCTTCATAATGTCTCTGAGAATATGAAGGCAAATGTTAACAGCAAGAATGAAAAAGAAACAAGTTATTGCCTTAATGCGTGAATCAATGAATCATTCACTCAACTATATTCGATTTGATTAAAAAAAAAAAAAAAAAACGCAGATTCGGAAAACTGACAAAGAGTCATTTAATTGTTCACTCAAGTGAATTGATTCTTTCAAAAATAGCAATTTGTTTAAGAATGAATCAAGTTGCTGCCTTTATGAGTGAATCAATGAATGATTCACTCATCCAAGTTAATTTGTTAAAAAATGCTAAATCATTCAGGAACAAAACACTACTGTGTGTTACTCAAAGACACATAACAGTTTTTTTCAATTTTTTCAATTTTTCAGAGCAAAAACACAAAGTTATTGGCAATATTATGTATAAAATTGAAGTTACTTAATATTGAATGAATGTATATGTATATTGCGAACACTTGTATATTTGATTAAAATTTCATGATAAATATATTGATTATTAAACTAAAAACATTAATATTTTTCCCCAAAGATATTAAATATTATAATATTAAATCAGCATTATTTATGAAGGATCATGTGACACTGAAGACTGCCATCAGGAATAAATTACTTTTTAAACAGTATTAATATATACAATTTACAATTCAACTATACAGTACAAGTTATTTAAGTTATTTTAAGCTGTGATATTTCACAATATTACTTTTTTTTTTTTTTTGTTAATCAGCCTTGGTGAGACTAAATAAAATAAAATAAACTGACCCCAAACTTTTGAACAGCAGTGTATATATTTTGAAAAGTTAAACAGCGCTTGTATTATTTCTGAACACCCTACAGCAATAAATAAAATATAAAATATTCAGATATTCAGACCTCTCTGTACGGAGTAGGAAAATGCAGTACATAGGTAAAGGACACTTGATGTTGATCAAATGATTTTTTTTCCCTTTTCATCAAATCAGTTTTTCAGTTCATTTAAACAGGCATTAAATATTCATAATGTTCTGCATAAGAACATGTGTCTCTTCTCAATGATTTTCCTCATTGGCAACTTTATATAATTTTGAGACCGCATCGACTTGAAGCGAATCATACACATGCGGTTTTGCTGCTTTGTGCTGGTACTGCAAATCATATTTTATATTCTCAATATTTCAATGTAGAGCTACACTGAGCCAAAGCAGCATGACAGGAGAGAAGAGTATCCTGTAGTGTTTTAAACAGCCGGGAGCGTGCTGAATGTCAGAGGAACTGTGGGTTCTCCAGGTGGCCGTCAGAAACTGAGGATTATCTGAGAACACTGAGTTTAAAAGTAACAAAACAAACCTTAATTAGCCTTCCTATGATCACTTACAAGCCGCCCATCTATTACGTACTGCATATCAACAGATGTCTTAAGAATGTTGGGGTGAAAGAAGACAGAAAATAGAAAATGCAGGCAGCCAGCCACCCCCCTTGTGCTTGTTTATCTGCACAGGAAGCATCAGGTGCCAAGCAGTCTGCCATTTTTTAATGATTGATAATGGGGTCTCTTGAGAGTTGAGCTGAAACAAGCACAGGAAATGTTGAAAGTATATTAGCTGGGGTATCTCCTCTGTGCATTCATTCTTGTATTTATGTGACCGTCACTCCAATAATCTGTACATGATTTTGTAATTGACACAATGACGCTGATTTACCATTGATAATTATTATAATTGTCATCAATCATGCCATCGTTACCACTGTTTTCATTAGCATGCTTATTACTGTCCTCAAACAATCAAAAATATAGACCACTAACAATAACCTTCATTACCTTTGTGATTAACTTTGTGAACTGTTGTAAACGCCATATGGAGGCCTGCTTGCACCACTGAATAAAAATCAGTTAACTGTGTCTTTTTATTCTGACTTTTTTTTTTTTTTCAGAATTGCACGACACAAACTCACAATTCTGACATTTTCTCTCAGAATTGTGAGATATAAACTCGCAGTTGTGAATTATAAAGTCAGTATTGCATGATATAAACTTGCAATTGCGAGAAAAAAAAACTCAGAATTGTTATTTTGAGTTAAATGGAGTTAATCCATTTTTTTAACATGGATTAACAAATGTGAGTTATTGAGTAAGAATTGTGAGACATAAACTCGCAATTCTGAGAACATATCAGTCTTTTTACCCCTCAGAATCTGACTTTATAACTTGCAATTGCGAGTTTATTCTCAGAAAAAAAAAGTCAGAATTTCAAGAAAAAAAACAACAACTCGGAAATGCAAGAAAAAAATTCAGAATTGCAAGATAGAAACTTGCATTTGCGAAAAAGGTCAGAATTGTGATTCTGATCTCGCAATTCTGACTTTATAACTCACAAAAGTCAGAATTGAGAGTTTCCATTATGTAAACTCGTATGTAAACTCAGAATTGCGAGAAAAAAAGACAAATTTTGTAATAAAAACTTCTATAGCATCAAGCCCTGCATAATTATCCTAAAATATCATCCAGCTCAGATCTCTGTTTATTTTATTATTATTTTTTTTAACATGGATGTATGGTTTTAGGTTATAATCATACATCCCTGCAGTCCACAAGGCCTCCACCAATCAGCTCACAGCATTTGCTTTACAGACTGTAATTTCAGCCCTCTTGCCTGCCTATTGCACAGCTCTGAGAAAAGGAGGTCTTCATATTCTACTCTTGCATTTCTGAGAACAAATGGCTCATAATCACAGTCGTAATGTGGATAAGGATGTCATTAGCAATGCTATTTATTTCCCCAGCGCTAGTCGAGCGAGCACGGCTCTCATTTTCCCTCCATTTCCCTCCCTCTCCCTCTCCTCTCGGTGGAGTGACTTATTGTCTCTGACAAGAACAACAGCTCCTCCCTCCCGTTCACACTGATCCTTCGAACCCTACAGCATGGCGCTGCTCATTTGTGCAGCTTTGTGAAAGCCACAGCTGATCCAGAGTCAGTGCTAGCGATCTGATGGATAAACATGAGCCTGGTGCCCTCGATCCGCTGCAAAACACTACGAGACAAGAGAGCAGAGCCTCGGATTAGCCAGACAGATCACCATGCAAGACCGAAAAACTGAGATGGATCATGGAAGTGTTTCAAAGCAGCATACCACTGCAAATAGATTCAATACAACCCTGGAGAGACAAATAAGAAACACCTAAGATGTGGCCAGACCTTCAAGTATAAAAGATGGGGAATCTGAGACTTCAACAGTGGGCCTCAAATGTGAGACTGCCTTTTCATGTAGGGTCAAGAGAGACATAACTTGATGCCACTATTCTGTCTTGCCACACAAAAAGATGAGCACACTCAAAAATATAAAAACAGGGGCATGTCAGTATGTTGCATCACTCTCAGTGTTGAGCTCTCCATCACTCTTCCAGGGACCAGCATGAACCCTCTCTGGCAAAAAAAGCATATTCCTCATTTTATCAAAATTCAAAGGCAATATTACATCTGTGCTTCACAATGAATCCAATCCCAGAATGCACTGTGCTATGCAAAAAAATAAAAATAAATAAATAAATATAAATATATATATTTCATTCAGTACTAAAAGGTAACAATACTAATATTTCAATTTAATTACAAAGTGACTCTCTCTCTCTCTCTCTCTCTCTCTCTCTCTCTCTCTCGCATTCAATATTGAGAAATATTGAAAAAATACTTTAATTAAAATGGACTAAAAACATAGGTATATTTCATTAATTACTGAAAAGCATCAATGAAATACTTCAAATCTAAATAACAAATTGACTATAAATATACAACAGCAATAAAAAAACAGCAATAAAATACTTCAAAAATACTGAAAAATACAAAAAAGTACTACAGATATGCATCAATTTATTAAATACTGCTAAATATTTCAGCAAATGTATTGAAAGTGATACATTGTTGGCTTATAATAACAAGCTATCATAAAACTCTATTGAATTAGTTAAGCTTTGCGTAGAGCGACATATGTGCTGTTGTCAGTGCAGAACATTTAAAAAAACAAACAAACAAAAAAACACTTTAAACAAGCCTGAAACTATTTGCTGGTCTTAACTGCTTTAAGAGGGTCTAGCCTAGCCAGCTGACTACAGCCCAAAACTAGACTAGTCTAGAATTATAATACATATTTCAGTTAATTGATTCTATTAAAGTATTTGACATACTTGACAACTGTGCTCTTACATTGGTATTATAATTGGTTTTAAATGTATAATTATAAAATGTCTTGAAAAAAGGTAAAATCAGTTCTTGAGGGGAAATATCAATGCTTAATAAAAAAGGTTAATTCCTGGCAGTGATTTTCCCTCAGTTTGTGGCTGACAATCAAAATAAGTTTCTTTTGTCAGAGCTAGTAAATAGTCTCAATGAAGAAGAGAAGAAAACATCTCAAAAATAACACAATTGCAGTTCAGCCACACTGACAGATTACCCTCTCCATTAGAAAACCTTTCTCTCTCTGCAAGTAATCAAAAAACAATCGGCAAAGAGCAAAAAGTCGATGAGTGAACGAAATCAACATGAAGGCGTTCAAAACGTTTCAAACTTTTTTTGTTTGTTTTTTAAAAGCCCCTTTGCTGGGCTCTGGTTTAGCTGATTGTCATTTTAATGAACATTTAAACATCACAATTATATAAATATGCCACACCAGAGAGGAAAACAATTCATCTTTAAAGCATACGCTTACTTTCTCACATTCTTTTCTCAGTCCTACCATCAGCCCTCATTGATTTTCATTTTCTGCAAATGACGTTTTTATATTTTCTCCAAAATCAACAGTTTAATTTATTAATGGGGGAAAGTGTCAACAAAAAGGCCAACTGGGGGGTCCTTCAGCAGCACGGGGTCCCATATGGCCGCCTTAAAATCTGCCTGTAGATTACAAAAGTCAACCGTTAATGGGACAGTTCACCCAAAAATTGAAATGTAGTTATCATGAAATTTAGAAACTCATGTATGAATTTTTTACTCCTGCTGAGCACAAAAAGAAGATATTTTTTGAAGAAATACAACTGGTTGGTAACCATTGACTTCCATATTATAAAAAAAAAAAATAAAATACTATGGAAGTCAATGGCTACCGTTAACTGTTTGGTTACCAACATTCTTCAAAATTTCTTCTTTTGTGTTCAACAGCTGAAAGAAATTCATTCTTGAGAGGTCACTTTCACATCCCATCCCCCTCCTTTTCCCACAACTTTCTAGACTCTTTTCACTCCCCTATTCATTAAACACATAAAATGCAAACACCAAAATAAATAAATAAGTCACTGTGTGTGGGTGTAAAGTAGATTTGTTTGCTTATAATTCAAAAATTGTTTTATAATTCCATGGTAATATCTAACTGCTTCAGACCTCTATAAATAAGCCTATAAAAAACAAAATCACCTTAAATCGCAAATCAAAACCCTAGTGCGCAATATCAAATAATTGCCTTACCTGTTTTCTGTCAAAAGTGAGACATAAAAAAGTGAATAATAAAAAAGAAAAAATATTTAAATACATAAACAAATTCCTCATTCAGTGCTGTCGTTGCTTTCGCATTTCCATAGTCATTAAAACGAGACAGACCCGACCCTCCCAGTGGCCACACAAATGACTCAGCACAATACATTTTCTCCCAATTACAGACCTGCTCCACACATTTTACTGGTCTGAACACATGTTGCTTATTAAAAAGAAATAAAGCCGCATCCCAGACAAATACTCCCCCGGTTTGTTGTTTACCCAAACCGCAACATGCTTATTAGAAGTGTGCATAACTACTGGTGAGGCGTAAACCCTCAGCGGTGCCCAGTGTTGAAGACTGAACATCATTGATCCTATCAGACCCTAATAAAGCAACATTCAGCTAATCCAATAGCAGAATCCTTCCTGCAAAGTTTTTTGAATAGGTAAACAAAAAAAAAAGAAAAAATCTCACCTGAATGGGTAAAAACAGAAAATTAGGAACTTGTGTAGGAGGGATCAAAATAATCTAATGGGATCTGGGCTTCATGCAGGTTAGACTCATACGTGTATTCACATGAGAGAAAAGTGCACTACAAAACCCATCCAAGTGTACACACAGTAGTGAACACACACCCAGAGCAGTGGGCAGGCAATGCTGCGGCGCCTGGGGAGCAGTTGGGGGTTCGGTGCCTTGCTCAAGGGTCTCACCTCAGTCGTGGTATTGAGGGTGGAGATAGTGTTGGTTATTCACTCCCCCACCTACAATCCCTGCCGGACCTGAGACTCAAACCCACGCCCTTCGGGTTACAAGTCCAACTCTCTATCCATTAGGCCACGACTGCCCTTAATTAATGCACTTAGCTAATTTTAACAAATGTTACCATTAAATTTAATTAAATCAAATTAGTCTGCTCAAGTTACTTTACACAAAATTGACTCAAAATATATACTTAAAATGTTAATGTAATGGCTAAGTTGGATTGCTTATTTTACACAAAATATACTGTACTCAAATGTCACTGAAAAATGTCTTGAAACTCACAAACAGGCTCTACACAGTGCAAAATATAAATGTAATGCCAGAAAATGGATTTGCTCAAGTTATTTTACACAAAATAAACTTCACTAAAAAAAATTTAACATCACTAAAATGTCTAAAAACTCACTAAAAGCTTCAGCCAAGTGAATAAATGAAAATTGAATGACAGCAAATGAGTTGGTTTACACATTATTTGCTTAAAACTGGATTGGAACCAACAAACATTGGCTGATTGCTCTAAAGCTCTATCAGCTAGTCAACATGAAAATGTGCTCGCAACTCACTTTACCTCATGATGCGGTGCATTTCTGAATTCCAACAGAATATTTAATGTGAAACAAAATACACATTCTGCTTCATCTTCTGCTTACTTTGAGAACCACCTACATCATAAACAGAGCTCTCAGTATCTCTCTTTTTCTAATTACCTAAGCTCTAAACCAAGCATGTGCTCCCACATATATACACAGACCCACAAACATCAAATGCAATCATACACACACTTACATACCAAATTTCTATAAGATTCAGAATAGAGATGGGTATAACTCTAATGGATGGCTCCTCCAAGAACGAAGATACAGGTTTTTTTTTTTTGGGGGGGGGGTTCTCAGTGAGGTCCATCCAATCAAAAACTTTCAGTTCATTTCTCTCTTCCATCAGGCTCTCTTACCCACAGTAACGGATTAATCTACCTGATAAGACAGCAAGTCTCAACCAATGAGAAGAACACCTCTAACAAGAAGAGAATAAACTCCTTTCCTTTTGTTTTTATGCATAATTCACGAGTTCACACTTACATATATTTAGCACGAGTAAGGTAATGCATATTTGGCGAGTATAGTAAGGCGTAGCTTGCGTGCTGTCCTGGGGAAGGTCTCCGGGCTCAGGAATGGCCCGAACACAGAGTACCCCCCATAGTGTGGTGAAAACTCTAGTGATACCTCTTGAGTGGAGAAGGGGTGGTGGAGGGTTGCTGATTAGTAAGCCGTCAGACTAAGAACCCCCCAAATACGTACTGAGATCTGGCGGGAACTGGTTTTGAGAAGTAGGATGGGTAGGCTGGGTAGGCCCATAGGATGGGTAGGCCCGACCGGCCGCCGGTGGAATGCGTGGTTGGGTGCCCGGTCGGGAGGGCTCGAACCAATGCTCAACAGTGTGCTCACAGTGTTGGACGAGTGAGCCCTACCGGCCGATGGAGGAGGAGCAGCGTAACTGTGGCCCTGATCAGGGGGGCCCGAGTTGCCTTGAGTGGAGCAGCTCACGGAGTCGGCGTTCGGGCCCTGCTGGCCATTAGCCCCTGTTAATCAGAGGACAGAGGGCGGGTAGCTGACCGAGAATGCCCATGACGCCTCCGACTGGAGATCAATACTCCGGACGGTCGGACGAGTGGGTGCTATCGGCTTGACAGGTAAAAAGAGTTTGGGACGTCCGACAAGGAGGACTCTCGCGACATCCGACGGGATTTCAAGACTCACGGCATCGGATGGATGAGCCTCGCTTGCGGGCGACAAGTATAGGAGCCCAGCCGGGAGAACTCTCGCCGACATCTGACGTGAGATCAAGACTCATTGCATCAGATGGGTAAGTCTCGCCGGGCGGGTAGGGAGAAAAGGAAAACCGGACAGGGAGGGCTCTCGCAGCATCCGATGGGAGATCAAGACTCAGGACATCGGACGGGTAAGCCTCGCCAGGCGGGAGAAAAAAAAGATGTGAGGTTTCAGACTGTGTTCGGTGGGGGGGACGAAACCCATGGCGTCAAACGGCTGGGCCTCGCTGACCGTCGGATGGTGGCCGGGAGATTCTCGCCCACGTCCGACGGGAGATCAAGACTCGCTGTGTCGTACGGGTAAGTCTCGCCGACCGTAAAATGGATAGGGTAGTTTAGTCTGGAAAGGTTGGGGTTGTCTGGCGAGAGGTTCTTGTGGCATCCGACGGGAGATCAATACTCACTGCGTCGGATGGTTGAGCCTCACCCGATAGACCAACTAAAGGGCCAAACTTGCTTGACCGAGAGGCTGTTGTAGCGTTTGACGGGAGTTCAATACTCATGGCACAAGCGTTTAGGCATCACTGGTTGTTGAAAGAAAAACATATTCGGAAGGTTCTTGCCACGTTCGACAGGAGTTCAATACTCGCGGCATCGGACAGATAAGCTTAGCTGGTAGTCAGGTGGAAAAGGCAAGGTTTGCTCGGCCGGGAGGCTCTCGCCGGCATCTGACGGGAGCTCAATACTCGCGGCGTCGGACTGGTAGGCCTCACCGGTAGACGGACTGAAAGGCCAAGGTTGCTTGACCGTAAGGTTCTTGCCGCGTTTGACGGGAGTTCAATACTCATGGCATGAGCGGGTAGGCATCACCGGTTGTTGAAAGAAAAACATATTCGGAAGGCTCTTGCCGTGTTCGATGAGAGTTCAATACACTCAGCATCGGACGGATAAGCTTAGCTGGTAGTCGGGCGGGAAAGGCCAAGGTTTGCTCGGCCAGGAGGCTCTCGCTGGCATTTGATAGGAATTCAATAATCAAAGCGTCAGATGGGTGAGCCTCGCCGGTAGTCGACAGAGAAACGTATTTGCTCCACCGGGAGCGCTCTTGGAGCATCTGAGGGGGAGTTCAATACTCACGATAATTTGAGTCGGCTAAAAGGGAAGACGCTATATGAGGATTACTTGCGTTAATGTAGACAAATCCAATAAACTGCTTCTGATAACACGTCAAAAATCTTGGTGCTGCTTGCGTTCGAAAGTTCGAAAGCATACGACAAAATAGGATTTCCTGTGCTCACGTAGCCCAAATAAATGCCATGAATCTGAATGGATAGGCATGGCTTTGGAAGCGGAGGTTATGTCGACTTTTGACAGCCAGGCGCTGAGACCCTTGATTTTATCAAATGGATTGCCTGATCAATGTCCTACTATTGTGAGAGAATTCGTTGAGAGGAAATCGAGGCGTTTATGCTTGAAATGGGAAGTTATGCAGAGCTGATAGATCGATTAGAATTAATTTCTTACCCCGGAAATTTTCCTAGCAGACACTCCAATGGACTAATGCTGAGAAGGCGGTCATTGAAAAGGGCTGATCATGAACCCTCGTTTAATTGCGCCGCCTATAGGGGAAAAGCTGAACAGATTATAACGGTGAAACAGCTGAATGTAATGAAAAACTCAGAAAAATGGCAACTTTTGAGGTCCACGTTCAATGATTTATGATTGTTGCATCATAAAGAATTTCTATCATAAAGAAGTGGCCAAATATTAAAGATTAAGTGGACATTTGAATTAAGAGTTGTTTAGCCAAATGGGGATTAGATTGCACAGTGACAAGTAGATGATTGTCGGGTCATTGGAGTCCTCTGTAGGCTTTGATGTAATGCATATGCATGTTATATTGTTTGATACATTTTATTAAGTTTGTTCAACGGAACCATAAGTTATTTAATTTTGATACTTAATTCGAAATATTAATATGGCCGATTGAGGCCTGCAATGCATCTGTTACCCAATTGCACATTAGTGATGGCCTTGGATGAGGGGTCTATTCCCGCACCTGCCGGGATCCATGCTCGGATGTTGTAAGCCACTAGCGGTGGCTCAGAGGCAACAGCATTTGGTGGGATGGGCAGTGATGTTGGTGTTATATCGGCCTCTGGGGCTTGAGGTGGGAAACTGATGGAAGCAAAAGAGAAAAGGGAGTAAAAGAAAGATGTGTGGATCTGTTGCGAGCGGAGGCAGCCTCGTGCTTGCTTCGCCTGCCATAGCTGTAGGCCACAGGAAGGGAGTCCTGAATAATTTGAGAGGCCTGCTCTGCTAACGGAGGTAGCCTCGCGCTAGTGTCTGCTACGGGAGCTGGAGGCCACTGAAAAAGAAAAAAGGGGTTATTAGTAGCGGGAGATAAAAAAGACTGAGATGTGTGGGCTTGTGTTGCAAGCGGAGGCAGCCTCGTGCTTACTTCTGCTGCTGTAGCTGTAGGCCACGGGAAAATGGTTTTTGTGACTTTTAACAGGACGTGCTGGAATGTCCAGGTAGCCTGCAGTGTTGCCGACTTTTGCCATTTTTCTGCTAGATTAGCCACTTCTCGGACTACCCTAGCAACTTGTTTTTTAAGCAACAAACGTACCGGGTTTTTTTTTTTTTACCACGAAAAGGCAAGAAAAGTATTGAAAACGCTAGCCAGCCAAGCACACATCGGCTGGTAACGTTAGACACTTTGGTAGAGGTGCCTAGCAGTACGCGCTTCATGTATGTATTAAGTTGCACTTATTTTACACTTATTGGTTTGTACCTATGATTGTTAATCTGTTGGTCCACTGTGACCAACAACGAAACTTCCTTTTCCGCTGTTGATCTTATCCATTAAAGAAATTAATCTTATCCATTTTATCTATCCATTTATTAAAATGCAATGTGCAGATTAAATACGGGTAAAAAATGCTGGTGACAAATGCAGAAAGTTTGAGTAATTCCAGTGTGTATTCTAGGCACATTGCATCATGGTAACAAAGACGATAACATCCAGTGATATCGCGATCGACGCCCTTTAACAACATTTAGCAATGAATTACTGCGCCGCTAGCGAGAGCCGCCTTGCCCTAGCATTTGGAAACAGAAGTAAGAGGCTCGGCTGCATACGGCGCTGCTGATGGGAGAGCCACGGTGAAGGTTGAGCCAAAGCGAGTGAGGCTTTGCTGCTGTGAGAACTGGGGCGTGGCCCAGGTTCGTTGAAGGCCTGCTGCTGCGACCCGACGCTCGTTTTCTCGATCTATTGGCCGCCTTGGCGGCTAGAGTGGATTTAGGAGTGAGGTTGGCTGGTTTGCGCGGTGAAGAATAGATCGTGTAAATCCACTTTGTTTACTCTCCGCGAGGACGTTGCGTCAGAATTAATCAGCGTGTGCCTCAGGCTTAAATACGAACCACTTTCCGATCGGAGGGATTGTTGGCACGGATGATATTTGCGTCCGAATGATAAGAGGATGGAAGCGACGCCAGTGGTGGCGAGGTAGCCTCGACGTCAAGTAGAGAGCAGCGGCCGTGTCTGGCAGAGAAAGACCAATCATGGGGCTGGCAGATTGGCCGGAGGATCCGAAAAATCCTCAGTATAGGTCTCGTTGTTTGGACGGGACGCGTTGAGTCTGTGATGTAATGGTAAAAGGTGCAAACCGAATGCTGATTATCAGTCAAATGAATAGAGGTATGTCAGCTGTATTTATATCCGTGCATTGATTAACTTGAGTGCGAACCTCCTGTGTTAATTAGGCTAAGTATCTGACGTGCTCCTCCCGAACTTTGTTAATAAAACATAATTTCATGCACCACATCTCTCTGCCTTTCACTCTCTGTCTCTGCCTCAGAAATTGATTATTTCACATAGGACCCGTCATGCAGATATTACACACCTAAAGGAAAACAAATACGGTTTATTTGCATTCCCATACATAAAGAAAGTCATACATATTCAGTTATTCCATGTGTGTTTCATCTTATCCCAGTTGTAAAATGGATATGAGGAGAAGCCGAGATGGGAGCTTTTTTTGAATTCACAAAATAATCATAAAAACTTCACAGGATTGAGAAACGTGCAGTTTTTCTTCCCTAAGCATTTCTGATCCAGCCCATGGAGTTCATTATTTTATCTGTTATATTTCCATTTTTTTTCCGCCATAGCATCGCATTCGTGACTAGGGTGTCAACCTCGAGCTCATTCGAGAGAAAAATCGCAGCGCTGCGCTGTGCTAAAATAGATGACCCAGTGTGCCATGCTGGGAACGAGGTACAAGAATTTTCCATCCAATCTGCCTGCTTTACCTTCTAGGAGTCCCCATCCATTACGCCAGTGGAGAATAAATGAATGGGATTTCAATATTCCTTCTAAAATAAATAATGAATCTGAGTATTTGCTTTGAAAGTCATTGTGGCCGGTATCATATGTCACGGAGGCTTGGCAGCTGGCGCTGTTAATGCGATGATAAAGCTTTATACAAAGGCAAAATCTCCCTATCAAACTCTGGCTTTTTCTTTCACAAACTCCCTCTGGCTGACAATCTTTCTTTGTCGGTTTTGTCATCCCTTCATTCATGAAAGATTCTAATATCTGCTGCTCCAAAGCTCTTCCCCTCCAACTACACTGCTCATACTAAACGCCTGTTCCATTTCATTTATTACGATTACACACAGCATGCAAAACCATACAGGCAGAAGCAGGGGCATCATGCACCTATTTTATATGTTTTTGAGGGCACTCAGTAAAAGTCCTGGCCCACTAAAATAGAATGAAATAAAAAGCCTTTCAAGTGCCCCTATTATGGGTTATGAAAGGTTCATATTTTGGTTTTGGGAGTCTCCAACAACAGGTTGACATGTATGCAAGGTCAAAAAACACTTTAATTGTCTTATAATATGCATTTATTTTTACCTTATTTGCTCAAAGACTCCCAAACGATTCATTTTTCCAAACCCCTCCTTTGCGTGACGCTAATCTGTGATGATTGGTCCGATTTATAGACCTTTTTCTGAATGCGGAAGTCTCGCCTGACTAGAACGGTGCTTTACATTTCCGGTTTCTAGTTACATTTACATATTTTCTGAGCCGATAATAAATGTGAAAACTATGAAAATTATGTTAAAAATCATGTCGCGCCATAGTTTCATCACTTTACAGTGTCGCAATGACCGTCTTTTTGCATTAAAGGACCTGTCATAGTTTAATCAGTGGGAAGATGACATTCGCGATGCGAGTTTAGCTCCAATGAAAACAGATGAGTGCGTGCACAGCTCCCGATCCTGGCGAAGTTCACGGGATTTTGTCCACAAAATGATAAGAGCAAACATTACTTTAACATATTTTATTATTTCACACTCAGTATTTTAACTTAAGCGCTGCAAGCCATGCATACAGCGCCGGACATGACAGGTTTTCTGGTACGCAAAACAAGTACTTCAAAGGAATTCCTTATCTTATTGCCGTTATTGTGGCAGCCAACAACAACACAGCTTAACCCTCAGCACATTTTTATATTTACTTATATTGAAAAAGTTTCAATTCAGTCGATCTTTTTTTACCCTGTTTTAACGGATTTCTATGGAGACCGGAACACGAGAGCACCCAAACGGAAGTTAGAATCCGTCATGGCGCCGCTCATCTGTTACTCAGGAAAAAGGTCTATAGCAGTGTTTGCTGCTTTGTGCACAGCCGTTACCAGGGAAACAGCTATTTTTAACGCTCCAACAGCGGCACCTAGTGGCAACAAGTGGCCGGGCAATATGCTAATGTTTAATTTTGACGTCGACTCTTTCTTTTGAGAGACAATAACTTTATACACGATGCACTTTCAGATTTAAAACTTTGCAAGATGTTTTCATTCACTTAGAGCTGTGTTACACACTGCATGAAAGGTAATTTTCAAAAATCCATCCTTTTTTTATAATTTATTATCTTTTTTATTTTTTTATTTTCATTTTAGTGAACCAGGACCTTCACTAAGTATAATTAATATGCACATAAGCAATGTCGCATGCTTAATAATTACATTAATTTATACTTTTATACTTTATATATATGTGCTGGGCAATGATTAATTGTGATTAGCATCCAAAATAAAAGTTTTTGTTTATGTAATATATGTGTGTATATCTGTGTATATTTGTTATGTATATATAAAGACACACATACAGTATTTATTTTGAAAATATTTTACATGTATTTGCATGTATGTATCTATATTCATATACATTTTACTATTATATTATTATATTATTTAATATATAAACATACAATTTTTCTTAAATATATACATGCATGTGTGTGTATTTATATACATCCACATCCAACATAAAAGTTTTGTTTATATTTAAGAAAGAAATGTTCTGTCTATATAATAAATATATTCATATATAATATGAAATATAATAGTATAAATATATAAATGTATATACATGTAATTTTTTCCCCAAATATATACTGTATGCATGTGTATTTATATACACATAATAAATATACACAGTACACAGACATATATTATGTAAACAAAAACTTTTATTTTGGATACGATTAACAGCACTAGTATATATACATACACATATATATATGGCATGGCATCTGTGATTAAGAGCAATAGCTTCAAAGGACTGGGCAGAATGCCCACACTCTCTGTTTTTTTTCTATATATTTTTCTGTCCTTTTAATGTATGAATATGAGATGAAGTTGCTGCTGTGTTTTAAGAGGAAACAAAAGGGAAAAGTTAACAGTTGGTGGGCACATGTAAACAACTGCTTCCAAGCGGTCCACTCGCTTTATCGCCCTTCTGCCGGTGCATTTGGGATTCAGCACGGATCCATTTAGCGACTGGTGGCAGGGAAACTGTTTAGTCAGACGTCTGTTTTATGGAGAGTGTATCTGTGTGTTCAGCTATGAGTTGAATATTAAAAGGGGGGTCTTTAGGTTTCTAAAGGCCCGTCTAAATGCAAAACTCAGTTGTGTGCTGTGTCTGCGCATATGCTGTAATTTTGGTGATGGCCTGCTTCAGCTTCATTGTTAAGTGTGCGTGTGTGCGGGTCCTGATGGAGACAGTCAGAACCATGTCAGAGCTTGTTGCGCCTTTATTTTCTCGGCAGGTTCATCATATACTATTTTCACCATTCAGGCTGTCACTGGGATTCCACTTCTCTCAATTATCATCTTATTTAAGGGCAATTTGGCTCTCTTCATGATAGATGAAGCAAAAAAAGGGGAGGTGTGGAAGGGAAAAGAGACATCTTGTAATTGGGGCTGAGAGAAACAAAGGAGAAATGATAAATTTCATACTGATGGAAAAGGAATGAAATAGACATCCAAACAACACCTAACAACCATGCAGAACACTTACACCTTACAACAACCTGCCAACCCACCAGAACACCTTAGCATTGTTGGGGAAAGTTTTCCAAGGACAAACTTTCTCTAGACTATTTCTTGGGTAAATCAAGTAGAAATCCATTATATCTTATTATTTCTGGAGTATTTGATTCTGATTGGTCAATGGCAGCACTGCTAAGTGCTGTATATACAATGTATACTGGATTTATATTCCCATTTTCTCTAGCCTATTTGTAGCTAAATTGAGCATAAATCCAGCATATATATATATATATATATATATATATATATATACTGTATATTCAGAATTGTTCAGTGAAATTATATATTTACACCACAAGTTGAGAAATGTACATCTTTTCCATGATATGAGTGACTCATCGAATTGGTTGATCAGAAGCACAGAGTCGTTTATAAATGAAACAAGTCTTATTATGATTAATTAATTAATTTGGATTTCTAAAGAATGACTATGAGACTTCATTAAAGCGTTTAAGCAACAAAAGCATTTTCTTCACAAATAAAAACAAAGCAGATATTTTTGAATGTAATTTGAATATACAGTATATGTAGCCAGGGGCGTAGCACCAAATGTTGGGCCCCGGTCACACAGCCAAGGGGGTGGGCCCCTCACAACACAACACCTCATCAATCATATTAATAATAATAATCAGTATATCATTATGCCGCCCCCTCCTCGCCCAGGGCCCCTGTTACCCAGTTCCACTATTACCCAGTCTGATGGCCCTACATGTAGCTATAAGCTATAAAATAAAATCTACAACAGCCTAAAGAGTAAATTTAACTATAATTAAAATCAGTCATTTAATTCAGTAATAATTATGTTCTTGTTCTGAACGACAAGGAGTCAATGGATTCAATTGGAATGATTAATTCACTTTAAAGTTGCATTCACAAACAAAACACCACTAGGCAGGTATAATATGTACAGGTAGAGTTCCTCTTCAGGAACTCGAGCTGCGTCCGAGAACGCTGGGGGAACGCCTTCAGCGTGACCGCGTTCTGATACAAGTGTAATCTGTCCAATGGATGGGCGAGACGTCACGGGCGGGTGACGTAATGGCCAGGAAGTATAAAAGCACATACAGTGGAACCGGCGTCAGCTTTTGTCATTCAGCAACCGCTACTCTGTGTGTGTCTGTTGATCTGTGTGGTGAGTCTTATTTAGTGTTGTTTGTCACTTGAAATAAGCTCCACAATGTCAAAAAGTGCAGAAAACCCAGATTTGCGAGCGTTTGTCACTGCGTATGCTTTCTCTCAGAGAGTTCTTTTTGATGAGGGAGCTTTTACCAGTTGTCCTCGCGGTGGATCGCAGATGGATCAGGTGGAGGGTATGAAGACGGGCGAGCCCCTATCTCCTTCCTTTTCCATCAGATCCATCACCCGCTCTCTGGGATCGGAAGCCCGCCCAGCGGTTTCTTCCCCCCAGAGAGAGGGCTCGAAGCTCTGCCTGTCTTCCTCTGAGGAGGTGGACGTGAAGGACGTCGATAAGCTTTGTAAAGTTGTATTGTCTTCACAAGCATATTATGAACGAGGAACTGGGTTCGCGCTGTAAGCTCCGGAAAAAAGGGGTTGATCGTGTTTCTCCCCGCCGATGATCTCGTGGTTCTGGTTCCAGTCCCGTCGCTGCTGAGGCACGGCGGCGAGTGAGATCGTGGGGATCACACATAGATCTGGTGGACGGGTTGGAGATGGGTTCGCCCTGTCTCCACCTGTTGCAGCTCGCGTTGCCGACCATGTTTACTTGTCTGGTTGTTTATCTGCATTTAATTTTGAGGAATTAAATTATCTATTTCATCTAACTAGGGTAAATTAGATGTGTATATATATATGTATACATATATGTGTGTATAGGAGCACAATGTTTTACCTCTCTTCCTCTGAGGAGGTTGAGGTGGTCAGCAGGGGCTGCTGGGCAGAACATCCCCAACCGTGTTCCAAATCCTCATTTAGGGAGCTCCTCATTTACTCCCCAGAATGTTGGAGTCAGAGGGGCGCTCCCGGGCCGAAGCCTTCTAGCAGAAGGCGGATCTGTGGACCGTCATTCTCGCTGGATAGTTTTCGGCTAAAACATCCTGCTGTCTACGGCCCAGGAATTCTGAGGGCAGGCCCCTCTGGGGAAGAATGGTGTACACCACGGTACACGGTGCCCGTCTCTCCTCAGTGCCCTCAGGAGATCGGTCTGCCAACCCTGCCACGTACGGTGTTCCAGGGCGCAGCGATCTCCAGCGAGCACACATCCCAGTTTCTTCCACCCGGAAATGTAGTGGAGCTGTAGATGCTTGCCACCCCTTCGGGGGTCTCTAGAGCAGCTTGTGTGCCATTCCAGGATACCGAACTAGTCGCTCTGATTACACCAGAGGCCAGTCTCCAGAGACTGGTTCGCTTAGGTGGCACCTGGGGGTGTTGGAGGCCCTGCCAAGTGTGTCTCATTGGGTCCTGCCTTGCAGGCTCTGGTTCTACAAGTCTAGTCTTCCTAGATGATGACGTGGGTCTGAGGACAGTCGCTTCAATAGGAGACTTTGGCCGAGGTAGTCCTGGTGCCCATGGTCCAGGACTTATGAGGGCAGGCCCCACTGGGGAAGAGTGGCGTACACCTCAGTATACGGTGCCCGTCTCTCCTCAGTGCCCTCAGGAGATCGGTCTGCCAACCCTGCTATGTTCGTCAGTTTCTTCCGCCCGGAAACGTAGCGGAACTGGGATGCTCGTCACCCCTTTGGGGGTCTCTAGAGCAGCTAGTTCGGCCGTCCACTGCTGGTGTGCCGTTCCAGGGCACTGCTCTGATTACACCAGAGGCCAGTTTCGGGAGACTGGTTCCCTTAGCAGGGGGTTCGTGAGGTTTGCTTTGGGGACAAAGCATCTTCCCCTCGAAACGGTCACTGCAAGCGTTGTAGGCCTCCTCTCGCTGCCGAGAGTTTTCGAGGCCTCCACTTGCTAGAGCTCCGCTGAGACAGTCTGTGAGTGGTAGGCCCCAGGTGAGCCTCCTTACAAAATCCCAGCATGTGGAACGTAGCAGGCCTCCTCTCGGTTCTAGAGAGTCATTATGCTGGGGCCTCTGCTCCTAGAGCCTGACCGTTTCGGCGAGTGTCGCAGGCCTCCTCTCACTCAGAGAGTTTTGAGGCCTCCACTCACCAGAGCTCCACTGGCGCAGCTTTGTGAGGGGTAGCTGTACCTCCTCACAGGATACCTAGTGTATGGAGCGTAGCAGGCCTCCTCTCGATCCAGAGAGTCGTCATGCTGACGCTCCAAGAGCTCGACCTTTCGGTGAATGTCGTCAGGTCTCCTCTCACTCAGAGAGTTTTAGAGGCCTCCGCTCGCCAGAGCTCCACTAGGAGGATGCCCAGTGTACAGAGTGTAGTAGGCCTCCTCTCAATTCGAGAGTCGTCATGCTGAGGCCTCCGCTCCAAGAGCTCGGCTGTTTTGGCGAGTGTCGTTAGGCCTCCTCTCGCTCAGAGAGTTTTAGAGGCCTCCGCTCGCCAGAGCTCTGCCTGGACAGCATCTGTGAGTAGTAGGCTCTAAGTGAGTCTCCTTACAAGACGTCTAGTGTGTGGAGTGTAGTAGGCCTCCTCTCAATTCGAGAGTCATCATGCTGAGACCTCCGCTCCAAGAGCTCGCCCGTTCGGCGAGTGTCGTCAGGCCTCCTCTCGCTCTGAGAGTTTTAGAGGCCTCCGCTTGCCAGAGCTCCGCGGGGAGGTTATGTGAGTGGTAGGCTCTAGGTGAGACTTCTTACAAGATCTCCAGCGTATGGAGTGTAGAAGGCCTCCTCTCGATCTAGAGAGTCATCATGCAGAGGTCTCCGCTCCAAGAGCTCGACTGTTTCTGTGAGTTTCGTCAGGCCTCCTCTCGCTCAGAGAGATCTAGAGGCCTCCGCTCGCCGGAGCACGAGGAAACTGTACGCCTTGAAGTGAAAGTGTCAATTCATGGTGCGGAGGCTGCCAGCTCGACCCAGTCGACTGCCCGATTGGTACAGTTCTGGAGTTCGTGCATGCCTGTTCCTCCGCAGGGTTAACCCACTCCACCCTAAAGGTCTACGTAGTGGCTTTACCGGCTCTTGGTGGCCAGTCAGTGGGTAGACACCCCTAGTTACATGTCTCCTCCAGAGGCTGAGGCCTCCGGCCAGAGAGCTTTTGCTTTGTGGTGGATCAGGATGCTATTCCATGGCCTCAAGTCCTCTGCTCTCCCCTCCGGGGATCAAGACTCACTTCTCAGAAGTTGGCCTTCGGTAAGAAGGACCCGCCCACTTTAGCCACTTGTGGCCTTTTTTCTCTTGCCCTAGCTCTCGCCCATCCACACTAGGCAGGGATTTGTCAGTCTGGCGGCGTGGGAATCTCGTTCCCCTAGCGATCTCAGATGCAGCTCGAGTTCTTGAAGAGGAACATCTTAGGTTACGTATATAACCACAGTTCCTCGAGGGAACCTGCCAGCGGTTGCTTCATTCCTGAAGCTGATGCCGGTTCCACCGCACGTGCTTTTATGCTTCCTGGTCATTACGTCACCCGCCGGGACGTCTCGCCCATAAATTGGACACATTACACTTGTATCAGAGCGCAGTCACGCTCAAGGCGTTACCCTAGCATTCTCGGATGCAGCGTCTCATTCCCTAGAGGAACTGGGGTTACATACGTAACCTAAGACGTTTTGCAGAAAGCCAAACTGCCTGATGCTGTGCAGAATAACTCTCTCCTAACTCATTGTTTGCTACTCCATTACCACAGTCCAACAGTCTCTCACCATGTGCGCTGGAAAGATCAAGGCAGTCTAGTTCTCCTTGCTCTCCCTAATGGAATGAGCATACAGTTTACAAATTAAAACAATAATATCTGCGGGCTAGAAGCGCACTGGTCCATGAACCATGAAGCAACAGCATGCCAGAGCGCCAGTATTTTAACGTGATGACGAGAGTAGAGGAAGATGCCAAAGATGGCAGTCAGCCTTTATTTAATTTGACTCGTCTTCGCTCTGCGCGCAGCTGTAGCGTGATTTGACACTCGATGTTGAAACACACAGTTTTTTTCTCTTAAGTTAATGGGGGGGAAATGAAATGCTACGTGTTATATGGGGTGTCCAAGCCCGTGCACAAAACAGAGACAGATAGCAAGGGAATTCTGGGTAAATGTGTCTAATTTTCCATTAAAAATGCAGAGATTATTTAAATCCGCTGAAGGATGGTATAAATTTGTGAGTAAGAGTGGCTTGGGTTGCGTAAGCTGAGGATATTTTGGTTTCTCTCTTGCTCTGTCTGATCTGGGCGCTTGTTTCTCAATGCCATGATCAATACACATCTACTGCACGGCAAAGTATTTCTTATGACTATGTAATGTGAATTCTCTGCAGTATAACCCTCCCCTCTTCTCTTTCTCTTTCTCTTTCTCTTTCTCTTTCTCTTTCTCTTTCTCTTTCATTACCGGCCCCTTCTCTCATGAGACAGGATTATTCAGTCTCTCTTTATCACACACTTTCTCTCTCATTCTAGAAAATATACACAGTTTCTCTCAGAATCTCATAAGCTTGATAACCCCCCAACCCCCCCCCCCCCCCCCCTTTGTGTCTCAAAATTCTGTCACTTGCAAGCTTAGATTTCTCTTTATTAGGGGCCATTTACACAGGATGTGTTGAATTGGGTCTGAATGTGATTTTTGAACAGTTCGCCTTTGTTCAAAGTTGGCATTTTTCCATAGCAACCTATTGTTAAGGAAGTGAATATGCAAATAGATCAAATAAAAAAAATATGCATCATGATGATAACTAAGCGGTTATAATAAAAAATACTATTATGGAATTATGACAGGAAAATGTAACACTTCAAGGTATTAAAAAACAAGATACTAACATCTAAAGAAAAATCTACAATAAATAATTATCAATAATATCCAAATAACTATCAATAATATCAGGTACACGTATATATGGTATACATACAAATATTACAATTTACATCCACATAAAATGTGAGTCCACAAGTGAACTTGTTACACGCTCGTCAGAATGTGTAAGTCACATTGTGAATGTTCTATTTCCATAACACACTAAAACAAGAATAATGTAATAAAAAATGACTTCACAATAATACCATGTTACATTAGTGTACTCAATACAGTGTTATTTCAGAACATCAAAAGAACAAAGACTGTTTCATGTGTTATTGTTAAATGTCAAAACACATTTAAATTAATACATTAATTACTTGAATATGGACTAATAGGCCATTCAAAAATCTAGTTACCTCTAGCATTTTAAACGCTACAGCCATTATACAGACTCTCACGCAGGCAAGCAAATCTCATCCCCTTCTTTCTAACACACAGCATCCTCTTTCATCTTGTGACACGGCCACAAAACAGAGAAACTGTGTTTATTTCAAATATTCTAATTATTTCAAACATTGCTAATAATGCGGTGATAATTGTTTGTTTATATTTTTGTTATGGTAATGTTATTTATATTTGTATACTGTTTTGAATTGGAATATGAGGGACTCTTATTGAAAAAGGCCACTACTTAAGGAATTAGGAACTGGTGGCCATTTTGTTTTAGGTAATGGCACATGGTTGGACTAGGGCATGCTTTGAGAGGCTAGCAAATAAAGTTGCTGGGAAATGCCTTGCTCTCACTAGTGCCAGTGCCATGGATTTATCATATATCGGGCCATTGACCAGAGGATTACTTGAATTGGGGGCTTGAGGCCCATTTTTCAATGAATAAGAAAGTTTTCTCTGTCTCGGATCGTTAGTGGGTTTTTCCCTTTTTCCTGGAGCATTGCAGGTGGGATCCAGGAATCCCTGAGAAGATAACGTGGGTGAGACTGATCGGGTTTTTTTTTTTTGTCCCTTTTACCACTTCTTTTTTGCTGGGCTTATTGCTTTTTTTGGACCGCTTCTTTGTTGTGGACTCTGATCGATGGTATTTGGATATCTGTGCCTTTATAGGACTCATGGACTCATAACAGAGTTTGCCTTTTGGACTCAATTTACTTATTTACCTTTCAATATGCTGTTCTTTGTGCTGTAGGATTGAACAATGTTTGTTTGAAGTTTATATGTTTATTAATACATGCATTGAATCCCTGAGAGACTTATGTTTTGCACATGCTTTATTGAATTGATGGTTGGTAAACTGTTTAAAAAAAGATTACCCCAAAAAAAGAATACTTTGGTAACAATAGGACTCAAAGTAAGATAAGTTTAAATTGTTACAATCTCACACACACTTCTGAGCACAGGGTGAATCAGAGGACTGATAGTTCCCACTGATAACCAATCAGAGCGAACCATCTCGGTCACATCAGTCCAAGTCCAACAGATGTGTGTGCGAGTGTGCTTTCCAGCTGTTTTTGCCAACATAGGGAGTGATGGAGTGCCCTGCTGCCCGCTCAGCCTGTGCTGAGAAAGATGCCCGCAGTATAAACAAGTGTATGTCTGCATCTGTAGGCAAAGCCAAACTGATACACATAACGGCCCCGGAGTACAATCTCTGCTTTCCCGCTCAGTTGGACCCTCTGTCTGTGTTTACTTCTGAGCTGCTGAGCAGATGCTGGGACACATCATAAGCTTTACAAGCCAAATACTGAAAGACACATGCACAAGAAAAAAGTGTCCCAAGACGGAACCTTGGGGGATGCCAGCTTCACACCAACACAAATGAAGCCAGCAGGGTAGGAGGTGGAAAAGCATACAAAGAGAGACAGCGAGGAGGACAGTGAGGCAGCTGAAAGGAGTTTCTGAGGGTAGAGGGTTCAGGCTAGGGTCAGTTTAAGCTCTTCAAAGTGTCTGCTCAGGGTAGTTGAACTGGATAAAGCTCCATGAAGAAGCCTTTGCAATCAATTTGCATTTAACGCATGTCGCTCTTACCGGCCCATTCAAACTCACTCTCCCCGCGAGAGGAGAAACTAATTTGAACCAGTCAGCTTAAAAAAAAAAAATCCCACATGCATTCTAAATATCATGTCTAAACGGCACGTTCCACACTAAAACGGTGAACCCGTGGGTAATCAGAGCCTGGAGATTAATTAGTTAGACATGTAAAAGCAGATCATATTCTAAACATCTAAATAGCCACCTGCAGGGTGAGACATATGCCTGCTAAAAAAATTAAGAAAAGTATAAATCAAGAATTGAAACACCTGAGGAAAACCAAATGTCACGTCCCTGAAGAGCGTTCTTGGCAATTAGCTTTATCAAATGAAAAACGTTTATTTACCCCTCCACCCTCCTTTATCATAACTAATTTTTAGTCAGCTAAGTAGATGTCGAAGCAAAATGTGAGAGGGTTTAAATTAGATGTGAAAGAGAGAGAGAGGAAAAAAATACTCCCACACAATCCTGATGGACCCCAAGGCAGTTGTTCTTTGCAAACCTCACCTCAGACAGATTTGACATGGAGAGTGTTGCCAAGAGCTCAGGTGTACGCATTGACAACTCTACAGTCAACCAGCTTCAGTCTTTAGAATTAGAAACTTACAGAACTACGGTGAAGAGTTCAGCAATTACAGCTCCCACCTGCCATTGCTAAAAGTTCAATGATGCTAGTGGAGGACTTTCTTCTGTTTTCGGTTTAGCCCCGTTTTCACCTGGTGTTAAAGAGATAGATCACCCCAACATGACACTTCTGTCATCATTTGAGTGCTGTTCGAAACCTGTATGAATTTCTTTCTTCTGCTTAACACAAAATAAGATATTTTGAAGAGCGTTTCAACTGTTTTTGTCTTAAAAATAAAGGTTCTTCTTTGACACTGATGGTTCCATGAAGAACAATTAACATCCACGGAGCATTTCCATTGTACAGAAGATTCTTTATAATAATGACATTTTTTTCACACTAAGAAAAAAAACTTCTTCAATTGCATCACTTTGAAAACCAACACTTGGAATTTTTATTATTAAGAGTGCTGAATGAAAGACAATGAGGTCCAAAACAACTAAACAAAATTAGACCCTACTGATGTTCATCTTTTGTAGAAGGAATGTCATACAGGTTTGAAATGACACAAAGGTGAGCAAATGACGACGGAATATTAATTTTGAGATGAACTTTCTCTTTAATACCAGGTGTGAACACAGCCTTTGTGTGATGGTCTTAGACATCCAAGAGAGCTGTGAAAAAGAGATTCTTCAGAGAGAAAGAGATAGAGATTGGGAGATAGAAAGAGGACGCTAAGAGAACATTGTGAAATGTGACAAGGAATATTTAATTAAATTTCACAGGCGGTGAGGAATCAGATACAGGAAATTCAAACAAATGCTTCGGTCACCGAGAGAGTCAGATGAGATTTGTTTTCAGGGCTGCTATTAATTTATGGCAAAGTGCTTCTCTGATAAGTAAATTGCTTGGTCGTAATTAGAAGCCTGAAGGATTCGAAGCCAGACAAGAGGCCATGGAACGTCCACCAATATAAACAAAGAAAGATTAGTGGAAGAGGGAAAGATCAATGGTCATTGGTTAATGTGCTAAGCTTTAGTTGAAAAGATGCAGCAGGTAGAAAGAGATGCTGCAAGTGATTTCAAAAGTGGTCACACTTAAAAAGATAATGATTCCAAAAGCTTTCATTAGCAATAATAATATTCAATGCAATAGAAGAACCATTTTCGGTTCCACAAATAACTTCTCAGTAAACAGTTCTATAAAGAACCTTTGTTTGTTTGTTTTTGTTTATTGTTGGGGTAAGGAACATTTTGACAATCTAAAGAACCTTTTATTTCCACTTTAAAGAATCTGCTGTGCAGTGGAACGGTTCCATTGATGGTAAAGTTTCTTCTCGAAACCACAGGTTTCCTAGTATACCAACAAACACTGAGTGACTCTCAGCACAGCTTTGACTTTGGGTAAGATCTGATAATGTCCGGTCATTGGCTTTGTCTTGACCTTTGTCTTTGCTGATAGACAGCCTGATAAGCCAACAACCTTTCCAAATCACTCTCACTATCTACACATGAATCATGATCACTGTTAAATCTGAAGTGCTTCTTGTTTTACTGTTTGAGAATTTATTTTCTTCTTGAAAGAAAATAATAGCACAGGTGATGAGGAAAGATAAAAGTTTGTGTGTGTATACAGTATATATATATATATATATATATATGTGTGTGTGCGTGTATGTGTAAGCAATAAGGTACTCGAGGCTGTGCTGTATAGTGAATAAATCACAGGGCGTTGTTAGGCACGACGCAAATCGGAGTGCTGCAACCCCTTCAGCCGTGATTTATTTACAATACAGTACGGCCTTGAGTACCTTATCGCTTTTATTAAACGGTTACCACAAAATAAAAAATATTAAAACCAAAAATGTATGTATTGAAATGCTACTTTTTTGAAGCAAGTTCATTAAATGCTGTCCTTCGGCATCCACACATACGTGCGCGCACATCAACATATCTCCGCATGAGAAACGTTTATTAGACAGCGAAGGATGGGGTCTCAATTTAAGATGAAACACAACGCCAGCAGGGGTCAGTCATACTTCAATAAATAAATAACAAAGAGAGAATTCTGCCGAAAAACATAATTATGAAACTTGAAAATAATTTGATGCTATATTATTGATTGTTTATGTTGCTAAGGGTGTTGCTTAGTGATACACAGAACTGTTGGGTGAAGCGGTCATAGCAGTGCTGTATCGTGAATAAAACCAATGTCTTTTAAGGGTATTCTATAGTCTTTGATAAAACACAGCTGCTGACCAATCAGAATCTAGGAATAGAATTAACCATTTTATAAATTATATTATATTATATTCAGGGGTGTGAAGTGACGAATTACAAATACTCACGTTACAGTAAGTAGTTCTTATCAGTAATTATACTTTTTTGAGTAGTTTAAAAATTGTGTACTTTTACTGGAGTACATTTTAAGTGATGTATCGATACTTTTACTCCGCTATTTTCCTCTGTTTGTGATTGTTACATGCTTATTTTAATTTAATTTTTATCCATTAATTTGATTGGATAGTATGAAGTCTCGTGACTTTCGTCAAATCAAATTGTGCATAGAAAACTTTAACCGCCAACTGCTGTTTATCATGGCTGCTGGAAGTGCATTCTTCAAGCATCAATTCAGTCACATCTTCCTCTAATATGTTAAGGTAAATTTCAGATTTCTGCTTACTAAATGATTTATATATATGCTTGCCTATCTACACGGCGGGTATTGTGTACAGTGTTAACTCCCGCAAGTGCCACGTTCGGTAAATTCCCACTCACTTATGAGACGTGCGATCTGTGCTGCCTCGTCTCTCTCGCGTGCGTTCTGCAGCAGTCACTGGATTCAAGATTCAAGAGTTTTATTTGTCACATACACAATTATACAGAGTATAACCAGCAGTGAAATGTAGGTAAGTCGTTGTTGCTTGTTGACTTTTGATGAGTTTGAGCGTGTGAAGTGCACTGTGAAAAAGTGTGTTGGAAACACTGTAAAACTATTTGTGGCGTTAATACACTGCATCTGTGTCAGCACATGATGTAATAAAACTGCAGCTCATTAATAAACTTTTTTGTATTTTTTTTTATCCATTTTATACAATCCGCTTTCATTTAGCAAGTGCACTCGCGCATAAACAATTTTCGAGTTCAACACTTTTTGTTCCATTCAGTTGTGGATGCTGCTGATTCACCGAGACCGCTGCGTGCGTTTGTGTTTTCTATTGAAAAAGTTTCCCCAGAAATACTTTGCTATTTAATGCATTTTTCCTTACAATTTTTTTTATCAACATAACAATTTGAGTAAATATATAAAAGGTATGGCATGATGCCATCCTTCTAGAACAATGTGCATTTGTTAAAATTGTAACATAAATGACCAAGTTTAGTTATTCTTATTTCTTTATTGCAAAACAAAACTGGCACCGTTTTGGAGAGAAATGGGCTCTCATTTTAATCCATATCATGGTGTGTGATGCTGAACTATGAGTTTCTAATGGTGTTTGTATTTGCACTATTCTAAACATTAATATTTTATGTGCAACAACAGCATGCTCTCAATGGCCTTGCACATAATTTTCATCTATTTTTCAAAGTTTGATTTAAATGGGGGGTAATTGTACTGAGAATAACTTTCATATTTTCTTCAACTGAATACTGTTTCCATGCTATTTTGATGTGTTTTAAAGAGTTGCCAGTCAAAATTAAAACTGCTGGATGATGGATATTCTTAGTTCTTTATGACAAACAAGATAATGTGAATTACAGAATGTACAACGTTTTTTAAATGTCTAAATTGCAATGTACAGTATTTATTATGACGGGGTAGAATCCACAACACAGTACTCACTACTCACTACTCATGAGTACTTTTAAATAAAAGTACTCATTTACTCTTACTCAAATAGTTTTTGGACAAGTACTTTTACTCTACTCGCACTACATTTTTTGGAAGGTAATGGTACTTTTACTTGAGTATATTTTTTTTCAGTACTCTTTCCACCACTGGTTATATTATATTCATGGAACAGGTACATATGTATATGCACCGTGATATAAAATTACTCATATCGTCTTGTAATATTTTGATCAGTTTATCACCCACCCCTACTGCTTTGAGAGAGTACTGTCCTGAGAGACAGATAAATGAGAAGAAAAACCATACAGAAGCCACGGAAACCTTCAGGGCCTGGAGAAAGACAGAGCAAAGACAGAGTGAACTGAATGAAATATGAATGTCACAGTGGATGGGGGGAGCTTTTTGTTCTGTTTGTAATAGTGAATATTTGATGAGTTGAGGCTGTTTCGTAAGCATAGAACCATATGCTAACAATCAAATTATGTGCAGACAGCAAAGTCCCTCGTCACGTGAGCCATCAGCGCTTCGGGGAACACTGCACTTCGTGCATCAGTGGCTCAGAGCAGAAGCGCCCAGTCCTGCCAGCAAACAGGAAAGTTTAGCTGAACTCCTCAAAGCAATGATCTAATCCTGAGCGTGTTAAACTGACATACATCTTCTGACTTAAGCTGTGATTCTCAGGGTCCCTACACACTGAACAAAGATGACTGTAGAAGTTTGCTTCACTTGACAAAATTTAGCTTATTCAGAATGCCTTGCAATGTCATCAAACACAAAAGAAACAAGAAGAAAAAAAAAGGTTCTGAGCATGATTAAATAAAATTGTGTTAGTCTACTACACATAAATAATAGAGAATTCATATCACTAATAATATAAATAATCTGAAGTATATAAATAATAAAATAATTTTAAATGTATTTAAATAATTAAATAAATGAAAAAAAAATATTATATACTACAATAATAACTACATATAACTTATTAAAATACATGCAGAATATAAAAGCAAATTAATTATATATTTAGTTATTAGTAATATATATATATATAATTATATAATACTAATTACATTAGTTTAATTTATTATTTATATATATTATATTAAGTTTTATATTATTATAGATTATTATAATTATTATTTTACTATTTATTTTGTCTAATATATATATATATATATATATATATATATATATCCAAACCATGTGTGAATTGTGCTTAACTAATGTTGGTTGTACATTTTTGTACATCAGCAAAACCAGTTGACTGATGAGCAACAGCTATGACATAATTGATTTCTACCGACCCCTGAGAACTTAATTTTGGACTAGTTCTCGGACTACTAATGAAGTACAGGTCTGAGCTATTATTGATTGCCAATAGGAACTAATTGCTGGCAGTGCGATTTAATCAAGGATTTAACTAAATTTGTATCTAGGAAACAAGCCCAGAGAGTCAACATCGGCAAAATCATTAAAGTCACTTTTCAAAACACGCCAAAGATTAATTCACATTAACTGCTCGAAACCAATAGCATATCAATGCTTTCAGTGTGATTTATGAAAGAACACATTCAGGTACAAAAGTTGTATGAATGACATCATGAGAAATGGCATATGGCTGAAGCCCTGGGGAGTCCATCAGTCAGAGCCAGAGATGCACTTGCCCTCAAAGCCTTTATGACTTACTGTTTCGTTCTGACTTCTTTCCCATTGTTTCCCAATCACAACCTCCTCTCCTCCTTCCTTGTCTCCCGAAATGACACCCGATCGTTATTCTGATACCCTTTGCACCTTCCTTCAAGGTCAGCAAAGTCTGACATTAAGCTTCGAGACAAAGATCAGCCTGGTCCAAAAAATAAAAAAGCTTTACTAATCTACGGTAACACAAGACAGACAGCGGCAGCATTTCAAAACAGTCTTGACATTATCATATCCTTCTTAAGGATGCAAATCTGCAAATATGAGAGGGAATCTTGCCTAATTAGCGAGGGGAGTTTGAATCAGAGCAAGAACGAGCTCTTCCAGGCTCTGCGGGAACACAGTTTGGATGCATCATGTGGGTGAGGGTCTTCACCACCCGCTTATGATTTAATTGTACCCATTTAGCGAGATCAGTGATCCAACTCTCAGAGATACCAAACACGAGTTGCACCTGAAGTAAATCTAAAACTAAAAGAAATCACTCAAAACGATTGAAAGACATGGAGAAAAAGCTGTATGAATATTCAACAAATCTGGAAGAAAAGAAAGTAATAAAAAATACATATAAAAAAAAAATACATAAAAAAAAAGAAGATCAAGTAAAAACACAAAACTTTTGAAAGTCAATTATATAATCCATTATTTCTTGTTTTTTTTTAATTAATACTTTTATTCAGCAAGGATACATTAATTTGAACATGAGTGACAATAATATTTATTAAATTAGCAAAATCATTTGAAATAATTTGAAATACATTTTATTTTTGAACTCAGTTCATCTAAGAGTCAAGACAATTACAGAACTGTTTCCACTAAAATATTAAGCAGAAAACTGTTTTCAACAGTGATAACAATGAGAAATGTTTGTTGAACATCAAATCTGCATATTACAATGATTTCTGACATATGTGACTGAAGACTGGAGTATTGATGATGAAAATTCAGCTTTGCATCACAGAAAAAAATAAGATTATATATGTATATGTATATGTGTATATGTATGTGTATGTATATATATATTAAATTTTTTTTAATCAAAGAATGCAGCCTTACTTTTAAGAAAATCGTACACACCCCAAACTTGTGAGTTATTACGCATATAAAATATTTTAAAAAATGTATAAAATATAAAAGTAGTATATATATACTTTGTTATTACACACATCTCATAGGGTAACTTTTAAGAAGTAATGTGACCTGTGCTATTGTAAAAGCTTTCAAGTGTAAGGTAATTGGCGGTTGTAATTTGGACTACAAAAAAAGCACACAAAAACAGCAACTGGATATAAACTAATTGGGGCGCTAATTCACCTCAGGGAAGAACACGTAAAATCTCATTTTGTGCTGGTTTGTTTTCCTGTAATTGTTCTCACACCTGCCTGATCAAGGTCATCTGAGCCTGCTGTTATAAACCTCCACCATGCTCAATAAATATTACATGCACCAAAGACACAGGAAGGAGAGAAGCAGGAGACTGGAAGGGTGGAATACAGACCCAGAAAAGATGAATCCAGGAAGACAGGAAAGTTATTATGACCTTGTGCTATCTGTTTGTTAACATGCAGGTTTACTTATGTCTAAAAAACAGGTTTCCCTGGTGTACTGAGCAGCAAGGCTTATGCACAAAAGCTCTAATAAAACATTCATGAGACCACAGCACTGAAATACCACACACGGTCTTGAGAGTTAGGCCTAATTGACTCATCTGCACTGCATGAAAACTGACTGATCCACATCTTGCTGGTAAAGTTACTACCTCTGTAGTAGTGGAGAAACTAATAATAATAATGACTAAATAACAGTAAAAAAAAATATGATTGATATATGGAGTGATTAGCTGGGTCTGTAATAGAACAGAAAAATAAAATCAAATAATTCATAAATTCATGAATAATATTTACAGTAATGTAAAAATTAAAAAAGCGCTTGTAAGCCAGTATTTTTAACAAATATATATATATATATATATATATATATATATATATATATATATATATATATATATATATATTTACATATTGCATCCCTTAATTCTAGTTCTTTCCTTTCTTGTTTTTTTCACTCACCTGTTTAATTTACTCATTTTAATTTTAGGGACACTTTCTAATACACCTGGCTGTCACAAGTGTGATCATTTGGGCCTTTTAGAAGTAAAGACTTATTGCGAAGAAGATGATCCGAGTTGACGAGTACTCACAAGTTTCTGGTGCTCACCAGAGCGGCGTGTGACCATCTGTCTGTCACACTATCACACAAACACTTATCTGGAGCTGTATGTATGTGGAGATTTTTATTAGAGACTTAATTACAGTGATGTAATTACTGTCTACTGCATCAGTGAGTTAGAGGTAAATGAGCGAGTGTGTGTGATTGTGTGTCTCTAGGCTCTACGCCGCAGCTGTGTGCCTTTGTTTCTTTGTCGATGATAATGGTTCTGAGTCACTCATGAACACCTGCAATGCTACTGAATGGATCAGAAATTACAGAGGTCAATTTTAGTCTTCTAAACGCAGGACATATAAACATGCAAGCACCACGTTCAAACGTGCAGGGCCTATTCAACAGTGCAAACCACAACAAACAGATGAAATGATGCTACATATGTTCTGATAATGTGATGGTAATAATAGCATTGCTCAAATGATCACAAGTCAGAGAGGCAGATTTAAATAAGAGGATTGCCAAATACCTCACAATATGATACATGCTGCGGTATATATGAATAAAGAAAGAAAGAAATCCCGTATTTATTTATTTATTTGTCATTTATTGTGCATCATGTGTTTGATTTTTTTTTTTTTTTTTTTTTTTTTTTTTTTTTATAGATTACAATGTGAAATTGTGTATTTATAAGAATTATATTTAGTTACACCATCATTAAAAATGTATACTTTTGTTCAAAAAGGACATAATTGATAAAAAAAATTAATTAAATTAAATTAAAAACAAGCAAAGACTATTATTATTATTATCGCATTATGTAACTATTTCATTATTCCATCTTCACCTGTGAAGAAAAACCTCATTTCCAGCAGCCATTACTCAGGTCTACTAAGAAAACACTGTGTTAGTTCATCCATAGGAAATCATTCTAATGTGCTAATTTGGTACTAGAGAAACCTAAATTATCTTGGCACAGTTAAAAACGGTCGTGCTACTTAATGAAGTGTGTAAATCGTAATACTTTTTCAGTCTCCTTTTTCAGCTGCTGAAGTAGAGTGCATTTATACTTATTTCTAAACTTTAAATTTGCTTCATAAAATGGGACACATGAAACCATTTCTTCAGAAAACTAGCCTGTTGGTCATTAGAGAAGTGAAGACTGTTCCAAGCTTGAGTGTCTTGAAAGAAGACAGTTTGATTGTAAGGTCTGATGGGACTATTCATTTCCTTAATGTAATTTTGGTTTAATTTAATTCATCCTTTAACTCTTAAAAAATGTTTTGGAGAGCCTTTCAGTAAATATTAAACAACAAATCTTAGTGTAAAGAACATTTTAATAATCTAAATAATCTTTTTCCACTATAAAGAACCTTTTTGTGGAATGGAAAGGTTCTTCATGCATCCATCAATGCCAATAAAGTGCAATGAAGGGCAGTCGTGGCCTAATGGATAGAGAGTTGGACTTGTAACCCGAAGGTCGTGGGTGGAGTGAATAACCAACACTCTCTCTCTCTCTCCACCCTCAATACCACGACTGAGGTGAGACCCTTGAGCAAGGCATCGATCCCCCAACTGCTCCCCGGGCATGCAGCAATGGCTGCCCCCTGCCCCAGGTGTATGTTCACTACTGTGTGTACACTTGGATGGGTTAAATGCAGAGCACAAATTCCGAGTATGGGTCACCATACTTGGTAGGGCAGTCGTGGCCTAATGGATAGAGAGTTGGACTTGTAACTCAAAGGTTGTGGGTTCAAGTCTCAGGTCCGGCAGGGATTGTAGGTGGGGGAGTAAATAACCAGCACTCTCTCCACCCTCAATACCACAACTGAGGTAAGACCCTTAAGCAAGGCACCAAACCCCCAACTGCTCCCCGGGCGTCGCAGCATTGGCTGCCCACTGCTCCGGGTGATTGTTCACTACTGTGTGTACACTTGGATGGGTTAAATGCAGAGCACAAATTCCGAGTATGGGTAACCATACTTGGCCACACACCACTTCCCTTTCCCCTAAAGAGTTTTAAGAATGTTAGTGAATAAAAGTACCAATTGTTTCATAAAAATGAAATGTTTTCAACTGTTTCCACTTGGAATGGTAGTGTAAAAACTACACAATAATTCAAACACACACTCGGCTACATTATTAATCTTTCTTCTTTTTTCAAACATTGCATACACAGTCCCTCTCAAGTACGCATTAGCTGATCAGACAGCCCATGTAAATGGACCGTATTTAGTAGGATGAACAGAAGAAACAGGAAAAGAGAAAATGAAAGTGCTTTTGGACTAAGCAGAAGGTTGAACCCTCAGGCAGAGTGACTCTCATGGAGAAGGACGTGCCCGTCGCTTGCCGTCCGCCAGCTGGGACTCACTACACTGCTGGAATGTAAGGAGGAGGGAGCAGAGGCCGATGTTATGGACGCATAAGGATCAGTACCCAAGAGATACAGGCCAAAGACGCAGGGACCCACAGATAAGAAGAGAAAAGAGGGAGAGGAGATGGGACTATGAACAGACAAGGGACATGACAGGTTTGCAGGGATAATAACAGTAATTTACACAGGGCTTTTCCTGGTCAAAGAAATAACTTCAGTAGTAGCTAATATACAGCATAGGTCATATATGAGGAAAATTTACATTCAAATGAGGGTACATTTCTATAAGATACAATTTTATAAAATTAAAATACTTTTCCATAGTTGGAAAATCATTAGACTATGATTTTATGTATTTATTTATTTATTTTACTTCCAAATTTCAGCATGTCACTTGTTTCTTTGTAATTGTTTGCGAAATTTATGAGCAATTTCTGAGTAAAAATAATTTTAAATTAATAAAATACTTTTATAAAAAATGTTTTTCGATGAATAAATAAATAAAATGAATGAATGAATGAATACATACATACACACAAACCATATATAACCTAAACTTAAAAAATGACCTATACTTTGATTTGACATTGATACTTTGATTCACTAAAGAAACATTTAATTGATTAAAATAATCAAAAACTATTATAAACACTGTTTGAAGAAACCGTTTCATAGCTGTCTTCACCTGTGTAGAATTCCGTAGGAATTATATTTTAATTTAATCATAAATACACCAGATTACTTACAAATGAATCATTAATGTGATTACTTATTAATGAATCATTAATAACAGCGATAATTTTAGCTCTGACATTATTAACTGCCATAGTTGCCAAATAAATGTCCAAAAAGACTGTTTACTATAAATCAACAACAAAATAAAATATTTGGTTGCTGAAATTTTTGCTTACATGTCTGCCAAAAATGCAGGGAAAACCCTACAGATTTTGTCACTGAAACTTTACAACCACAAAAACAGCTACATAATGATACTTTCCACTTTCTGTTTTTTACCCAATCACGTATCCTCTCTCACATCCACAACCGCTTGTCCCTCGGTCTAACTTGGCAGGGTTTTTTTTCTCTCCTCTATTCCTTTTTTGGTCCTTAATTATCACTAATTAAGCTCTCCCTCGTTTGCTCCATTTTTCTCAGTGGGTGAGAGCGGGTTGAATAATTTGATGTGGAGAAGAAGACGGATGGCTCCTCCTGAGCCCTGGGTTTGTTCAGTCACGGCACACAGGAATCTTCTGCGTGTGTTCCATCCTTTAAACGACCTTCCTCTTTCACTCCAAATGCCCGGGGATACTCATGCAAACCTTTCTGGGCACCGGGCCTTAAGAGTTATTTATAAAGATGCTCGAACTATATTCATTTCCTTCTAATGACTGTGCAAAACAAGCACAGTAGATTTACTGTGCAACCTCACTTGAACAGTGTGTATTTAATTTTAATTATAAAAATTGGCTTTTGCCAATTTACTGACTAAGAAAAATTTCTCTCACACATAGCTATTTTTTGGTTGTTTAAAAAAGGTGCGCTCATTCAAAACAGTTGCGTTCAATCCTTCCCTGGCTGTGCTGATTTAAATCTAGTGGGTCTGTTGTGTCTCATGCAGCAAGTTGAATGACGTAGGCAGTGACGATTTTCTCCGGCCAATCAGTGATCCGCAGAGTTTACATGTCATGTTTTGGTAACGGTACGGCTCGCTTGGAACCTCTGCTGAGGTGGTACTAAAAAAGTACCAGGTACCAGGTACTGTACCCAGTGGAAACCCCCCCAAAAGTGAGCTGTACTGAAACGTACCGTGCTGTACCATGCAGTGGAAAAGCACCAAAACTGTACTCAGATTTGCCAAGATATATACTCGTAGCCTCTTGTGGCCTACTTGTAGTTTTGAAATAATAAATACATAAATCTGTTTCTAAAATACATTAAAAAAAAACTCTACAAATGATTCAGAATGCAGCGGCACGACTGGTCTTAAACGAGCCCAAAAGAGCGCATGTTACACCTCTCTTCATCTCCTTGCACTGGCTACCAGTGGCAGCTCGTATCAAGTTCAAGACACTGATGCTTGCGTACAGAACCACCACAGGCTCAGCACCCTCCTACTTCCACTCACTATTACGAACCTACATCCCCTCCAGAAGTCTGAGATCTGCTAGTGAGCGACGCCTTGTGGTACCATCACAGAGAGGCTCAAAATCACTCTCCAGAACATTCTCGTTCACCATTCCTGGCTGGTGGAATAATCTTCCCATCCCTATCCGGAATGCCGGATCCCTGGCAATCTTAAAGCAACAACTGAAAACTCATCTCTTTCGGCAGAACTTGACTTCATCCTAAACTCAAAAAAAATAAAAACTCTTTCCCTCTATCTTTCTCTCCGCTTACTAGCTTGTACTTATTTGAACAATGACTGAGACTTGGTGTTATGAGCACTTCCTCTGTCTGATTGCCTCTTCAAGATTAATCGCTTTTTGTATTCCCCAATTGTAAGTCGCTTTGGATAAAAGCATCTGCCAAATGACTAAATGTAAATGTAAAATGTGTCCTAGACAGCAATGAGTTTTTCCTATAGGAAAAAAATCCTAGTAAACTCACAAGTCAGACATCAAAATCATAAATCAGATGTTCCAACCAAAACATTTACTATCAAATTTCAAAAAACTCGATATGAACTCAAAAAAACCTCAAAACTTTCTTCTATAGATGTTTAGGAGAAACATCTGAGACAAAGTTGGTACTTGAAAGAGCAATCTTTGAGCAAAATAAAATCCCATGGAATGTCAGGAAATAATCAGAATGGGTTCAGGACACAAAATAGTCCAGATTCAAAGCCACAGTTCCCGTTTGAGCACTGTAGTTCAACAAGTCTGGCTCTCTCACAGCTCTGATCATTTGGCACATTTTTTATGATGTTTACAGACAAATTCCAATTATTTACAGACCAGTAAAGTGAAATACCTGTGCCACAAATAGTCTTTACAATGGCACACATTGTATAAAAGTCCTAGATCATGTAATTTTCACAACATTCCAGATTGTTTTATGGACTTCTTGTCAACAGATTTTTTTTTTCGTCAGCTGAACAATAAGGGCCCAGTTTACTAACAGCTCGCACCAGGGCAAACTGTCTTTTGGCGTTAAAATAGTACCGTCAGGATTTACTAAAGACGCGCAGTGAAGTATTAGCACTGAAAAGGCATGGACACAGTTATTTTTACACCTGACCTTATTGAATATGCATTTGTAGGAGTTTCCCTTTCAGATGCAAAATTTATGTGAGGAAAGTATTAAAATAATTTACGCAACGTTATTTACTAACGTTTTCACATTATTTAACGTCCCTAAAAAGCATGTCTTAAAGCAGACGATAATTTGCACTACTCTTAGATTACGCTGGTCATTATGGAAATGATCTGGCTGCGTCTGTGTTGTTTAAGGTGCGCATTGTCAGTAAATCACCCGCAGAATCAACCTCCCATCGGCACTTTCGTGGATTAAACGCTCTAACGCTATTTTGCCCTGTTTAGTAAATCTGGCCCTAAGTTTATTGTTAAACAACAGTACAATCTATTGAACACGCTGAACTTCAGTCCCTATACTGTAGCCTCATTTTCATTCCTGTCAAAAATTAAATTTGGCGCTACTCTGACTAAGGTCTATTGTTGAGCTGTTGACTCAAGTCAATAAAATAATTTATGAGCAGTGTTACAAGATACTTAGACAAATATTATCACAAACTCTCATGCACGTGTGAATACTCCAAGAAACATGTTTTCATTTGCTTAAACAGACACAAGGTCCTTCAGAAAGGCTAATTAGACTCCTGAAGGAGTGAGTATTTCTCTGAATCAGATCGCTATAGTCTGTCCCTACAGAAGAGTTAGGAATCTTGCCTTTGCTGTGCTCATAATAAAAAAAATATCTGTTTTGGAAGGTATGTTGTTTTTACTCATTAAATGGCATATCATTATTTTCCCAAATTCAATTCAGAGATGTGGATCTTAAGACAAACAAACAATCATACAATCAAACAAAAACCTCAAGATGTTCCTTTCAAACAAAGTGAACAAAATGTTACTTAGCTTGAATGACTATGATGACAAGAGTACAAATAGAATGAAAATGGATCAATACATGCTCTCAGCTCCGGGCCAGAACTGATGCTTCACAGTTGAGTTTGTTTAGATTACTGGAGAGCAGGAAATAGTGGCTTTCTTTGTACGCTGAAATGTTCTATTAAGATGAATGGATGGCAGTGACTCACGCTTGGCAGAGAGCACCTCCTGTATTGTCATAGCAGTGGAATTCAAGCTAAAGAAATAAATATCTGCTTAAATTATATCACATACGAACATTTGATTTGAATTTTTGGAATCCAAATAGAGGTGTAATATTTGTTACAAACTGGTATATTTTAATTTGGTTCGATTTTCCATTTAACTCTGTGACTTCTAGTTAAAGCCCATAATAACTAAAGTATGTCTTTGTGTTGGTGTTTGTCTGCAAAGACGGGCTATTCCTGAGTAATTCAAGGGTACAACAGAGTACAAATAGACTACAAATTGTACACATTTTATATATATATATATATATATATATATATATATATATATTGGACCCAGGCCTTCAGATTCAACATTAAACAAAGTTCACAACCTATTAAATACCATAAACTGACATTTTTTCAGAAGTGGAGCAAGCCATTAAAATCTGATGAAATATTATGAAAACATTTATTTTATTTTTATTTTATTTATTTTTTTGAATAATATGCACCAAAGAATCAGAACATGTTAAAAACAAAATGGTAGTGTTATTTTCATGTTGAATTTAAAGGTAAAAAAAAATAAATAAATAAATAAAATAATAATATTATATATACATGTAACTCTGTATACATACAGTTATATGTTATATATATATATATATATATATATATATATATATATATATATATATATATAGTGATTTTGTGAAAATCATGTTTGTTTGTTTGTTTGTTTTTTTTTTTCTAAGAATTCTTAGGAGATATGAAGTCTCCACAAGAACAGAGTTCTTAGAGGGGGAAAACATGATTTTCACAAAATTATTTCGCAGAACAAATGACAAAAAAAAAAAAAAACACCAAACCTTTAAACAATAGTGAATAGTATATAAGGTTAAAACCAGAGAGGGAGAAACTATGGTTATTAATTAAATTAATCTGCACATAAAATAAGCAGAAAAGAGTCTTACCTGTTGTTGCAGCAATTTTATGAGAGCAGCACAAGGAAAACAGAAGAGAGAGAGAGAGAGAGAGAGAGATAATATTAGTCAAGCTCATTTAGACAAAAAACATTTGACCTTTAAATAAATCACATTCTTTTAATAATTTTCCCAAATATTGTATATCATTTAAATCTTGTTTCTTTGGATACAAAGATCAGAGTACAGAATGTGACAATATTTTGATGTTGACAAGTTTCACATTGAGAGAGTGGGTGAGAAACAAAACTGAACAGAGATAGAAACTCAGTAAATGGTACAGTGTCTGCAATCTCTGCAAGATGGATGCCGCCATGCAATTATCTCATTAAAGCACATTAATTACTCAGGTAGATGTTATGCATCATTAATCAGTAGTTCACAAAAGTCACAGAAAAAATATCTGTTCTGTCGCAACTATAACCTTGTGAGTCATTTAATGTAATAATCAATAAAACAAGTTTACTTTCGAATTATCTCTTTCTCACTCTTTTCCCTGTGCTGTGAGCAGACCGAAGTATTACTAGTTGCCATATGAGATGCGGTGAGAGTATGCATTGATCGGGGTTCCCACGGTCACAGAGATATCAGGGAATTGTGATTTGCAATCATGCAAATGAATGATAATTTTCAAATCTCCAATTAGAAAGAAAATAAATCTCCACAATTGACCAGAATCACAAAAGACCAGAAAATCAGGGAAATGTATTCTGGGAATCCTGACTAATGTGTGTGAGAGTGTGTGATAAAGGTCCTTCATACCACACTATTCAAGCAAAATCCAATTAAGATGTGAGAAAACATGGTCTATATTTAAAATTGTAGACAAAGAGATAAAACAAGTGTGTTGTAATTTGTGGTATTGATGGCAAGCATTACACTTTGATGCATTACTCTTCCTTCTTTCCCAGAACACCATAGTAACACTCTACCAACAGCCAAAACATCCTATAAACCCCTTTTCAACATTCTATCAACCAGCTAGAAAACCGTAGCAATTAGGAACATCCAAAGCTTCACAACATGCACCTCAACCTGGTGTTGAGTTTTGTCCTATGAAGTATATTTTCTTCAAAAATGAATGTCATTTAGCTGCCCTTTCCCGTCTAATTGACCCCTCCTTCACTCTGCTCCTGGTTAAACAAATGCAACGAGCTCCATCTAAAGTGCTAAAAGAGGGTGATTAAGCTTCAAATAACACAGACTGCGGGACAAGGGGTTCCTTTGGCCTGTGTATTATATCCTTTTTAGTGGCGGTGAGTAAACATCCCGCGGCCCGCCTGCACACTGCTCCTGCCCATTTCCCTGAATTGAGACTGTGAGAGCCGCTGGGAAGGGTGGACATCCGTGACCTTGCCACACTGAAGGAGCACAACATGAATGCAGGCTGTATGCTAAACACTTTCACAAGTTATTATGAACACACTCCAGAGAAGAAAGAAAGAAAGAAAGAAAGAAAGAAAGAAAGAAAGAAAGAAAGAAAGAAAGAAAGAAAGAAAGAAAGAAAGAAAGAAAGAAAGAAAGAAAACACGTGTATTAGGCTTGCACTGTACTTATGCTCATCAAAAAGGTAAAAATAAGAAAATTCAGAAATTATTATTATTATCATTATTATTGCTGCTGTTGTTGTTGTCAATTATCTGTAACTGCAATAATGGCTCTAATGTTTGTTTTCTGTCAATGTAACCTAGACCTCGAGGGACAAAACAAAGCAAAACAAATCAAAACAAAACATTTGTTTTGTCAATGTAAGAAAATAAGAAAGAAAGAAAGATGTTTTCTCTCAGTGACCAAGATGTCAAGGGTAAAATCTAATTAACATAGACCTCGAGGGACAAAACAAACAAAATACAAAACAAAAAATGTTTGTTTTGTCAATGTAAGAAAGAAAGTAAGAAAGAAAGAAAGATGTTTGCTTTCTGTCAATATAACCAAGATGGCAACGGTAAAAACAATACAAAACAAAAAACATCAAAAATAAAATAAAATAAAATAAAAATATCCTCCCCCTTAAACTCCTTATACTGTCTGATTAAATGCACTGCAAATGTCATTTCATGTTGTCTTTAATCCAGCTAAATTCTCAGAGGGGTGCGCTTTATCTGAAGGCATGTTTCATGATTTTCTGAAAAATATTAATTTAATAATGGTAATGTTAATGATCAACTAAACGAGCTATGAAAGCCGATCTGATTCGTCCGCTTCTCAGAGCGCCTGCAGCTGCACGAGTGCCGCCCATAGCAGCAGGTGTCTCCTAATGATGGACTGAATACTCTCTTCCACCCACTGCTCGATTTATATTAATGCTTTAAATTCAGTAATAAATGACAGGCAGGACTTAAAAGACATTTTGGATCCCCTGGTGACTAGTTTAAATGTTTATTTTAGGTTAAAGAGAGGTGTGGAGAGGTGTGGAGAAATCCAAGCCGGTTAGAGGAGGCAGAGGGCTGGAAATATGAGGATGGAAAAAAAGCGTTGGGACTCTGCTTTTGTCATTATAGGCAATAAGGGCATTTTTTCTGGCTGGAATTTATGAGTCAACTCATTTTGGACTTCACTGTACGATCATGGATTTGGAATGTGTCACACACGGTTAATGGGAAATGCATTTTGGATGTCCACAATTGCAGGCTATAGCAGCAAACTTGAGTCACTGGTGAAACTTAAGTAGGGCATCTGTTTTGAGGTTTGTGTCATACTGAGGTTTGCTAAGTCAAGGTTTCAACTGTGAATTTAAGATGCAAAAGTTTAGAATCATGTACTGGAAAATTAGATTATCTAATCAGACACTATTTCCGATTCATTAAGTTTTTTATTGTTTACTTTGCGGTTTTTGAAGCGGCACTTCTGATATTCCATTTCAAAGAACCCCTGAAACCAAAACGTTTCTGATGGGTTTCAAACATAGTCAGCCAGAACCAGACGGAAACAACTGTCGAAAGGAGAGCCGCATCCTCCAGCCGTGCCGCGTTGTGCATCTCATTGGCTAATTATAATCAAGCCTTACAGAATCACCAATCAGACCCGCCACCATTTTTCAATCCGAGCAATAAAGAGGCTGGTCAAAGGTCTCATTAAGAAAATTACAGAGTGACTCTCATTGTCAGCACCTTTTACCCTTATACATGAGGTATTGAAGAACCAAACTGTAATTATGGAGAGTTTTTTCCCCCGTCCTCTCGCACAAGTGTCTCTCCGCTCAGATTTGATGCTGTCTGATGAATATAATTAGATGGACAAACTCGTACAAGAGAAAGGCTGGCGCTCAAGTGAATTCTTGATGAGAAAAACTGAAAGTGATTTGTTTATTACCGAGCCACTTTATACACAACATAAAGACTACAAAGTGATGGGTTAGATTATAAAGTATAATGCATTATTATAAAGAAATTTTATCACTGGGGACCGCCAAGTGGATGCATACCCAATTGAAAATAACAGCTTAAACCAGATTCATCTAGTCTGTAGGTTGGTTATAAAAAGGTTTTGTTCATAACCAGCCTTTATTAATAATAAAATCATCTGTACTCATAATTGTTTTCTGTCAGTATAACAAAGGGTAAACAAACTAACAAAACAGCAGAACAAAAATACCAAAACCAAACAAAACACATAAAACAAAAGAAGAAATAAAACACCAAACATAGAAACTAGGGATGCACGATATTATCGGACTGATATCGAAATCGGCCGATAATGACTTTAAATGTAAATATCGGCATCGGCCTGACATGCAAAATTATGCCGATATGTCTTGCCGATAAGGGGAAGGGGTTAACTCGCATGTGCTCAGGGTGTGCTAGCGATTAGATCACGTCAGCAATGTGGCTCATTCTTGAAGCAAAGTTTTGTCTGAATGATGAATAGATTGACTGTTTTGGATCGCTGCATTTAATGTGTGAAGGCATGTACGGAATGACGCGTTCGGTGTGGGATAGAGTAAACAGTTATAGCACAAGCAGGGGCAGCAGTGACAGCCTCCCCCAGGTCCTAATGCCCGTTCGGTAAGTAGTTTTAATAGTAGGGGCGCAGTTGGCCTACTTCTAATTAAATTAAAAGTAAAATAGCCTACACAAATAACATTTAGACTGTGTTTCTGATTAAATAAAGCAGTAATTGATGTAATAAAATAAGTATGTTTTGATTTAATGGTCAGAAGCTATAGCTTCCATGAAAAAAAAAATCACAAACATGACACTTGTAAATTAAATAATTTTATATATACTGATTTATTCATTAATGTGTAACGTTTTATTTTTTAAACAAATCATGAGCTCTAAAAGATTTTCTGAATTTTTACAACTCTTTTGTTTTAGACCATCTAGAAATGTTAAATCTTAAAATAAAATATTAGGGTTAACACTGCATCTTTCTGGGGGAAAAAATGCAGCGATTGATATAGTTGATTTATATTTATTTTCAAAGCTTCAATGTACTGTTAAAAAACCTTTATTATTTTTTATTTAATTCTAATAAATAAGTTCTTGTTAAAAACTAACCAAAATTAATAATATTTTGCTTATAATTTCTGCACAGGAGAGACTTGGTGTTGTTTCCAAACAAAAGGAAATATATCGGTATCGGCATCGATATCGGCCAAAATGAGTTGAAAAATATCGGCATATCGAATATCGGCAGAATTCCAATATCGTGCATCCCTAATAGAAACCAAACAATACAACCTAACAAACTAAACAAAGGAAAATAAAAAAAGAAAACAAACAAAACAAAACAAACAACAACAACACTTTTTAGTTTGTTGGGCTAATAACCAGTTGTATTGCCCTGCTGGAGACCCAACTGGCACACGTGTTTACAACGGCACACTCCTGCAGGTCCCGATAGTACTGCCATCCCCAAAGGCCCCACGTGCTGTCACCCACCTCAAACTGCATCCACGTTACAGGGCCAGAGGGCTTTTAATCACATTCACTCCCAAGCAAATTACTGCCTCGTGATTGCAATCGATAATCCGATAGAAGCCACTATACGTTGCCGTTAGGGACTGAGGACAAATGCCCATCAGAGCCGAAAAGCAGCAGGGGACGTCGTGAAAAGCAGGGGGTCGTGTAATGCATGAAAACACTCGCTCACTTCTATTCTGCTTTTGAATATTATTACCCGAGGGCTCGATCTTAACACAAGCAGAATTTCTCATGTTGACAGGTATGTAAAATAAAGGGAACAAGAGATGGAGAAATGGAAAAATTAGACAACTGCATTAATTCAGTTGACATGCGGATGGAATGAAGAGAAAGGGAGAGCGAGCGAGCAAGAGCGAGATAGTTTGATGACAGACAGTATGAGATGAAATTGGAGAAAAAGAAGAGTAATGGATAGCAGGGACTCTCTAGAACTTCAGTCTATCTGTCATTTTTTGACAAAATGTTCAGCTCGCATCCATTTCTCTTTATCTCTCACTTCATTGACTGTGTTTTCTGCTCTCTCTTGCGTCTTTACTCCATTTGTCTTTTCGCACACTCCAAAAAAGTTCTGTCTCTGTTGTCATCCATTGGTCATCTGTTCTCATCCATTCATTTTGCACTCCTGCTGACCTGTATTCTTTAAAAAGCAACATCTTCAAAAGGTATGGCGCCCACAAAAATGAAAATTCTGTCATCATTTACTCATCGTTCCAAACTCAAATGACTTTCTTCCATGGCAAATAAAAGGGTGAATATACAAAACACAAAAGCTTGCCCTTTTCCGTGCAATTAAAATGGATGAGTACTGAAGCTTTCAAACTGAAAAAATGATGCAAATGACATTTTCTTCTGTGTTCCATGATATAAAGTTTGGAATAACCTGATTGGCTCATTTCAGGGGGCTGAGAAAAGTTTCATACAAAATACTACAAACAGCAACAACTACTATTACTAATAAAGAAAATATTTTAAATTAAATATATTTAAATATATATTTAGAATATTTTAAAATATGAAAATGAACATACTAATACTACTACTACTAGTAGTAACATAAATGCCAATTATAGTAACATTATTAGTACTATTTTTTAACAATATATTAATATTAATATTACATTATAACTATTTTTATTATTAACAATAATAAGAAGAATATTTATGATTTGCAACTGTGTTACATAATAATATAATATTATTGGACTCGTAGTATATTATTATTACAATTTTTGAACTATTCTAAATATATTTAATAGTTATCATACTGTATCATAATTTATAATAATAATAATTATTATTATTACTATTATGTTGTTTTTTTCAGTATTGTTTTGTTTTAAGTGACTTTTGTCACATTTTAGATTATTGTTATTATTATATAAAAAGTTAAAACTATAATATTGTTTATATTATTGTAAATGTTCACAATTAAAGATTAAATTAACAACCATTTTATTTACAACATTCTTTTTTTTAAAACATTAACAACTACAACAATGATAATAATAATAATGATAATATTAGCTACATTTTTTAATAATAATTAATATTAACATTGTTTAAAAAGAAGCACAAATAATCACTTTTTGGTCCAGTTCAATGGCTAAAATAACAAAATGAAATCAAATTTTTAATCTCCTCTCTCTCTCTTCTCTCTCTCTCATGGGCCTGTTTGCATAGCTGATCACTTTTAATCTGAGATAATGACAGTACACACACTTTCACACGTCCGCCACTTTTCCAGAGTCACCTGTCATTTCTCTCTGCAGTGGACGTCTTTAAATATGCCTCTGTTTGCCATGGCTAAATATTCATTCACCTCCCAGGGCCGCTCTACTTATCTGACACCGGGCCAAACGCTGAGCCACCCGCGGGAAACAGAGCGCCGTGTGTGCATGACGGACCTACAATCACACTGGGTTTAATTGCCCGTGTAAAATTAGATCTGACCGCATGTCAAATGCACAGTCTGTGCGAGAAACCATTTCATCTGCAGACAAGATACAATATTTAGGGCCCTATGATTTCCGTGATGCAGAAAACGCAGACTGAATCGCAGAATCCAGTCATAAAAACGGAATTTACAGTTTAACGCGGAATGTCACAGAATTTGTCAAAATTTAGATGAATTAATAAAAAGTAGGTAATTACACTTAAATCAAATTGCGATATGGACTAGTATTTGTAAATATTAAGCCGCAAAAGTCGATTTAAATATGAATCCTGCATGTTCTGCGTGTTTCTGTATGAATGGAGCAGACGTGCGGTTTTGTTTACTGTATACACAGTGCACGTGGTGCTCGCGGTGATTTCTGAGTCTGCATCTCAATGAGGACATAAATACATGAACAATATCTCCAGAACTGATCTGAGAGTCACTTCACAATCATTTTACTATTTCATTTGAGTAAAACTAGCTTCATATAATATACACACAGAACTTTAAAGGTATTCACGGCAACCCGTCAAAATAAAAGTTTGGTTAAACTTAAAGACATTGTGCCAGAAATAGGCTATATTACTATTATTTTGTAGAATGTATGTAATACTACTACTACTACTACTTACTACTACTGTTAAAAAAAAAAAAAAAATTATATATATATATATATATATATATATATATATATATATATATATATATAAACTTTATTTTTTAAAGAAATAATTGTGGCAAATAATAAATATTTGCCACTAATTTAAATGTTGAATTTTCATGAATTAAAATATAAATTAAATCAATGTTTTATGCCTTTATCTGATAACCAGTAAAATTTAAATACACAAAAAAAATTCTTAGGGGGGAAAAACATTTCTTTAAGGCCAATTGAGATACAGTAAAGGCCAATTCACACCGCACAGACAAACACCAACAAACTAGTCTGTTTGAGTTTGTTGGATCAGTGTGTCGGCGTTGCTGCGTTGGTTGGAGTTTGTTTTCCCCCGACTGAAAATGTTGTACAGTAGATATAGGATCATCCATTTTCTCCCCAGTCAGTGAGAGTTGGTCAGTGTCTGTTGGTGCAGTGTGAACATGACAGTTATTTTTCACAAGATTTTAAATCCAATGGCCAATTTGAGCCAAATTGTTTGTTGGAGTTTGTTGGCGTTTGTCTGTGCGGTGTGAATTGGCCTTAAGAATAAATCAAAATTGTTTGTATTCATTCAAATTATTAGACATGCTAAAACAGAATTTGGTAACAAAAAAACATAAGGTGAGAACAAAATAAAACATTTCATACGGCCCTAAACATGTCATTTTTAATCAATTAATGTTAAACTGTATAAGTTTCATGATTTTAATGCTTTTTGATTAAAAACATTTAATTTGACCATTAAAAAAAGAGTCCAGAAAAATTTAAACGGAAAAAAACGGAATCCAGAAAAATTTTTACGGAAAAAAATAAATTTAGAAAAAAAGTCAATGGAATTTGGGAAAAAATAAAACGGATTTCATAGGGCCCTAAATATTGTAATGTTCTATTCTGAAGCCACCTGAGAACAACGATCTATGTTGTGGGCAAAGACCAAATCACATATTCTGTTGGATTTTGTTGCACGGCTCTCTTTTTAGGAGTTGATATTCAAAAACTAATGGGAACGGCTATCAGATGTAGCTTGCTAACTCTCTAACTCAAAGTGGATCCCTGTGAATTTTGCATCAGAGGTTCCCAGATAACCTTGTGTGAAAAACTGACAGTAATGACAGTAAGATGTCAGTGCAATGAGAAGAAATGTTTTACGGTGTAGTCGCTGAATATCATATTAGTGTCATATCTTCATTTTAAGCTAAGTGTAATGCCTGATTTACCTCTGTGGGTGTCAGAAAATGAACATTTACTGTGACAGAAAAACATCCCTCCTGCATTTTCTTGTGTTACATGAAGAAATGGACAGGCTTCTCTCAGCTCATCGTTTTAAATGCATTTTCATTTGGGTATTTCAGCTTAGCTAGCAAGGACAAGAGCGGGAGGAAGCGAGTGAAATCATTCTCATAACCAGATGCACTGAAAGCTTCTTGGCTGACAGATAAGATAAAAATCAGAAAAAAAGAAAAAAGAAGAAAAAGAAAAAAAAAAAAACACACCTTACAATGCCAATTGTACCAGAGATGATAGCAAGCAAAAGGGCGCAAATTCAAGGCGGTGAGATTCACATTCAGAGTTACACAGCCATATTCAAGACATGTGATTTACCTCATTCATGCACTTTTTCAATTCCATAATGATAAATAAACCTAGAAAATTGCACTTTTGGCTGCATGTGCACGATTCCTTTCATGATTCCACATGATTCCGTGTTTATTTCAGAAAAACAACAAAATTCAGACAGAATTGCTGTATAGTATTATATTTTATTATAGTATTTAATACTACTACTACTACTACTACTAATAATAATAGATTTAACTTTTTAATTAATATTATATTTAACACAACATTTGCATAATGCAATATGGTACTAGTTATTTTTATAACATAAAAAAATAGATATAACTTTTTTAATCAATATTATAATTAATAAAACATTTGTATAATGAAATATGGTACTATTTATTTTTATAACATTACAAATAAATAATAATAATAATAATAGATATAACTTTTTAAATCAATATTATAATTAATACAACAATTGTATAATGAAATATGTTACTAGTTATATTTATAACATTAAAAATAAATACTACTAATACTACTACTAATAATAAATAGTTTGGTTTTTATATTATTATTCAATTTAATTTTTAAATCAATATTATTAATTATTAATAATTAATAGAACATTTGTATAGTAAAATATGGTTATTTATTATATAATATTATTTGTTTATTATAATAATTTAAACAAACTAATATTGCAACTAATACAAAATTTCCTCTAAAACATATTTGAATGAAAAAGTCCTGATCACAGCCTATACTCAATGTATATATATAAACTCCACACTCTATGTGCAATACAAGCAGGTTGCACATAACATCTATTCATGCAACAATGCAACCTAGGTTGTTTCTAGAGGTCATGAACTGATCTTATAGCTTGTTTAGATCTTATCACTCCTGGTTAGCAAGGTTAAATTAAAGCTAAGGTTTAACTAATTATGTGTGTTTCATTGCTGAGGTTCTAATTGCTCTGAAAGAGAAACCTAATGTGCTGTGCAGTTCAATGAAGTGTGAGAAACACCCTGCTCTACTAAACGCTGCGTCTGCATTTTCTCTTTTCTCATGAGACTTCTCAAATGTATTAAATATTGATCTTTACCCTGGTAGGTATATATTTGTTGAGCTCTCTTTCAAAAGAACAGACAAACTCGGTTTAGACGCAACGTCACTAGAAATTAAAATGGAGGACGTGAGTGAAGGTGAAATGTAACTTGTTCAGTTCATAGAAAATAAATCCCATGGTATTCGCATCAGCCCTTTTATCTCCCATGATAAAAGACACCATGGTTTCCAATCTCATCCGCTCTAACTGTAAATGAAATATTACACTTTGCATATATACGGGACATTAGCAGCCAACCTTGCCACTTTTCAATCAGACCCGGGGCAGAATGAGCGAGTCGAGAGATCAGCTAACAGCCGTGAGGGAATCCTGGTGGAGCGGTTGTCTCAGCCGGTGTAGATCTATTACACCCGAGTTAAATTACAGCTCACACAGAACAGGCCAGAGTGGAAAACACACAGGTATACATGGATAAAGAAGCAACACAGCCATGCAAATTAACTGAAGTGAATCACTGAGACTCTTCCATTCAATCTAACACTAATGCAAGAGCTAGTCTGTTCTCAAACTAGGGATACAAAATGCGGTGGTACTTTATTAGTTCATCTAATATTAGAGTTCCCTTCAAGGAACTCGAACTGCATCGAAAACGCTAGGGGAACGCCTTCAGCGTGACCACGCTCTGAACCAGTGTGTAATCTGTCCAATGGAAGGGCGAGACGTCATAGGCGGGTGACGTCACCGAGCGGGAAGCATAAAAGCACGTGCGGTGGAACCGGCGTTTGATTTTTGTCATTCAGCAACCGCCTCTCTGTCTGTGTGTACTGTCTTTGCATGTTGTGAGTCTTATTTAGTGTTGTCCGTCCAAATATAACACATTATAAGCTCCACATTAAAACATGTCTAAGAGTGCTCAGAAGTTGAAGCACATGGGCAACACCAGATCGCATTTCAGATCATGTGTTCCCCCTTGCAGACGCTACATCACTGCGGGGGATACTCACAATCTGTGTGTGGTCTGCTTGGATGCAAGTCACACAGAGTCGGCTCTCGAGGGAGCGTGTACTTCGCTCCCGGAAGGCTCTCTTTCGTGGGAATGGAGACGGGCCAGTCCCTATCTTCTTCCCCACCTATCAGACCCAGCGGCCGCTCCCCGGGATCGGAAGCCCGCTCTGCGGTTTCTTCCCCCCAGGGAGGTGGCTCGACGCTTCTCCTCTCTTCCTCCTAGGAGGTTGATGTGGAGAGCGTCGATGAGGCTTCGCACCCTCAGTCGCCCCAGTATGAGGAGCTCGTGGAGGTGGTTACTCGGGCGGTGGCCAAGTTAAACATCAGCTGGCCCGCCAAGACTCCGGCCGAACTGCAGAAAAGTAAGCTAGATGAGAGGTTTCTGCGTGTCAGGCCGCTACCTTCACGTTGGAGCCTGCTGTTTTTTCCCAATCTCCACACCGAGGTCTCTTCATCCCCGTCTCTGGTAATTACGGTATTGTGGCGAGTGAGCACGGATATAAAGCGATGTCCCGAGTGGAACAGACGCTCGCAAGCTATCTGTCCCCTCGCACGGCAGTGTCTCTAAAGGTTCCGTCCTTGCCTACCAAGCCGCTGCACACAACTTCAGCGCTGGTGGGCAAGGGGTACGTGGCTGCAGGTCAGGCTGGTGTGTGTCTGTACACCATGGCGGTGTTACAGGGGTACCAAGCCGACCTGCTTAAGGAGCTAGATGAGGGAGAGGAGCTCAGGCCTGAAGATATTACTGAGCTCCGTAAAACCGCTGATTTGTCTCTCCGCACCACCAAAGAGACTGCCCGCGCCATCGACAGGTCTATGGCAGCACTGGTGGCTGTAGAGAGATATTTGTGGTTGACCCTGTCCGATATGGACAGGGACAGGGTCCTCCTCATGGAGGAGGGCTGCTGGGCGGGAGCAGTGCCAGCTCCTCATACATGGAGGCACAAAAGCAGAGCGTTGCGACCCGCACCCCCCCGCGGTGGGGCCATGGCGGCAAATGCTCTGGGTCAGGGACATCTAAGAGGTCCTCGGTCAAGAAGCCCCGACGAGCGTGGCCCAGGGCTTACGAGGGCAGGCCCCTCTGGGGTAGAGCGGGTTACACCTCATTATATGGTGTCCCAGTGCCCTCGGGAGACCAGTCTTCCAACCCTGCCAGAGTTCCAGGGTGCAGCTGGCTCCAGCGAGCGCTTTTATCAGTTACTTCCTCCCCAAAGTGTAGCGGAGCTGAGAAGCTCGCCACCCCTGCGGGGGTCTCTAGACCTCCTAGTTCGGCCGTCTCCTGCCGGTCCTCCGCTTCAGGGCACCAAGCTAGCAGCTCTAGGTACTCCAGAGGCCAGTCTCGAGAGACTGGTTCCCTTAGTAGACCATCTGGCAGCATGGAAACTACTGCCAAATGTGTCTCAGTGGGTCCTGTGTACTGTAGAGAAAGGCTATCGTATTCAATTTGGCGCTCCGCCGCCGCCTTTCAGCGGGGTGATTCCCACGTTGGTGGGCCCCGAGCAGGCTCTGATCATGGAACAGGAAGTAGACACTCTCTTGAGGTGGTCCCTCCTCACGAAAGACAGTCCGGGTTCTACAGCCAGTACTTCATTGTTCCAAAGAAGGATGGAGGGTTGCGTCCCATTTTAGATCTGCGTCAGTTGAACCCGCTCAGTCACGTGATTGAAGTTCAGGATGCTCACTCTCAAACAGGTTGTGTCTCAGAACAAGTCAGAGGACTGGTTTGTCACGATAGATCTAAAAGACACATACTTCCACGTCTCCATCCTTCCCTCTCACAGGAAATTCCTGAGGTTTGCTTTTGGGGGCAAAGCATACCAATATCGGGTCCTTCCTTTCGGCCTTGCACTCTCACCCCGCACTTTTACGAAGTGTGTGGATGCTGCTCTGGCTCCCTTGCGACTCCAGGGCATCCGCATATTCAACGATATCGACGATTGGTTGATTCTAGCTCAATCAGAGCAAGTGGTGACTCGACATCGACATTTTGTTCTCACACACATTAAAGTGCTGGGGTTGAGACTGAATGCCAAGAAAAGGGGGGAAACCCACTTTGCATGATCAAGGTCACGCGGCGATGCCTACGTGCCTTAGACATGTGGAGACAACCTTGGTTCTTGTCTCAGGGCCCGGTGTTGGGAGCTCCTTGTCGATGCGTCATGCTAGCGACGGACGCATCCCTCACCGGTTGGGGAGTGGTCATGAGTGGTAACCCTGCCCGCGGTCTGTGGAGTGGTCGCCATCTCACATGGCACATCAATTGTCTGGAGATGCTGGCCATGTTTCGAGCACTCAAACACTTTCTCCCAGACCTAAGAGATCACCATGTGTTGGTGGTTACATCAACCACCAGGGAGGTCTGCGTTTGCGCCCCTTGTATAAGCTGGCGCACCAGATCCTTGTGTGGTCTCAGGGCAGACTTTGCTCGCTGAGAGCCTTCTACATCCTTGGGTATCTCAATATGGGAGCAGACATCCTGTCGAGGCAGGGGCCGAGGCCCGGGGAATGGATGGTGGTGAAGCAGATATGGAGAGTGTTTGGCCAGGCACAGGTGGACCTCTTTGCGACTCAGGAGACAGTGCAATGTCCCCTCTGGTTCGCTCTAGTTCCTCCAGCTCCTCTGGGACTGGATGCTATGATACAGACTTGGCCGAGGCTTCGTCTGTATGCCTTTTCCCCGATCGCTCTGCTCCCGGGAGTTCTGGCAAGAGTGCGCCAGGACGAGGTCAGCCTACTTTTGGTAACACCGTTCTTGCCGGTCCAAGTTTGGTTCTCAGACCTGATTTCTCTCTTCGACGGCTCTCCGTGGGAGATTCCCGTCAGGAGAGGTCTCCTCTCACAGGCAGGGGGCACTATCCTTCACCCCCCACCCGGAGCTGTGGAGGCTGTGGGTATGGCCTCTGAGGGGGCGCAGCTCATAGCTTCCGGTCTCTCAACCAAGGTTGCTGAGACCATCCTCCAATCCAGAGCTCCCTCTACGAGGAAACCGTAACCATTCCTCTACCCTCGAGCGGGTTATGTCCCTAAAGTCCACTCTTCTATACCCTCTTCTATGTCGTGCTGCAGGCCTTCAGTCCTTCAGCTTAATTGTATGTGTCCAGTGCGAGCACTGGACGCATGCGTCCACAGAGCTGCCCTTGTGGAGAAGGACGGACCAACTGTTGGTCTGCTTCAGTCCTCCTAAGCGGCGTCTGCCTGCCTCTAAACAGACGCTTAGTCGGTGGATCGTGGATGCTATCGCTATCGCTTACGAGTCCCCCTGGTCTCCTCTCGCCTATGGGGGTCAAGGCTCACTTCACTCGGAGTATTGCGGCCTCCAAGGCCTTCCTGGCAGGTGTTCCTATGCAGGACATCTGCAACGCTGCGGGTTGGTCCACGCCCCTGACTTTCGTCAGGTTCTATGGCCTTGATTTGCTCGTCCGTTCTCTCGCCTTCATCGTGCTCCTGAGGGATGCACACAGGGCAGGGACTTGGAAGTCTGGTGGTGTGGGCATCTCGTTCCCCTAGCGTTTTTGACGCAGCTCGAGTTCCTGGAAGGGAACGTCTCAGGTTACCTATGTAACCCTGGTTCCCTGAAGGGATCGAGACGCTGCGTCTCGAGGCCATACTTCCGACATCCCTGCGAGCGGTTGCTTCATTCCTAGAAGCAAACGCCGGTTCCACCGCACGTGTTTTTATGCTTCCCGGTCGGTGACGTCACTCACCTATGACGTCTCGCCCTTCCATTGGGTAGATTACACACTGGTTCAGAGCGCAGTCACGCTGAAGACGTTCACCTAGCGTTTTCGACGCAGCATCTCGTTCCCTTCAGGGAACCAGGATTACATACGTAATCTGAGACGATTATTTAAATTACTTTTTTTAATTTACATTTTTAATCTGCTAACGAATGTAACACTTGAACATGGATGAAGGAATGGTCTCTGATCTCTTGTCAGGTGTTCTTTAACCTCATCAGGCATTATAGGAGAAAAATTAGAACTGTTAAACTGGCAAATGGAGGTTTCAAAAAGTATTGAATAAAAGGGTGCCGTTAATTGTGGCCAATGTCTGTTAGAGAAAAACATTTATTTCATAATGATATTTCCTCCCATTTTCAGTTCTTATTATCCAATGAAATGTTAGATTTTTGTGAATTTTTAAAATAAAAGATCAAAAGGATTAACAATGCCGATTCATTTTCCCAGCCTTCTTTGTTCATATTTACCAAGGGTGCCAATAATTCTGACCACGACTGTATGTGTGTTTTTAACATAAACTTTTGTGTGTTTAACAGTAGGCCTATACGTGCAATCAGACATGAAAGAGAACTTAGTTTAGTACTTACATGCTGTGTGACAGTTGCGTTCTATGCGCATGCTTCGGATGTGTGCATTCAGAAAACCGTATATCAGAAGTTTAAACTGATATGGCTTTAAACCGCATGATTTCAGTGTGATAGGCACAATAATCAAAACTAAGCAGGTGTTTTGTTTTGGCATATAATCTAATGTACAAGCTGTAAAGCCACAGCCCTATTCTGGAAAAGGGGGCAGGGGGCATCAGCTCATTTGCATTTAAAGAGACACACATTAAAACGCATTTCTGCTTCCACTCAAGAAAAAAGGATTTTTCAAAAGGATATAATAAATCATGTATTTTGAGCGGAAACTTCACAGACACATTCCAAGGACACCTGAGACTTATATTACATCTTGTAAAAAGAGCCATAATAGGTGCCCTTTAAGCAAATCTTAAAAGTGTATATGCATTTTACATATTGTACATTATTTTAGTATCATTAAAATAATACTGTAGTTTATATATTTTATTTTAATGGTTTTTTTTTTCTACATTCATGTTAATTTTGTTAAAAGCTGTTTATTTGTCCTTTTTCTATTTTTCTAAGTCAATACAGTTTTCAGTAATTTTGTGATATTGAATACCTTTCTCCAGGTATTTTAGACCTCACTGGTTGCGTTGATTTGAACAGTGATCTACTAAATGTTTGTTCGCTGGTTTGCGCCTCAAATTAGCATTGTGATCAAATTTCCACCTCGGGCAGCTTTTAGTGGCTACATGTTTTGTTATACCCGAGAGTGTGTGTTTATGACCAAAAGGATCTCTGGGTGCCAAGTTTTATTTAATGAGCTTCACCAGTTGTTGTTTCCATCATAAAACATTTCATTCAATTTCCATTCGTCTGCCGCTCCTCTTTCATTCTGCAGACTCGTGGAAGGCTAAGACAGACGAGATGACAGGTTAACCCTCATGTTCTGAGAAAGATTACAGATCTCAAAAAAAAGAAACTTAACAGTAAAGCCTTGGTTTGATTGTTCTAATCTTATGTGAACTGATAATAAACTAAGTTTCAACATTTCAGCATATAGTGTATTGTACAACAAAGTGTAAAGTTTGAGTATTATTAATCGATTAGGTTGATTTTTGTCCACATAATGGTAGTTAAAGCTAGAAAAACCTTAACAACCTGGTTTCCACTAACACAATTGACATTGACCAATCATAGACGTTAGTTATATTGGTGCATGGTTGACACATTTCAAAACATGCTACCATGAAAATTTTAAACAAACAGACATATCTATGCATAAACATACACAAAGATTTTAACGTAAAACAGACCTAGCCCCTTCGCCTTGCTTTGAATGACATGCAAATGTTCAAGTGGTCTTCATTAGCGTTCAGCTCAGCCTTCCAGCAAGTGTTTTTGCCAATAAGAAAATGGAGATTTACGAGTAATGGTGCGGAAATTCACTGGCAGTCGTCCTCTCTCTACTGCTCGGAGCGCGACCACATCAGAACACATGGAGCTGTTGAGGAGAAGACGAGACTTCCCTTTCAGTCAATTTGATATATTAAACAATTATTGAATATGCCACCAAATAAAAGTCTCTGACAAACAGGCCTGTGTAAATCTTTGGGCCCGCTCTGTTAAATTATGTATGCCTTTATGAATAATTCAGGACGTTATGCGAACAAATAAATAAATAAAGTGTCGAAACAATCAGAAATGAAAACAAATATGTTCTCATCACTGCTTTAGCTGATCCTATTGTTTTGATGACGAGAAACTCTGAAGCCGTTCTGGAAATCTAAATGGTCGAGTCGATACAAATCCGCTTGGCCGTCAGTCACAGGTTATTTTGATGATCACATTATGAGCCTCTCTGAAGGTTTGATGGATTGTGAGATGCCTAGCTGATGTACAGTAATAATGTGATTGAAATTGGGGAGACTGATATTGGTATGAAACTTGTAATAAAAATACTGAAAAAAAAAATATTTTAAAGAGAATAAGTGGATACCATTTACATAATTAAACACTGACTGTGATAAAAATCATGTCGTTTTAGTCACATCATGTGATAATTTATATTTGTGAATACATATATAAATATATGCATCATGTGACAGCGAAGAATTGAGTAATGGCTACAAAAAAATCAGCTTTGTCATCACAGGAATAAAATTACATTTCAAAATGTATTAAAAGAGAGAAAAAATAAGTTATTTTAAAAAATATTTCACAATATTACCGTTTTTACTGTATTTTGAATCAAATAAATGAAGCTTGGTGGAAAAAAAAACATTTGAAAAAATCTAACTTTTGAATGGTAGTGTATATTTTATTCATACAAGACATGAATATAAATATATCATTCCCACATTTCCTTTGTTTTCTGTGCAGCCTTAAATCAGTCGCCATTTATTATAATCATGTCATGTGTTAATCATATTCAAACCTCTGCGCTGCTGTGTTTGCTGCTCATAAGTTTAAATTCAAGTTGAAATCCTCATACATTCATGTCTTGTCCTTCGAATCAGTCTTCTCTTTGATGTATCACATTGCCTGAATCTTTCACCTTCCATTGTTGCCTTTTCATCATTTTTTACTTTTTTTATATATCTTTTCTCTCTCTCTTGCTACTTTTCAAAGCTCAATGCTCCTCCTGGGGGACTGTTTTCCAGCGAAAGACGGATTGCTGAAACATTTGTTACCCGACTAAAGTCTCTTTTCTTCTCCCACTGGTAATGTTCAATTGCACCATGATCAGGCGGGCACCTGGGGCCATCCAACTGGGACCACAAACGCTGCAAGGATTGCAGTTTCCCCGTTCTCGTCTTCTGCTCTAAATCACCTCACCTATACCGGCACTCAAATCCGCTCTTAGTGCTGTAAACGAATACAGTCTCGGTTCAGCCCTCAGACGATTATGGTTAAAGGCCCAGCGTTAAATTTTATTTCATCACCGGCACAGCTATTTCCAAAACTCTCACATCAACATTTACTCGACACAGCTGAGTAATTGCTTGGGCTGGCATTCACCTGCACACGTGCGTGGAGACAAAACCCTTTGCCAGGAGCTAAAATGGTGTGATAAAATGAAACCCTTACACTAAATGTGATGACTGAGTCTCTGTGGAGGAGTAGAGTTTTATAACGAATCTTTTAAGTGAATGAACGGTCCTTTGACTCATAAAACATGTGACTGCTTTGATAGCTTTTTCATGCATTTAAAGACTGAGCGAATATTGCAAAGTATGTCATTGAACCCATGAGCTTACTGAACAACACAAACACAGTGGTATGTAAAGGAACTGAATAAATAAAGCATGAATGATGCTCTGCTGACCAACTGAATTTACTGGATGAAAAATAATAGATAAGTCTCTTAGAAGAACACTTTGTGAATGACAATCAAAATATTCAATTCAGTCCAGTTAATGCAAAATCCAACAGAAAGGTCTTAGTGAATTAATCTATCAAGAATTTGAACAAGATTTTTCATTAAACTGATTCAAAAGATTCAATTCAGTCAAATGAATCAAAATTATCTGTGGACCCACTGGTCAATATACTGTTTACCTTCAAATGCAATAACCAACAGAAAGGCCATGCTGAATGAATCTATGAATGAATTTGAACAAGTGTTTTTCAGCAAACTAATTCAAAATATTCAATTACTGTAAGCAAAATGAATTAAAATCACCATCATTAGTCTTTGTGTACTCACTGCCCTGTTATGCAAAAAACAGCATATGCTGGTTATGTATGTTTTGAAGCATGGCTGCTGGTTTGAGCTGGTTTAAGCTTAAACCAGCTCATGACCAGCACATGACCAGCTTAAACCAGCTCAAACCAGTAGCCATGCTTCAAAACATACAAAACCAGCATATGCTGGATTTTTCAACAGGGTGGTAGCTACTTCCTAGTGTAATGACTAACACAAAAGGTATTGCTGAATAATTTTGTGAACAAATATGAACAATTCTTTACAATAAATGGATTTCAAAGATTCAACTTTGAAAGTCACATGAATTAAAATCCCCACCATTAGTTTCTGTGAACATACTAGCCAGTATCTTCTAGTGTAATGACCAACAGAAAGATCTTGCTTAATGATGAACAAATTTGAACCATTATTTTCAGCAAAGTGATTCGAAAGATTCAGTCTTCTTCAATCCTCTGTAGACTCATCGGTCACCACTTGCTGAATAAATTTATGAGTGATTCTTTTAAGCCAACAGTGTCAAAAGACTCAATTCAGTCAGATGAATCAAAAGCCCCACAGCTAGTCTCTTGAGGACTCTAGCACACAGCAAGGAGAACGGAACGAGCGAGAGAGAGGCATGTTTTTAATTTGCACAGGTGTGCTGAATGGAATGGATGTGGTGAACACAGTCCAATGGTGTTTTACATATAGATTGAATTAGAGAGAAGTTCTGCCCTTCATTAACGTCCTTTATGCTAATACAGGCAACACATGTTCAGCAGAGGGTATCTGAGTGAAAAAGCGAACCTGTGCGCGCATGTGTCACCGTCCAGACACACAGGCAGCGAAAGGCTTAACAAAAGACTGACTGCAATAGGAGAGAATGATAACAACTGTAGAGAGGGCGCAAGAGCAAACAGGTGTGAACAAAAGACAGAAAAGGCAGCTGTGTGTGAGAGACAGACACAGTAAAAGACATGTAGTAAACCCCAGGGAATAAAAGAACAGAGCAGGACAATAGAAAGCTCTTCTCAGAAGCTTGGACAGCTCAGACTAAAGAGAAAGTGGGAGAAACCAAGCTCATGTGTCTTAAAGGGATAGTTCACCCAAAAATGAAAATTATGTCATCCTCATTTTAACTTTAGCTTCAAAAATTCACTTTTTGTGTTCCACAAAAAGAAAAAAGTCAAACGAAGGATTTTTTTTTTTTAACTGATTTTAAGGTCACTGAAGAGTGAAGCTGAATTCCATGTGCTGAAACGCTTTTCTTCAGTGAGATAACAGAGTCATTAGAGAAAGAAACCAGAAGAGGTAACAAGAGAAAAGGGGAAAGAGAGAGAGAGAGAGAGAGAGAGAGAGAGAGGGACAAAGAAATAATCCTCTTTGTAAAAGTGATAGTTATTCTGTTTTTGTGACCCCTGCATAGCCATTCCATATTTGGTTATATAAAATTAAGCAAAATTGTGAACAATAAAAGGTGTGATTATTTATTATTATTATTATTATTGTAAATCGGTTCAATATACAGTATTTACAGAACAGAACTGAATTCAAAAGTCTGAAAAAAAAAACTTCAGAATTCATCATGAATCAAAAAAATAATACCAAATATATTTAGCCTATAATTGAAATAAATAATCTATTCTTACTGTATTTTTTGTATTTCTTATCAATTTTGAAAACAGTGTTGCTTGAGATTTTTGTGGGAGCCAAGATACCCCCCCCCCCCCCCCCCCCCCAAGATTGACTTTGAATGAATAGAGAGTTGATTTTGACAAAAATAACCATAATTACTTGAAATGCAAATCTCTTGTAACATTATACATTCCTTTACTGTCATTTTTGATCAATTGAATGCATCCTTCTTGAATAAAAAGTATTTGTTTAAAAATATATATATTGACACTATATATGCATATATAGCAGAGCTGCTCACCCTTTTTGTATGTGAAGCTCTCTCTATTAAATAAATAAGTAGATTTCAGGCATTGCAGAAATTATGATACATTCTTTTTCCAGCAGGTGGGAATGGCCAGGGCAAAATTAGTAATGGTATCCTGGTTCACAGGGTCTTGTCAGAGCATGGGTGTAGGATTACAAGCAGGGGTCACACCACCCTAACCTTGGCCCCAGTCCACAGCTAATGTAAAGCACATCTCTGTATCCAACAATACCCACTTGTCTCTGTTCCCTCCAAAACCTACAGCTCATTATATCCCTCCATTACTGTCATTTTCATGGTTGTGCCATGCATATGCATTCTGGAGACCAGACCTAACCTATGTATTCTTCTGCTTTCTCCACCAGTGGCGTCTCATCTCTGGCCAAGCATATAATGAATACTGCCAAGGAGCTTCAATCAGGGATGACACATACAACATAAGCAGATGTTGGCATTTGTTGCCACACTACACATATCCCCTACTCACAGCCAATTAAGTAAACATAAAGACAGAATCAGAGACACCAAAATCTCTTCTTAATTTCCATGGCCACACACACACACAGAGTATATAAAAAAATAAATAATAATAAATAAAATGTGTGGCCTCGAGACGCAGCGTCTTGTTCCCTTCGGGGAACCATGGTTACATACGTAACCTGAGACGTTCCCCTTCAGGAACTCGAGCTGCGTCGAAAACGCTAGGGGAACGAGATGCCCATGCCGCCAAATTTCCAAGTCCCTGCCCTGTGTGTATCCCATGGGAGTACAACGAGGGCAAGAGAAAAAGGGCCACAAGTGGCTAAAGTCGGCGGTGCCTGCATCCCAAAGGCCAACTTCTAAGAAGTGAGTCTTGATCCCCAGGGAAGGGGAGAGCAGAGGACTCGAGGCTATGGAATAGCATCCTGATCCACCACATAGCATAAGCTCTCTGGCCGAAGGCCTCAGCTTCTGGAAGAAACATGTCCAAGGGGGTGTCTACCCACTGAAAGGCCACCGAGAAGGGTGTGGTAGGCCGATATAGCCGCCACGTAGACTCTCAGGGTGGAGTGGGTTAACCCTGTGGAGGGACAGGCCTGCACGAACTCCAGAACTGTACCAATCGGGCAGTTAGCTGGGTCGAGCTGGCAACCTCCGCACCATGAAGTGAAGAGCTTCCACTTCAGGGCGTACAGTTTCCTCGTAGAGGGAGCTCTGGATTGGAGGATGGTCTAAGCAACCTCGGTTGAGAGACCGGAAGCTAGGAGCTGTGCCTCCTCAGAGGCCACACCCACAGCTTCCACAACTCCGGGCGAAGGTGGACGATAGTGCCCCATGCCTGTGAGAGGAGATCTCTCCTGACGGGAATCTCCCTTGGAGTGCCGTCGAGAAGAGAAATCAGGTCCGAGAACCATACTCGGCCCGGCCAGAACGGCGCTACCACTAGTAGACTGATCTTGTCCCGGCGCACTCTCGCCAGAACTCCCGGGAGCAGAGCGATAGGGGAAAAAGCGTACAGACGAAGCCTCTGCCAAGTCTGCACCATAGCATCCATGTTGCGATCCCCGCGATCTCACTCGCTGCCATGCCTCAGCAGTGGTGGACCGGAACCGCGAGATCTTACAGCGGGGAGAAGCACAATCAGCCCTTTATCTTTAGAGCTGACAGCACGAATATAATGATGTCGTCATTCATAATATGCTTGTGCAAACACTGCAGCTTTACAAAGCTCATCGACATCCTACACGTCCACCTCCTCAGAGGAAGACAGGCGGAGCGTCGAGCCCTCTCTCTGGGGGGACGAAACCGCGGGGCGGGCTTCCGAACGCAGAGAGCAGGCGCTGGATCTGCTGGGAAAGGAAGAAGATAGGGGCTCGCCCGTCTTCATTCCCTCCACCAGATTCATGTGCGATTCCCACGAGCGCAGCCGCCGCTCCGCCTTTTTTTCTTTTTCTTCGGCAAAAGCGGGACTGTCACCGCAAGGAACGCTAGTGAAAGCTCACTCCTCAAAGAGAGCCATCCTCGAGAGCTGACTATGCGTGCAGACCACACACGGACCACACACGGACCCCAGCAGTGATATAACGTTTGCAGGGAGGAACATACAGCCTGTAATGCGATCTGCTCTCGCCCAAGTGCTTGCACACATTGTGGAGCTTATTTCAAGTGATTGTGCTTAGGGACAAACAACACTAAATAAGACTCACAACACAGATCGACAGACACACACACAGAGTAGCGTTGCTGAATGACAAAAAGCTGATGCAGGCTCCGCCGCACATGCTTTTATGCTTCCTGGTCGACTACGTCACCCGCCCGTGACGTCTCGCCCTTCCATTGGACAGATTACACATGTGACTCAGAGCGCGGTCACGCTGGAGGAGTTCCCCTAGCGTTTTCGACGCAGCTCGAGTTCCTGAAGGGGAACAGATTTTTACACGTGTCAAAACGGCAGGGCCAAACCATGCCTGACTGCTGTGTGTGGCAGTACTCTGGCAAGACTAATGTCACAGCCACTGATTTATGCTGCTAATTGACTGAACTGAATTAGTCAGTGGTGGTTAAAATATTTGAGGTGAACTGTGCCCTGATATCTATAATTAACGTCAGTCTAATTCAGAATCACGTGTTCTGAACATGTTTACTTTTGAGTTTTCATAACTGTTTGATATAACATTCGCATATCAACAAAGAAGTTGTTATTTTCAAGTAAATGAACCTATTAAAAGTTAATACAAATCTGATAATAATCCATACTACATAGATGAATCATAGTCAGGTAATGATTTTTTTTTTCCCTCTCCACGTCGCTTTCCTGTCGTACCATTATGAGCCCACTGGGGTTGAGTCTGTAATTGATTGGAGCAGGGTTACTAAGTTGAGCTTTTCTTCAAAGTCACAAAGTGACCTCTGCTAAGTTGGCCACTTCTGAAATTTCAATAAGCAGCTCTTTGAAATGCTTTGAGGATGTGACCTTGTCTACCTGGAAACTGCAAAACTGCTGTGGAGAGTCTGTTGCTGCTTTAAAGGGACAGTTCAACCAAAAATAAAAATAATTTACTCACCGCACATCATTTCAAACCGTATGAATTGCAATTCAGTTCCAATTCATGGAATACAAAACCAGACATTTTGAACACACTGGTCTTATTTTTTCATTGCAATCACAAAAAAAAGTAGTACTAGAGCCTTAAAGTTTAAAAAAACATCATAAAAGTAATCTATGTGCTGTATTCTAAATCTTCTGAAACTATATGGTTACTATATGGTTGTGTGTGACTAAAATTTAAGTCATTTTTGGACAAGCTGTTATTTTAAGCCACAATGCAAGGTCAAAACATGTAAACAAACATAAAATCCACTGGTTAACAGACATATGACCGATTTCATCGGCATGGCAAATAAATTAAGTGTCTGTCATCGTACGTCCTACCAACTTGTAACATATTACATTCTGATTAGGCACGGCCTGTGTTCAGCTAGTTCTCTTTTCATTTTCCAACTGCAATAATGCTTTCAGAGTCAATGCACAGTTTTATTTTGAAATGGATTCGAAAAATGTCTGAAATATGTCACAGTCTCTTCTGAGCTGACGATGGTCTCTTTGAAGTGCTTAACGAAGCCTCGAACGCCTCATGAAAGCTTTTAGAAGTAGCAACAACAGCGTCTGATTGATGTTTTATTTGTCCTATATTTCTAGGACAGATGAACACACCGAGAGAGAGAGAGAGGGGGGGGGGGGTATACACCAAATGAAACATTATTTTGGCAGTCTTATTGTAGTCTAATAAAACCTTTTAATTAAACCAGTTTCATTAGACAACCTTCAAAATGATGAATCTACGTAGTTTGCACATGTTCAAAAATTAATATCGAGTCATTAAGAGATTTCTCATCTTGGCTTCAGTGCTCCACTTGCAAATGGCATTTAACCTGAGAGAAATATTAAATGAGATTGTGATTATGATTATGAAAACAACTGCCTGCTTACGGCTGAAACAAACCAAACAAATTAGTATATTAGTCAATAGGGCTTTTAAACACAATAACTTACTAATGGAAATTTGGTGTAAATTAATAGAATATATTAGTTTAATTAACAGTCTTGACTGATTCTAAACTATTTTAGAGCATGTTACAAACACATGCATCCTTTATGAATTTGTATGTGCATGCATTTTCACATTTAATATTTAGTCAACATTGTAATTTTTGACAATTGTCATTGTCAAAATTGTAAATTTGCGTCCATATTTGATTCATCGGTGCTGTATTTTCCTGACACTAAAATACTATTAATTTTTTATTCTGAAATGTAATGCCCACTTTTCATAATCCAATCAACTCTCAACTAATAAAAAAGTGTCAGCTAGCCATTTTTGTTAAAAAATATATTTTCACTGTGAAATAAGTTATGACTTTAACAGCACATTTAGTAGGGAGTCAAATTGATTGTATTTGTCTTCACCAACTACATTACAAACTTCAAAATGAACAATTTATTTTAAACTGTGCAGAAAAGCTGCTCCAGACATTCACACAGACACATAACCCCACCTGCGTCCATATTGCCTGGCCTGGTCCACAAGTAACTGAGGCCTTGGAGGAATCAATCTCTTTTGAAAGAAGAAAAAGAATGAAAACACATAAGAGGACAGGAAACATCTGTGTCAAAGTGCGAGGCCCTGAACACGCCAGGCCAAAGCGGGACTTCAGATTTCCATCTGGTTTCAGTCACAGACAGAAAACGGGAGGGAGAAGCAGAAGCGGAGCACAGTTTACACAGACGCTCCGGGGAAAAGAGTCCCTTCAAGGGTATCAAGTGACAGAACAGTAGGCTGAAAAATTACTGAAAAGTTACTCCTGGCCTCCCATTGGGAGGGTTTGAAAGCAAGCCGGGCATTGGGACGGACAGGGAAAGAGGTCACGGCGTATGTTTTCACTTTAGAGAAAGCGACTGGTCAGATGCCAGCAGAAGACACAGAGGATGCGGAGGAAGGTTCAGCCAGTTGGACGGGATGTTTCACGAGAACGCGGTCCCAGAGAGAGCGAGGTGATGATTGGTGGTTTGTGAAAGTCTGAGAACTTCTGTGCAGCCACAGCTGTCATTGGAGACTCGGTTGTTGACAGAAGAAGTTCAGCCTGGAGGAATCACAAAAAAGTCTGTCTGTGAAGAATCACAAGCAAGTATCGCAAAATAAAAAAGCAATTATGGTTTCAACGACAAGGCAAATAACCATTTTATTCTGTTAATAATCTCAAAAAGGCCCCTTGACACAAATGCATTGCTTTTGCCATAACTGGGAATCATGATCATTCTTACAACAAATAAAACTCAACAAAAGTGCCGATTTTAACTATTTATTTGTCCTCATAGATTCAGGGAGTCTTAACTTATGACCTCAAACTTCTATTCATATGTTGTGTAGCATCACATTGTATTATGTGTATGGGGAAGCAGTGAATAAGCAGAAAAATAATCACAAATTCACGATCCATATTTGCAGAGCAATCCAAAATTGCTATTTCTATTTTTCAGAAATACTTCAGAAACAATCAACCTACCTATTTATCTCATTCTCTCTCTCCCTCCCTCTCTCTTACATAAAGTTTAGAATAATTCATGTTTTTTAATTGAAAGAAGTTTTGTATGCTCGTTTGCTTTGATTAAAACACAGTAAAAACAGTAACATTATTAAATATTATTACAATTTAAAATAAATATTTCCTATTTTAATATATTTTAAAATGTAATTTATTCATGAAGTCAAAACTGAATTTTCAGTTGCCATTTCTCCACTCTTCAGTGTCACACAATCCTTCAGAAACCATTCTAATATGCTAGAAAAAATTAATTAATTTTAGCTTCCTATTTATTTAGCTGTTGAATAAAAGCAATATCACGCACAATTGTGTTGTATTTAATGTCGCCACAGCTGACCTAATGCAATTGCATAAATCAAAGTTAATTTTTTTTTTTTGAGCAGTCAGTGAATTTATAATGCTGTAAAGTGCTTGCAGCAATACACACATACACACACACACATCTGTAAATTGAGAGTATGCATGTGAAGATGGGAAATGAATCCAGTCCCTGTCAGTTCTGGAAACCCGTTTTCTATTTCCATCCCAATTTTCTGATGCAATCCTGCCTTTCTCCTTATCCAAAGAGACACATGCCGTTCACTTGTCATTTTCTGGCCAGGGAGGCACAGAGAAACTTTGCTCTTAAGTAAAGCTAAGATGAAAGTTTACGTTCACCCCTCTGTGATGCGATGTGGGTCTGACTGGATTCAGAAAGCTGGGCTCACGCAGCCCTGCCGAGACCAGAAACCGATGGGGCATTAGAAAACTGGGTCTTTCCTTGTTTGAAGATTAGATTGGCACTTGAGTTAATGCTTGCTGGAATTCAGCGCGCATCTCATGTTGATAAGTCGGCGATGGTGATTAATAACTGTCACACATGCTCTAGAATGTTCTCTTATACATTTGATCCTGTTTTGCTCTTTAATCCGTCCCCTGAACACTCGTCCTTCATTCTCTTTTCCGCGCTCTGGATTTATTTTACGGTCTGCGCTCTGATGTCTTGTGGCAGACATACCCGCCCCCTCATGTTTCTGACTTTGTATCTTTGACTACAGTCTTGCTTTTCTACATCTTTTCTATACTTTTTCACACCTCATCCTCCCCAACAGGGAACAGCGCTGAGGAAGCTACTTTGAAAACTGTAGCTTGTCAAGATACAAGATACTGAAAATGTAAAGTAGATAAATTACAGTCAATATGGTTAGATATAGATATATTTTAACGAACAGTATTTTAAATATATACCACAATATACAGTACAATCATCATAGCGTCAGAAATCACTTGTCAACACAACCCATCTTAATGATTGGCACTGCTTGTCACAATCTACTGTCACAGATGATTGCTGTCAATAAATCAAAATAGTCACATTTACGATGTCATTATGCTACTATTCAATGCTATCTATCTATCTATCTATCTATCTATCTATCTATCTATCTATCTATCTATCTATCTATCTATCTATCTATCTAGCGAGAAAGTACTTCCAATCATTGAAGTATTCTATATCCTTACACATGCAAACCGAAGACGGCCGCTCCCAGTCCCTCCACAGACTCTCCGTCTGCCCTTGGTTTGTGGTCAAGTATCTTGACTATATATGGAGAAAAAAATTGCAAGCTTGAGCTCATGTCCCCTTGTAACGTCTCACTGACCAAAGCCTCAAAACCAAGCGAGGCCTAAAACAGCTTGTAAAACCCACTTCCTTACAGAAAAAAAAAAAATGTGGTTTAGTATCCAAACAATAAGTTAAATTCGAGGTTGGGCATATAAAAAGGGTTTGCTTATCTTTCGGCTATATCCAGTAACCAGTGATCGATGGCATTTTCAAGGAAAGGTTTACAAATACTACTCCAGTGGTAATCTGAACAGAGCACTTTATGTGCAGAAAGATTCATTGAATTCAAAGAAAGGATGAGCGATTGCTTATTGGTTGAGAGGAATTTGCTGGTTTGCAATGTTCTTCTACCTTAAAACTCTCTGTCATGATAGATGGATTCATTTAGATCTGCACCTGGTTGAGTTCTGGTCTGTGTGTTTGTGTGCATTTCCACATCTTTATTTTCAGACCTGGGACCACAATGAGGCTGGGTGGGCTTAGCATGAGCTTTGGGGTCATGGTGCAGAGCCACATCTGAAAAACTTGGGCACAGGAGGAGGGACAGAACCAATCTCCTCCATATGGTTGGATTTAAGAGCTCGCCGGGAGGTTGTAAGCCTATCTTCACCCTCTGAATCAACTTCGGTTGTGTTTTGTGAAGAGTTGTCCGAAGCAGCCACCTATGGAAAATCCGCTTTGTGGCTCGCTGCTGTAAATGAGACTTTGGGTTATGCGGGCGGCCACGGACATCAATGCCGCCACAGCTTGACCAGAACCGACATACCTCAGCAACATTCCCGATTTAGCTTCCATAATACTCTGAGATATTTTTGTTAGTATAGTCCACCTGGAATTGTTCATGCAAGACACAAGCTAGCACGCTAACGGCACACAGATTGTGATTACCCCCATAAAGTCTTTATAACAACAACTGTTCTACGTCGTGGGCGGCTTGTAGCAATTACTAGCTCATCTACACTGTTGATTCAACCTAAATGAGGGACCCTCGGCCGCTGCGACAACTGTTTGTGCTAGATGTTCACAAGATTCTCCAATCTGAGTAATGGACTATCACCCTTTATCCTAGAATAGCACAGGTCTCTCAACAGATTGGCAAATCAGACTCATCTATTACATTCTCTCTGCCCATCCTGAGCCTTGGAAGGGGGTACAAGAGTCATCTGGGTAAAGGATTATTGCCTCGAAACAATCCGCCAGACTTTCCCGCAGAGTGAGAATTTCAACAGGGCCTCAGGCGTCACGCTACGGCTCCTGCGATCATGCATCAGTATATTGACCTCACGGCAATGTATTTTGCCAGCGCAATGCAATGTGGTGGCTAGTGATAGCGAAATATCAGCCAAGATGCTATCAGCTTTGACAGTGATAAATAATAGATTGATTAAAAAATAAATCAATGTTTTTTATTTTTAGTTCAGTTTAAGTACATATTTTGTAAATGAAATGTGCATTTTATGTTGGCAATATTTCATTTGCATAATTTGTCTTTAAATATATATTAATCAGTGTGTATATCAGTGTGTCCTGGATATCAGGCTTTTCAACCTTTTAATAGCAAGAAGCCAAACCTCTGACAATCATACAGGCCTTTTTGAAATATAAATGCAGCTTTTGTGTACTGTGTAAACACTTGTTTTTTTTTTTTCCATGATAAATACAGATACAATTTGAAACTACATTTAAATGTAAACAATTTAAACTAATAAGTGCGATCTAAGACATAACATGGAAAATAATTATTTAATTATTTTTAAATTGTTGTATGTATAACTTACGGGTCCCTGATTAGGATGCCTTTTCTGTGAAACTGTGTTATTCATATATATGTGTATGTATGTGTGCATATATATATATATATATATATATATATATATATATATGCACACATACATATATATATATATATATATATATATATATATATATATATATATATATATATATATATATATATGTATATATATATATATGTATATATATATATATATATATGTATGTATATGTATGTATGTATATATGTATATTAGTACTTATTTTTTATTTTATTTATTTATTTATTATGCTTTTATATCAGCTATCTTGTATTTGTTTCATGTTAAGTAATGATTGTTTTGGAGTATGTGTATGTTTTGACACATTTCAGGGTTTTGTGTTACAATATCCAGTCATGTCAAACTTTAAATAAAACTAAACTAAACTAAACTAAACTAAATTATATTAAATTTAATTAAAAATGTAATTAAATATTAAATTAATTTAATTGTTACATTAAATCCCCAGCAAATCAGCATATCTAATGTATGTGACACTGAAGAAATAAATTACATTTCACAAAATATTTAAATTGAAAACAGGTATTTTAAATAGTAATAATATTTCAGAAAAAAAATACTGTTTCAAAATACTGTGATCAAATAAAAGCAGCCTGAGTGAGAATAAGAGACTTAAAATATATATATAAAACTCATAATTATTCCAAACTTTTGACCAGTAATGCATCTTCATATACAGTAGCCTATATAGAAACATTTTTTAATAAATATATTTGTTTAGCCATCATGATTTATGGATGGCTTCAAACTGTAAGTAGGAAGTTGGTAAAACTTTAGAATAGGGAACACTTATTCACTATTAACTACGACTTTTCCCTCAATAAATTCCTAATTTGCTGCTTATTAATAGTTAGTACGGTAGTTAAGTTAAGGTATTGGGTGGGATTAGGGATGTAGAATAAAGTTATGTAGAATAAAGCGTTATTATTTGCTTAATTTGTACTAATAAATGGCTAATATTCTAGTAATATGCATGCTAATAAGCAAATAGTTAAGAGAGCCTAAAATAAAGTGTTACCAGAAAGTTAAATGAAAGTAATAATTTCAAACCCTGTGAATGTGTAAAATTACTGTGTTGAAGATTAATAAACTTAATATAATAAATTGAAATAAAACCTATAAGGGGCATAGTTTGTGGGGTGGGGGTTGGGATATAACTATATTAACTACTCATGACCACCTTTACTAGAATTTATCATGTTTTATTGTAGGCGTATTTATTGTCATATTTAGGCTTATTTATTGTCAAATAAAATAAACAATATTAATATACGAAAATGTTGAGTTAGATTGACTTCCCATGGCATGTTGAATTAGTTAGAACATTCTGTCAAACTATAGCCTATATATATATATATATACTATACTATATATATATATATATATATATACTATGTAAACAAGTAATTATGATGTTACGTTTTTGGACCAATTTTGCATAGATGATAGCACAAAAGACAATTTCACAAAAATAAATATATAAGCAAACAAACAAATAAATAAACCTTATGAGTGACAATGACCCAGGATTCTAATAAAACAGTTCACACGGCAACCCCCCCAATGTTCAAATCAAAACTATGCCCTTGCCTGTAACAGATAAATTTGACACTTTTAACACATTAACAGAAACAGCTGAGTTTTGAAGCAAAAACCAGCTGAAACCGCAATCAACAGGTGAACATGATGAAAAAGAAAAAACTAGATCTGACAAGACGTATGGAGAAAACAGTGTTTCATCGCCCCCTCCAAGGCTGCACAATCAAAAGGGCCGCATTAAAAAATTAATAAGAAATTTCAAAGGAGTGAAAAGGGCACGATGAAAACAGCTCTGCATGAATAAATCCATGATGTGCTCTATTTAGCGCCTTCAAAAACCACAGGCTATTGAGTTTTACATATTCCACAGGTCTTAAATGTCTTTTTCGACCAATGCATGCCCCTGCAGAGAGTGGGCAAGGAAGGAAAGATGCATGCCTCTTTCCACACTCAGAAGAGACAGTGTGAAGAGAGACTTGACAGGCCCACTCTTCCGTTATAGTCAGCTGTTCAATAAAAATCATCTTGATGAGCTGCAGGGATCAATAGAGCCTCTCCCCCCACCGATCGAGTGTGTTAAACCTTCACACACACCGTCACAATTGTCCTCTCAACTCTTAACCACAAACTTCTGTAATCACTCGTAGTTTCGAGATCGGCTCGGTTCCACACAGATGATAGTTATATGTTGCTGTTCAAGTATCATTTATATCAGCAGAGAACTTGTCGAAGATCACTTTAAGTACGAGGCAGAGTTTTAAACTAATTGAGTCTCATGGTATCTGTTTTCCCTCATATTTCTAGGTGATTCAACATTAAAAGCTAGCTAGCGTAATGTGCAAATTATCGCTTATAATATCACAAAATCAGTGAAAATATAATCACAGCTTTTATTATACTCACACATCTGAGGAAAAGACATGTCCTTGTTTTAAGTGTGTGATGAAAATGTGTCCTTAATACTAAAAAGAAAACAGACGAGAGACTTATTAGTTGAGCAACTTAACCTTGATTAAATCAATGCTCAAATGCTGTATGAATTAAAGATTTTGAGGAAGTAAGCTTACAATATCTACACTGAAAAATGAATAAGGTTGTAATGGTGATAAACGATTATATACAGTATATGGGTGATTTTTATTTTTTTTGCAAGGATGAATAATTGAACTCAAGTGATATGATGGACAAGATGGCGAACACTGTTACACACTTTAAGGATATTCTAAGAACCGAGTTGATGGCGATGCGGAACGAGTTCGCTAATCACATGTCAGTTGTTCAGTCGCTATGCTCTAAACTGGATCTTCTTACAGGAGAGATGAGGGAACAAAAGAAAGCTGTCGCAGATCAGATAGGCGCGTTGCCGTGCTCGAGCAACAGGTTGTGGACTTACAGGATCACAATAGGCGCAGCAATATGCATCTGGTCGGATTGCCTGAAGGTTCCGAAAAAAACGACCCTATGGGCTTTTTGAAATGATCGCTACCGACGTGGCTCCCGTCTCTGGCGGGCAAAGAGATTGAAGTGGAGCGAGCGCATCGCGTGTACACAATTCTCTCCTCAGATCGCACTAAACCACGGGTTTTCATCTTTAAACTGCTATGGTACACGGACAGGGAGCTCATTCTGCCAGACTTCATGCCCTGGTGAAAACGTCCGACGGAGCAACGCTGTCTTTCTTTCTCTGGTTACCGCAAAAAGAAGTGCATTTGCGCCAATTAGGAAGAAGATGAGAGACGCTGGAATCCAGAATTTTCTCCTTTATCCTGCATCTTAATTCATAGTTCATTGTGCATACAGGATTGCTTACAGGATTGCTTACTGAGATCCAGGGCAGAATTCCTGATCCAAAGATCCAGGCAGAATGATTATTTTCAAGGGATTAGACCAAGCCACCTTTTAGCCCTAAGATTACACAACAATGAAAAGTGTGCTAATATTTCAGCTGTGAAATCCCAATCTGGGCTCATTATGACAGACATTAATATTGCCTTTCACTCTTTTTACTCTAACCTCTATACTTCTTCTGCCGATGGTGACCCTGACTCTTTTGCATCTTTTCTGTCCATCCTTGATTTGCCTAGGCTGTCAGATTCAGATTCGGGAATACCTGGCTGAACCGATCTCTCTTCAGGAGCTGGAGTCAGCAATTCGATCTATGAACAAGGGGAAATCCCCAGGCATAGATGGCATTCCAATTTAATTGTAAATTACTTTTTGGTCGGATTTAGGCCCCCTCATGTTAGATATGATAATATTTTTCAGTTACTCAAGGCTCATTTCACCCATCTATTAATGTCTGTGACGTAGATAACTAATGCCTGTTGGCTGCTTGAAAATAAAGAGACGAGTTCTTCAGCAAGCCCCACCCAATAGGAACCCTGTTTCAATAGGAAATACATCAGATGTGATATAACAATATTTTTTTTTGGTTAACAACTGTTTATTATGTTTTATTTTGTGGAACGGTAGTACAAAAAAAAGCAGCTGAACAAATTTAAAACCCACCCTAACCTACCCCACCCCTTGGTAGACTCAAAAATAAATAAATAAATAAATAAAATAAAATAAACAATAAAGACATTAATTAATAGATAAACAAATACCAATAAAAATGATGTATCGATATTGAATGAATTCTCCTTGTTTTATAATCACACCTACTCAATCCTAATCCAGCTCTGGACACTTTTTCTCATTAAATGGCATTACATCTAATCTCTGACACCAACATTTGTTTGGGATTTTAATTAAACTGTGCTCAGATTAATGCTTTGTTGGTGGTACATGTCGTTGTCCATTTTACCTGCTTGAGTCCCATTGGTTAACATCAGGCAAGTTGACGCTGACAAAGGCAGGCTGATCTACCGGTATGAGACGCTAAACAGGTCTGCTAGATCTTATTGATTTCTAGTACATCCAGCAAAACCTCTATCAGTGTCTACAGTCATGTCTTTATAGCACTGCGACATGTCTTTATCGCACTGGTTTCCTCTTAATGTATGCATACCTAGAGATGCCAAATGCTAAAATTTAGTTGATGACTGATATTGTAAATTACCATGAGAAATGACCAGGCCAGTTGGTGCCAGTCCCCTCAAAGTCAAATTACATCTTGTGTTTGCTTTGTCCTTGCTTCAGGGGAAAACCATGGATGGTTGAGTCGCGTTCTGTGACCACGGAGGACTTTGAGAAGCTGGCATCTGGTGCCAAAGCTTTGCTATTCATTAATTTTAATGAACACTATTGACTTGTTAAATTCCTGTGTGAATCTGGTTTTATGAGTCCTGTCATCCTTCAGGCAGTAAAGACTATCCCTGCACCTCTCTGCAGAGACATACAACAAAAACAATGATCTGTATCCTAGGATTATTAACTAGAGATGGAATAAGTAGAAGAAATAGTGGAGTTCAATCTGAAGTGTGGAAGATAAACTCAAAATCTTTTATGTCTGAAAGAAGTGGGGGAGAGAGAGTTAGAGTAAACAAACCACTAAAATATTTTCAATTTGTCCATCAGTTTTATTTATTTAAATTGTGGTTAAAGTAAAGCAGTTTCAATTGATGTAAATGGGATCATGGATATGTTTCAGTGCACCTTAAATGTAAAAAAGGTCTAATTATAGGAAATATATAAAAAATTGACTATCTATCTATCTATCTATCTATCTATCTATCTGTCTATCTGTCTATCTGTCTGTCTGTCTGTCTGTCTGTCTGTTGCCTTTTATTTAAAAAAAACAAATAAATAAAAAAGAAATAAAAAAAAAAAGAAAACCTGACAAACTATTCAAAATTGCAGCAAAAAAAGATGAAGTCAGAATAAAAACAACAACTGAAAAAGTCTTTAAAAACTATTTTCTGTGGTAAAGGACATAGTAATTATCTGTAACATTTATTTAACTATTACAGATCTATTGCGTCTCTGATGAAGCGCTGTGTGTTTGTTTGTGCTGGCGGAAGAATGTTTTTGTAGGCGTATTGATTCTATAATTTACCTCTCATCCTAAACATATAAGTGCTCCAGTTTAAGGCACTCCTCTTTGGTTTGGGAGAACTCCTCCACCAATATTCTCTGAGGAAAGCTCCTTCAGTTTCCAAGGAGATCTCTTTCACTTCTGTCTCCACTCCTTTCCTCCCTCTGTAGTCCTCTAATCTACACTGAGAAACAACACTTAAGCTTGTGTTTTGATGTTGAATTTAATTGGAAAGGAAAACACGACCATGTAGAGTCTAAATCAGTGCTGTGTTTGACCTCATTGAGACCATCTGTTGAATTTGTATAAAGGACAGCGAGATGCCAGAAAACATTGTGTCAATCAAACCCAGGCAATGTGTCTCAGGTTCCCAGAGGATCCCAGTGCTTTGTCTCATTACAGTCCTTCCTGTGTGCTCGTGTTCAGACACAGATTTTTTCATGTAATAACGGAAAGTTAGGTTGTAGCCGCTCATTATTGATGACAATCTTGAAGTGGCGGCTTCATAAATATGGAACCCGGGCCTGTTTACCCGATCAGGAGTGCCCAGGGAGACATTTATCAAAAAGAAAAGAATGCCAAAGGCTGGAAACTTTCCATACCCCTGGGAGGGAAGTAAAGGGCACGTAGGCTGGGCATTAGTCAGAAGGGACAGCAAATGCTGTGATTTTGAAGCTTAAAGAAATAGTTCACAAAAAAAGAAGAAAAAAAAAAGAAAATGTAATTTACTCGCCAATATTACACCCCAAACTTGTAAGAAATTATTTATTTTGTGGAACACAAAAGGTGATGTTTTTTAAAGAATATTCTGGACAGTGTTTTTGATATAAAGTGATGAAATAAAGTGAAATGAAAGTGAAGAGGGTCTATAGGCTGTCAAGCTCAAAAAATAAAACAATAAATAAATCAATCAATAAAACAGTGAATAAATAAGACAACAGAACAATAAATCAAAATAAAAAAGACAAAAGCAAAACAATACATAAAATGATAAACAGAACAAATAAAACACATAAATACATGCATACATAATGAATTCATGCACTATATCTGACCGACAGTAGCAGTGTGTGAGGAACAAAGCAGAAGTCAGGTCTTTTTAATCAATCATTAAATACCGTTCACGGAACCAGCCGGAATGATTTGTTCATAAATCATAAACCATTTGATTTGGTTCTAGAGTTCAACTCGTTGACTCAATGATTTGGTTGTATCTGTTAACACATTGATGGAGGGTAAGATCAATAATTAAACATTTAAACCAAAGATTTTGAATTCATAAAACTTCTATAGTGCATAATTCATATTGACTACTTTTCATTTTTGAAGCTAAAAAGCTTCAGTCACTGCATGCGCCAATGCATGCTAAAGAGCAACAAGAACTAAATTTAAAATACCTAATGTTGCGTTCCATGGAAGAAAGAATCTCATGAAATAATGACAGATTTTTTTTTCCCCTAAACTAGTTAATGTGAGTCAATATATGGTATATAAAATCAGGCATCTCAAAAGAAGCATCTGTAGCATTCAATTCAGCAAATTTGCATGAAAATGGCCAGTTGCAATTGTCCCTCTTCAACATCTTTCCTAAGAGCAAAGAAAGAGAACTCCAGGACTGAGGGAATGAATCTGCATGCTCCATGGATCCTTCCGGCTTGAGGTGAGGATGGCTGGAATGAATGAGTCGAGTGTGAGAGTGGATGAAGGGCTCTTTGGAGAGGGCTGGTCTACGAAGAACAAGCGGCTTCTACCCAGGGTCTGGCTAATGCATTATTATGCTATTATTTCCCGCTAACACAAACTCCCCTCCCAAAGTGGCCCAATTAGAGCACCAGCGATGCTTAGAATACATTAGCCATTTTTCTTTTATTTTCCATTTGTGAAACCTGCAGGTATGCAGCCATATGATAACACACTTTCCATGAAAATAAACTTGAGAAAACAGGACAATTCATTGTACTTTATGGAACGAGATTCTGGTATCAAACTGACCTTTAGAGAGTATAATGTTATCATATAATCTCTAAATAATTTAACATCGCTTCACAATCTACAATTCCTTGTCAACACACACCTACGCCCAAGGACAAGGAACCAAGAAACCAAGAAACCAAGAAATATTTAATTATCCTTGAGCAGACTTGTATGCCGTGCCTTATCATTACAGCTCGAGGGGAGATAATGAAAGAATACAGAAAGGATCTTGTAAACAGGTAGCTAGTTTCTTTTGAATCTTCCTCGCAATGCCAAATGGTGCATTCTAATCTACGTGTTGGTTTTGGCAGTCACCTGTCAATGTGCAGAATCCTAATCTGATCCAACACTCAGTAAAGTCACCCTTTGACAGCTTTTCAAATGAGCTTTAACACCACTAAGCTACAGTTCTAAATTCACTCGGGCAGCTAAAGCCTTGAATGGTCTCCAAAACTGAATGGAGTCCAGCACAGAAAGGCTACATTCACACAGTTATTGTTTGAATTGATAATGATCAGAACCAAATACGGTTTGTATAAACGAACAACCAAAGTCAAAACCTTCTTCTATAGAGTGCTGTAGGGATGACGGAAGTTTGAAGTCCAACCCAGAAGTCAGCACACACTGGTTCCTTCAACAAAAAGCCAAGAAGTTTTTCCACACTGCAAAAAATGCTTTTCTGACAACTTATTATTCAAAAAATCTGCCAATGGGGTAAGCAAAATAATCTTGGTTTTTGTTTGAAATAAGATTATTTTGCTTACTCCATTGGCAGATTATTTAGCTTGTTCTAAGCAAAAACTCACTTCATTTTGACTTTTTTTTTTTTTTTTTGACAATAATTTTTAATTGTCTAGAAATTCCTTCTAGATTTAAGAATTCTGAGATATTTTGGCTGGAAACAAGACAAAAAAATCTAAGTAAGAAAAGCATTTTTTTGCAGTGCATTGACTTATTGAATTTTTGTAGACAATTAGCTCTGTGACCAACAAAAGCTTGATTCTTACACAGTTTGTTCAAGAACATTTTCAAAAACGAGCACACATTTTATGAATTTTGAAGCCTAAATAAATCCGAAAAGCTAAAGTTAGGCAATAAAAAACTAACCCTAACTACAAAATTGTGTCCCATAAATTCAATTTCACAACTACTAAGCTTCCAACAAATCTTTGGATCTTTATTTATAATCTGAAAAAAAGTTTGAGTCATACACGTTAAAGTGTGATCATAACAGAAAGAAGCTGTGGAGGTGAGTAAATGAAATTCCCTGTTCAGTGCGATGATGATTAATATCACTGACGACCTCTGAAGTCTCAAAAAATGGGGCAATACTGATGTATTTTATGTTGTAGAATAAAACATGAAAATATCTTGAGCCTGTATTAACCATAGACCAATATCAGGCACTAAACCAAAAATCATTTTAAAAAGCCATTGACTTCACAATGATGGAATCTGAATTTTAAAAATGCTAACTCGTTTCCAGGTTTTAGAACTTATTACTGCAACACTCTATTCTAGCAATAGCTGCGAATAATGCCTGTAATCATAGTGACAATGACAAATGCACATTTCAAAGACGGCAGCTTCTGTAACACTGGAAAGTCGTATCGCAGTTTACACAGCGCTATTTAATAAATAAATCTAAACGAGGCACTTGTTCATCTGTTAAATCTTAATTAACTGGCAGTGACTTTAAATGCAAACAATACAAAGTATGTAAACACTGGAGAGTGGCTATCACACTATCTCTATGGGTTGGCGATAGAATGCATTTGGCACTTTTATTCCTAACCAATCTGTTTGTGAATATAATCGTGCATGGTGCTCTATAAACAGGACTATATTTCACATCTGTCTGAACATAGCCTTTGTAGAAACTCTTATACTGATTTCAGAGATCAATTAAATGAGGGTCTTCTGGCCTTTATGGAGACTCATGACAGGGCACAGGTGTGGCAGGTGGTCAGGATGCCACTGGTGGAGGTTGGGAACAAAATGAGCATCGGTGTATGCTGTGATGAGAGGTGCTTTTGGCTTCAGAGACACTGAGGAAAATAGAATTAGGGGCCACATGATAGGCGTGTCACCCTCTGACATCTGTCCAGCCCATATGGACCTAGTGTGTTCATGCCACTGGGACTCTCTCCTGACATCTTTGGAGGAATCTAGAATGAGATGTTGCTGATTACTGTTTGTGTGTGTGTGACTGAGAGAGTGTACCATTTGACAATGCCTTTGAAAAATTTGAATCGCGGTAGCAAACAATATGGGATTGCAATACGACTTTCATTGTAAGGAACTAAAATTAAAATTAACTCAAATTCAATTACAGTTTTTCTCAGTTGCTTTGGTGCATTTCTCAGAACATAAATTAAATTTTCAAAACTACTTGCTCAACCTCCACATCATCTAGTCACTTGTGCACGTCATAAAAAAAGTTTCTCATTCTTTTGAACAAGTTGCGATTGCTTTGGTACATTCATGCAACTGATTATGTACATTTGTCTGCGATTTCCTACATTATCAGTTGCTATTGTCATGTTGCT